>NC_056080.1:74957984-75285172 GCF_016772045.2 Ovis aries
ATTTTCTGTGTATTTTTGCCACCTCTTCTTAATATCTTCTGCCTCTGTCAGGTCCATATCATTTTGGTCCTCTATTGAGCCCATCTTTACATGAAATGTACCCTTGATATCTCTATTTAAAATATATATTTATTTATTTATTTTAATTATATGCTAATTACTTTACAATATTGTACTCGTTTGCCATACATCAACATGAATCCACCACGGGTGTACACGTGTTCTCCATTCTGAACCCCCTTCCGCCTCCCTCCCCATATCATTCCTCTGGGTCATCCCAGTGTACCAGTCCCAAGCATCCTGTATCCTGCATCAAACCTGGACTGGCGATTTGCTTCTTATATGATATTATACATGTTTCAATGCCATTCTCCCAAATCATGCCACCCTCTCCCTCTCCCACAGAGTCCAAAAGACTGAGTTATACATCTGTGTCTCTTTTGCTATCTCACATACTGGGTTATCACTACTATCTTTCTAAATTCCGTATATATGTGTTAGTATACTGTATTGGTGTTTTTCTTTCTGGCTTACTTCACTCTGTATAATTGGCTCCAGTTTCATCCATCTCATCAGAATTGATTCAAATGTATTATTTTTAATGGATGAGTAATACTCCATTCTGTATATGTACCACAGCTTTCTTATCCATTCATCTGTTTATGGGCTTCTAGGTTACTTTCATGTCCTGGCTATTATATACAGTGCTGCTATAAACATTGGGGTGCATGTATCTCTTTCAATTCTGGTATTCTTGGTGTGTATGCCCAGCAGTGGGATTGCTGGGTCATATGGCAGTTCTATTTCCAGTTTTTTTTTAAGCAATTTCTACACTGTTCTCCATAGTGTTTGGACTAGTTTGCATTCCCACCAACAGTGGACGAGGGTTCCCTTTCCTCCACACCCTCTTCAGCATTTATTGCTTGTAGAGTTTTAGATCAGAGCCATTCTGACTGGTGTGAAATGGTACCTCATTGTGGTTTTGATTTGCATTTCTCTAATAATGAGTAATGTTGAGCATCTTTTCATGTGTTTGTTAGCCATCAGTATGTCTTCTTTGGAGAAATGTCTATTTAGTTCTTTGGCCAATTTTTTGACTGGGTCATTTATTTTTGTGGAATTGAGCTGCAGGATTTGCTTGTGTATTTTTAAGATTAGTTGTTTGTCAGTTGCTTCATTTGTTATTATTTTGTCCCATTCTGAAGGCTTTCTTTTCACCTTGCTTATAGTTTCCTTTGTTGTGAAGAAGCTTTTGATTTTAATTAGGTCCTGTTTATTTCTTATTTTTATTTATTAATTATTATTATTTTACTTTACAACCATTTGTTTAGTTTTGCTGTTATTTCTAATATTCTGGGAGGTGGGTCATAGAGGATCCTGCTGTGATTTATGTTGGAGAGTGTTTTGCCTATGTTCTCCTCTAGGAGTTTTATATTTTCTGGTCATATGTTTCAATCTTTAATCCATTTTGAGTTTATTTTTGTGTATGGTGATAGAAAGTGTTCTAGTTTCATTCTTTTACAACTAGTTGCCCAGTTTTCCCAGCACCACTTGCTAAAGAGACTGTCTTTTCTCCATTGTATATTCTTGCCTCCTTTGACGAAGATAAGGTGTCCATAGGTGTGTCGATTTATCTCTGGGCTTTCTATTTTGTTTCATTGATCTATATTTCTGTCTTTGTACCCGTACCATACTGTCTTGAATTAGATTTAATTGATATCTTTTGGACAGTTCACCTCAAAACAATGAATTTCACCTTTTTCTCAAGTGCACACAGAACCTTCTCCAGGATAGATCACATCTGGCCTTGCTAAATTCAAAAAAGTTGAAATCATTCCAAGCATCTTTTCTGACCACAATGCAGTAAGATTATGTCTCAATTAACTGAGAAAAACTATTAAAAATTCCAACATATGTAGCCTGAAAAACACGCTGATGAATAACCACCAAATCACAGAAGAAATCAAAAGAGAAATCAAAATATGCACAGAAATGAATGAAAATTAAAACACAACAACCCAAAACCTGTGGGACACTGTAAAAGCAGTGCTGAAGGGAAAGTTCATAACAATACAGGCATACCTCAAGAAACAAGACAAATTCAAATAAATAACCTAATTCTACACCTAAAGCAACTGGAAAAGGAAGAAATGAAGAACCACAGGGTTAGTAGAAGGAAAGAACTCTTAAAAATTAGAGCAGAAATAAATACAAACGAAACAAAAGAGACCATAGCAAAAATCAACAAAACCAAAAGCTGGTTTTTGAAAGGATAAACAAAATTGACAAACCATTAGCCAGACTCATCAAGAAACAAAGGGAGAAAAATCAAATCAATAAAATTAGAAATGAAAATGGAGAGATCACAACAGACAACACAGAAATACAAAGGATCATAAGAGACTACTATCAGCAATCATATGCCAATAAAATGGACAATGTAGAAGAAATGGACAAATTCTTAGAAAGGTACAACTTTCCAAAACTGAACCTTTAACAGACCAATCGCAAGCACGGAAATTGAAACTGTACCCAGAAATCTTCCAGCAAACAAAAGCCCAGGTCCAGATGGCTTCACAGCTGAATTCTACCAGAAATTTAGAGAAGCGCTAACACCTATCCTACTCAAACTCTTCCAGAAATTTGCAGAGGAAGGTAAACTTCCAAACTCATTCTACGAGGCCAGCATCACCCTAATACCAAAATCTGACCAAAATGCCACAAAAAAAAGAAAACTGCAGGCCAATATCACTGATGTACATAGATGCAAAAATCCTTAACAAAATTCTAGCATTCAGAATCCAACAACACTTTAAAAAGATCATACACCAAGTATGACCATACACTTGGTCGTGACCAAGTGGGCTTTATCCCACGGATGCAAGGATTCTTCAATATCCGCAAATCAATCAATGTAATACGCCACATTAACAAACTGAAAAATAAAAGCCATATGATTATCTCAATAGATGCAGAGAAAGCCTCTGACAAAATTCAACATCCATTTATGATTAAAAAAAAAAAAAAACTCTCCAGAAAGCAGGAATAGAAGGAACATACCTCAACATAATAAAAGCTATATATGACAAGCCCACAGCAAACATTATGCTCAATGGTGAAAAACTGAAAGCATTTCCCCTAAAGTCAGGAACAAGACAAGGGAGCCTACTGTCACGACTACTATTCAACACAGTTCTGGAAGTTTTGGCCACAGCAATCAGAGCAGAAAAAGAATATAAGGAATCCTAATTGGAAAAGAAGTAAAACTCTCACTCTTTGCAGATGACATGATCCTCTACATAGAAAACCCTAAAGACTCCACCAGAAAATTACTAGAACTAATCAATGAAATAGTAAAGTTGCAAGATATAAAATCAACACGCAGAAATCCCTTGCATTTTTATACACTGATAATGAGAAAACAGAAAGTGAAATTAAGGAAACAATTCCAATCACCATTGCAACGAAAAGAATAAAATACTTAGGAATATATCTACCTAAAGAAACTAAAGACCTATATATAGAAAACTATAAAACACTGGTGAAAGAAATCAAAGAGGACACTAATAGATGGAGAAATATACCATGTTCATGGATTGGAAGAATCAATATAGTGAAAATGAGTATACTACCCAAAGCAATTTATAGATTCAATGCAATCCCTATCAAGCTACCAACAGTATTTTTCACAGAGCTAGAACAAAGAATTTCACAATTTGTATGGAGATACAAAAAACCTCGAATAGCCAAAGCAATCTTGAGAAAGAAGAATGGAACTGGAGGATTCAACCTGCCTGACTTCAGGCTCTACTACATAGTCTCTAATTTTCTCGAAGAGATCTCTAGTCTTTCCCATTCTATTGTTTTCCTCTATTTCTTTCCACTGATCACTGAGGAAGGCTTTCTTATCTCTTCTTGCTACTCTTTGTAACTTTGCATTCAAATAGAAAAGTATAACCTTGCAAAACTGAACTAGTAAGAAAAAGAAAATTTGAACAGACCCATCACAAGCACGGATATGAAAACTGTAATAAAAAATCTTCCAACAAGCAAAAGCCTAGGCCCAGGTTGCTTTGAAGTTGAATTCTACCAAAATTTTAGAGGAGAGCTCTCATCCTACTCAAGCTCTTCCAGAAAATTGCAGACGAAGGTAAACTCCCAATGGCATTCAATGAGGCCACCATCACCCTAATACCAAAACCAGAGAATGATGCCAGAAAAAAAGAAAACTATAGGCCAATATCATGATGAACACAGATGCAAAAATCCTGCACAAAATTCTAGGAAACAGAATTCAGCACCAAATTTAAAAGATCACAAATAATGACCAGGAGGGCTTTATCCCAGGGATGCAAGAAATCTTCAATATTTGCCAATCATCAATGTGATAAAACATATTAACAAATTGAAAGATAAGAAGCACATGATTATCTAAATATCTGCAGAGAAAGCCTTTGACAAAATATAATACCCATTTATGATAGAAACTCTCCAGAAAGCAGGAATAGAAGGAACATATCTCAACATAATAAAAGCCATACTTGAGAAACCCACAGCAAACATTATGCTCAATGTCAAAAAACTGAAAGCATTTCCTCTAAAATCAGGAATTAGATAAAGGTGCCCAGTCTCACCACTACAATGCAACATAGTTTTGGAAATCCTAGCTGCAGCAATTATAGACAAAAAAGAAATAAAATGAATCCAGAATGGAAAAGAAGTAAAACTCTCACTGTTTTCAGATGGCATGATCCTGTACATAGAAAACCCTAAAGATAGAACCAGAAAATTACTAAAGCCAATCAATGCATATAGTCCAGTTGCAGGATATAAAATTAATACACATAAATTCCTTGCATTCCTAAACACTAACAGTGAGAAAACAGAAAGACAAATTAAAGAAAAAATCCCATTTACCATTACAACGGAAAGAATAAGATAGTTAGGAATAAATTTAACTAAAGAAACAGAAGACCTACATATAGTAAGCTATGAAATACTTATGATGTAAATAAAAAATGGCACAAATAGATGGAGAAATATACCATGTTTGTGGATTGGAAGGATTAATATAGCGAAAATGAGTATACTACCCAAACTAATCTATAGATGCAAAGCAATCCCTATGAAGTGACCAACACTTTTCACAGAACTAGAACAAATAATCTCGCAATTTGTATGGAAACACAAAAAACCTTGAATAGCCAAAGTAATCATGAGAACGAAGAATGGAACTGGAGTAATCAACCTGCCTGACTTCAGACTATACTACAAAGCTATAGTCATCAAGACAGTATGGTACTGGCACAAAGACAGAAATATAGATCAATGGAACAAAATAGAAAGCCCAGAGATAAACCCACGTGCCTATGGACACCTTATCTTTGACAAAGGAAGCGAAAATATACAATGGAGAAAAGATGATCTCTTTAACAAGAGGTTTTGGGAATACTGGTCAATCACCTGTTTAAAAAAAAAAAAAAGAAGAAGAAAGTAGATCACTTTCTAACACCATACACAAAAATAAACTCAAAATGGATTAAAGATCTAAATGGAAGACCAGAAACTATAAAATTCCTAGTGGAAAACAGAGGCAGAACAATCTGACATAAAACAGCAAGATACTCTATGATCCACCAGCTGGAGAAATGGAAATAGAAACAGAAATAAACAATGGGACCTAACTAAACTTAAAATCTTTGAAGGAAACTATAGGCAAGGTGAAAGGGCAGCCTTAGGAATGGAAGAAAATAATAACAAATGAAACAACTGACAAAGAATTAATCTCCAAAATATATAAGCAGCTCATGCAGTGTAATACCAGAAAAATAAATGATCCAATCAATAAATGGGCCAAAGAAATAAACAGACATTTCTCCAAAGAAGACATACAGAGGCTAACAAACATATGAAAATATGTTTAACATCACTCATTATTAGAGAAAAGCAACTGAAAACCACAATGAGGTACCATCTCACGCCAGTCAGAACGGCTGCCATCAAAAAGTCTACAAACAATAAATGCTGGAGAGGGTGTGGAGAAAAAGGAAGCCTCCTACACTGTTGGTGTGAATGCAAATTAGTACAGCCACTATGGAGAACACCATGGAGATTCCTTAAAAAAATGGAAATAGAACTGCCATAGGACCCAGCGAGCCCACTGCTCGGAATTCACACAGAGGAAACCAGAATTGAAAGAGACATGTGTACCCCAGTGTTCATTGCAGCACTGTTTACAGTAACTAGGACATGGTAGTAACCTAGATGTCCATTGGCAGACTAATGGATAAGGAAGTTGTGGTACATATACACAGTAGAATATTACTCACCTATGAAAAAGAACACATTTGAATCAGTTCTAATCGGTTTAATTCTATATATATACATGAAATTTGGAGAGATGGTAACAACGACCTTATATACAAGACAGCAAAAGAGACATAAAGAACAGACTTTTGGACTATGTGGGAGAAGGTGAGGGTGGGATGATATGAGAGAATAGCATTGAAACATATATATTACCATATGTAAAATAGATGACCAGTACAAGTTTGATGAATGAAGCAGGGCACTCAGAGCTGGTGCTCTGGGACAACCAAGAGGGATGGGGTGGTGAGGGAGATGGGAGGGTGGCACAGGATGGGTGGACACCTGTATACCCATGGTTGATTCATGTCAATGTATGGAAAACCACCACAATATTGTAAAGTATTTATCCTCCAATTATATTAAATAAATAAATTTAAAGAATACTGGGAACTGACTATGGCTTAGATCATGGACT
The DNA here is from genome assembly GCF_016772045.2 of Ovis aries. Classification (NCBI taxonomy): domain Eukaryota; kingdom Metazoa; phylum Chordata; class Mammalia; order Artiodactyla; family Bovidae; genus Ovis; species Ovis aries. The sequence goes on from NC_056080.1 coordinate 74,964,769, forward strand.
CCTTATTGAAAATTCAGACTTAAAATTGAAGAATGTAGGGCAAACCACTAGGCAAGTCTGGTAGGACCTAATCAAATCCCTTATGATTTTACAGTGTAAGTGACAAATAGAATCAAGGGATTATATATGATAGATAGAGTACCTGCAAATCTATAGACAGAGGTTAGTAACATTGTACAGGAGACGGTGATCAAAATCATCTTCATGAAAAAGAAGTGCAAAAAGGTGAAAGGATGTCTTAGGAGGCTTTACAAATAACTGAGGAAAGAAGAGAAGCTAAAGGCAAAGGAAAAAAGGGAAGATATACACATCTGAATGCAGAGAATAGCGTGGGGGTTCTAAAAAGCCTTTATAAAGTGAACAATGGAAGGAAATAGAGGAAAACAAAAGGATGGAATGACTAGAGATGTCTTCAAGAAAATCAGAGATACCCAGGGAGCATTTCATACAAAGATAGGCACATTAAAGGACAGAAAATGTATGGACCTAACAGAAGCGTAAGATATTTAGAAGAGGTGGCAAGAATAAACACAAGAACTATACAAAAAAATCTTAATAACCCAGATAAACATGATGATGTGATCATTCACCTAGAGCCAGACATCCTGGAGTGTGAAGTCAAGTGGGCTTTGGGAAGCATCACTATGAAGAAAGCTAGTGGTGGTGATGGAATTCCAGCTGAGCTAATTTAAATCCTAAAAGTTAATGCTGTTAAAGTGCTAAACTCAATATGCCAGCAAATTTGGAAAATTCAGCAGTGGCCACAGGACTGGAAAAGGTCAGTTTTCATTCTAATCTCAAAGAAAGGCAAGGCCAGAGAATGTTCAAACTACTGCACAGTTGCAGTCATCTCCCATGCTAGCAAAAGAATGTTCAAAATTCTCCAAGTGAGGTTTCAACAGTACGTGAACCAGGAACTTCCAGATGTTCAAGCTGGATTTAGCAAAGGCAGAGGAACCAGAGGTCAAACTGCCAACAACTGTTGGACACAAAAAAAGTAAGGGAATTCCAGAAAAACATCTAATTCTGCTTTATTGACTACAGCAAAGTCATTGACTCTATGGATCAGAACAAACTGTGGAGCATTCTTCTTTTTGGGGGGGTGGCGGTTAAATTTATTCTTTATTGAAGGATAATTGTTTTACAGAATTTTGCTGTTGTCTGTCAAACCTCAACATGAATCAACCATAGGTATACATATATCCCCTCCCCTCTTTATTTCTTTCCCTTTAAAATTTAATTGGAGGCTAATTACTTTACAATATTGTGGTGGCTTTTGCCATACATTCACATGAATCAGCCATGTGTGTACATGTGTTCTCCATCCCTCAGGGTCATCCCAGTGCACCAGCCCTGAACACCCTGCCTCATGCATTGAACCTGGACTGGTGATCTATGGAGCATTTTTCAAGAGATCAGAATACTAGACCACCTGACCTTCCTTCTGAGAAACCTGTATGCAGGTCAAGAAGCAACAGTTAGAACCAGACATGGAACAACAGACTGGTTCCTATATTGGGAAAGGAGTATGGCAAGGCTGTATATTTTCACCCTGCTTATTTAACTTATATGTAGTATAAGCACATCATGAGAAATGCCAGGCTAGATGAAACACAAGCTGGAAACAAGATTGCCAGGAGAAATATCAATAACCTCAGATATGCAGATGACACCACCCTTATGGCAGAAAGCAAAGAGAACTAAAGAGCCTCTTGATTAAAGCAAAACAGGAGAGTGAATAAGCTGGCTTAAAACTCAACATTCAAAAAACTTAAGATCATGGCATCTTGCCCCATCACTTCATGGCGAATAGATGGGGAAACAATGGAAACAGTGACAGACTTTATTTTCTTGGGCTCCACAATGCTGCAGATGGTGACTGTAGCCACGAAATTAAAGGACACTTCCTCCTTGGAAGAAAAGCTACAACCAACCTAGACAGCAAATTAAGAAGCAGACACATTACTTTGCCAATAAAGGTCCATATAGTCAAAGCTATGGTTTTCCAGTAGTCATATCTGGATGTGAGAGTTGGACCATAAAGAAACCTGAGCACCAAAGAATTGATGCTTTGAACTGTGAGAAGAACTTTTGAGGAGACTCTTGAGAGTCCCTTGGACTGCAAGGAGATTCAACCAGTCAATCAATCCTCAAGGAAATCCATCCTGAATATTCATTGGAAGGACTGATGCTGAAACTGAAGCTCCAGTACTTTGGCCACCTAAATGAAAGCCTAACGCACCTAACTGACTCTGATGCGAGGAAAATACCCTGATGCTGGGAAAGATTGAAGGCAGGAGAAGGGGACGACAGAGATTGAGTTGGTTGGATGGCATCACCGACTCAATGAACAGGAGTTTGAGCAACCTCCGGAGCTGGTGATGGACAGGGAAACCTGGCGTGTTGCAGTCCATGGGGTCTCAAAGGGTCAGATGTGACTGAGTGACTGTGTAGGGAACAAGGTATAAGGAAGGTTGAGAAGTGCTTGCAAATGAGACTCTCAACCAGGGCTGAACATTCTTGCAAACGAGATGTTCAGCTAAGAACCCTCTGTTCCCGTGGGAAAAGAACATTTCTTGCACACAAGGATGTTTCTCTGATTCCTCAAAAGGAACAGACCCAGGGACAAATGGATTCTAAGTTGATAAAAAAGTTCCCCAAAACAAAGTCTTAGCTGCAGTAAATAACTTAAGGTAAAGGTTATCTCACCCTGCGCCTGTGCACTGTATAGTCTCTGAATCATAGTGCTTGGCAACTTGCCCTGTAGGTTGTTGTGCAAGGGATATAAAATAAAACAGCTGTAAAAAGCGAGTGTTAAAATACAAGGATTCAAACCACTCTGGGTTTCGTGTTTCATTCCGTTGCCAGCATCTGGCACCCAATGTGGGGCACAACGGAACCGAAAGGGTAAGCACCCCAGGGCAAAATGCTGAAAGGGGGACTTTCGGGAAATAGAGAAAAAAGAGAAAAGAAAAACAGAAAAAAAATCCAAAAGGGTGAGCACCCCGGGGCGAAACGCTGAAAGGGGGACTTTCGAGAAAAAGAGGAAAAAAAAAAATCTGAAAGGGTGAGCACCCCGGAGCGAAACGCTGAAAGGGGACTTTCGAGAAAAAGAAAAATTATGGGGAATTCCCCGTCTTTAAAGTCACAATATATGGAGCTGGTTAAGGGGCTCCTGCATTCTATAGGAATTAAACTGTCTACTTGCCGCTTGAGTGAGCTCTGTCTTATAGAGCAGCATTGCTATTGGTTTCAATATCAAACAGAAGTACTGCTAAATTTAAAAAAATGAAAAGTGGTGCAAAAGGAGTTAAAAAGGCAGCATCAAAAAGGAAATGTGATTCCTTTAAGGCTGTGGACTCTATGTAGCACTATAATGCAGGCTTTAAAATTAATGGCTGCTGACAGTGAGGCCGCCTCATGTTATCTTGAGAAGGGGGCTTCATCTCGGCCTCCGCCCAAACCCCCAGATGATAGTAAAGATTCATCCACCGAGACAGAGATGTGAGTTCTGGGGAGGATTCAGATTCTGTAGAGGCAATGACTGCTGCCTTTCAAAGGGTTTTATTAAATAGAAAACAAACTTCTAAGGCTGTTAACCCTTCTGCACCACCTTATGCATCCCTATTTCCAGTAGCTGCCGACAATGCTGAGGTAGGGAGAGAGAGTCATTTGAAAGTACGGGACAAAGTATATTTTAGAAAATGCTTATTAATGACTTTTGTCCTTTAATGTCACTGATTATTAAAGGTAAACAGTTTGAAGGGTTAGTGGATACAGGAGCAGATGTTTTGGTTATTTCTCTCCAGCAGTGGCCTAATGACTAGGAAAAAAAAAATCCTCTTGTTTTAACAGACTTAAGATCAATAGCAGATGTGTAGAAAAGCACTCAACCTTTGTCATGCCAATTGTCTAATAAAAAAAGTACTTATTTCTTTTTACATTGTTAATATACCTATTAATATCTGGGGAAGGGATCTTTTATTTTCTTTAGGAACAATGCTCACCATCTCGTTGGAAAACTTGTAGCCACTGCTCAGATTCCTCGAGCTCTCCCATTGAAATGGTTAACTGATGTCCCTAAATGGGTTGAGCAGTGGCCGCTTCCAAAAGTGAAGCTCGAGGCTTTAAAACAATTAGTAAAAGAACAGCTTCAATCTGGCCATATTGAACCTTCCACGTCTCCTTGAAATTCCCGTTTTTGTAATTAAAAAAAAAAATCTGGTAAATGAAAAATGTTGACTGATTTAAGGGAAGTTAACAAATGTATAAAACCTATGGGAGCTTTACAATTAGATCTCCCTTCTCCTGCTTTGATTCCACAAAATTGGTCTTTGATGGTTTTAGATTTGAAAGATTTTTTTTTAATATTCCTTTGCAAATAAAAGATAGAAATAAATTTGCTTTTACTATTCCAGCGTATAATCATGGGCAGCCCGTAAAACGTTATCAATGGACAGTGTTGCCTCAATAAATGATTAATAGCCCTACACTTTGTCAGGAGTTTGTTGATCGTGCTCTTATTACTGTGAGACAACAATTTTCTAATTGTCTTCTCTATCATTATATGGATGATCTACTATTGGCAGCTCCTAGTAAAGAGGAAAGAGAGAAATTTTTTATTCATGTAAAGAAAGTTTTAAGTGATTTTAATCTTCAAATTGCTCCTGAAAAAATTCAAACTGAATTTCCTATTTCATATTTAGGTGCTATTTTGGAACGACAAAAAATAAAACCTCAAAAGGTCCAAATTATACAAGATAATTTGAAAACTCTTAATGATTTTCAGAAGCTTTTGGGTGATATTAACTGGTTACGTCCCATGTTAGGGATCCCTACACATCAATTGCATCATTTATTTTCTACTTTGGAGGGTGATGCTGCTCTTAACAGTCCTCGATCTCTTACTTCTCAAGCAAAAGAGGAATTACACATTGTAGAACAATGGTTAAATGAAGGGTTTCTTACTTATCTACAACAGGATCAACCTATATATTTCATAGTGTTCCATACTCCCTATTCTCCTACTGGAGTTATTGCTCAATCTGCAGGGTTGATTGAGTGGGTATTTTTACCCAGTAACTATACAAAAAAGCTTACTACTTATATGGATAAAATTGCTTTCCTTATTTTGAAAGGTCGAGGCCGTATTACTCAGTAAATTGGAAGTGACCCTCAAACAAGTATTACTCAACTTACTTCCACCCAAATTTCTAATTGCTTACAGTTTAATAAAAATTGGCAGATAGCTCTTGCATCTTATTCAGGGACTTTTTCTAATCAATATCCTCAATCTAAAATGATAGATTTTCTTCGACATACATCAATGGTTTGTAAATCTCCTATATCTAATACTCCAGTTGAAGGAAAAACTATTTTTACAGATGCCAATAAAGTTACTGCTGGCTATTAGACTGATACTATTTCTAAACTTGTTCCACATTCCTTTTCTTCTGTGCAGCCTGCTGAACTTTGGGCCATTTGTTTGGCATTACAGGATTTTTTTATATTCCTATTAATATTGTTTCTGATTCTAAATATGCAGTCTTTTCATGTATTTATCTTCCTGAAGCCACTCTACCGGTAACTTTAAAAATTAATGTTGATAAATTATTTTTTCAGGTTCAACAGTTATTAATTAGGTGAACTAACCCTGTCTGTTTTACTCATATTCGAGCTCATTCTTCTCTCCCCGGACCATTATCTCAAGGAAATGCAAATATAGATGCCTTACTTTATCCTTTACAGTCTGCAACACAAAAACATTGCTTACATCATACTAATTCTAAAGGGTTACAAAAAACTTATTCGTTAACACGGAAACAAGCTCAACACATTGTTCGTTCTTGTTCCCTATGTGCACCATTTATTTTGCCCTTTGCCCCTCCTGGAGTAAATCCCAGATGATTACAATCTAACCAAATCTGGCAAATAGATGTTGTTTTTATTTCTTCATTCGGTAAACAAAAATATGTTCATCATACTATAGATACTTATTCTCATTTTCAATGGGCTACAGCTTTAAGTTCAGAAAAGGCAGATTCTGTTATTACTCATTTACTATTTTGTTTTGCTACTATGGGCATACCTATAAAATTAAAAGCTGATAATGCTCCCGAATATCAATCCTCTAAATTATCTCAATTTTAAAAACAATATCATATTAAGCACACTTTTGGTATTCCTTATAATAGTCAAGGACAAGCTATAATTAAAAGAGCTAATTGGACTCTTCAAAAATACACTGAAAAAATAAGAAAGGGGGAGAAGGGTGTGATATCACCAAGGGATGTATTAAATAAAACACTATTAACTCTTAACTTTTTGAATGTCTGGGGAAAAAGTAAGATGACTCCAGCAGAACAGCATTTTGGCAATTCAGAAAAGACAAAAAGCTTTGAGCATTCCCAGGTATGGTATAAGGATGAGATAAAGGGATGGATTCCAGCAGTACTTCACTTCTTGGGGCGAGGGTACGCTTTTATTTCTGTAAATAATTCCAGGATCTGGGTTCCATTGAGATTGGTGAAGCTGCAGGATGAGCGGCCCGTTTGTGCACCAGTTTCAGGAACTGTCAATGCAGAGGACTTTCACCTTTGCAACAAGAGAGGCAGGTCCACCGACATGGGGACAGTTGAAGAAACTGACTCAAGAAGCTGAGAAAACGTTGCAGAAAGCAGGACAACCATTGAATCCTACTAATCTTTTGTTGGCCATGATGGCAGTGGTAACTTGGCAGTCTACCGGCGCTGGCAAAAAGAAAAACAATTAAAAAAAAAAAAAAAAAGCTTTGCGTATTCAAGTGCTTATTCAGCATCTGCAAGAAAAGAAAGGGGGAGATATAGGGAACAAGGTATAAGGAAGGTTGAGAAGTGCTTGCAAACGAGACTCTCAACCAGAGCTGAACATTCTTGCAAACGAGATGTTCAGCTAAGAATCTTCTGTTTGTTCCCATGGGAAAAGAACATTTCTTGCACACAAGGATGTTTCTCTGATTCCTCAAAAGGAACAGACCCAGGGACAAACGGATTCTAAGTTGATAAAAAAGTCCTGAATAGAAAGGCCTTTAAAATTGATTTTTTTTTTTTAGCATTTGAATGCATTTTGTTTGGTATTATATTTATTCAATAAAGTATTTAATTAGTGTTAAAAAAAAAAGTTCCCCAAAACAAAGTTTTAGCTGCAGTAAATAAGTTAAGGTAAAGGTTATCTCACCCTGCGCCTGTGCACTGTATAGTCTCTGAATCATAGTGCTTGGCAACTTGCCCTGTAGATTGTTGTGCAAGGGACAGAAAATAAAACAGCTGTAAAAAGCGAATGTTAAAATACAAAAATTCAAACCACTCTGCAGTGTTGGTGTTTCATTCCGTCGCCAGCAGACTGAACTGAACTGATTAAATTTTGACTTTCTGTATTGCAAAAATTATTGTCCTTTGTCTTTTACTTCATACTTCTAAGAACCTTATGACTGTAATTTTGGACTTACTACACCTTCAGCCGTTTGGAATCAAACTGAATTTTAGATCAAGCTTCATCATTTCATTAAGATTATATGATGGACTTCACTATATTTTACAACTAAAACCTGGAACAATGCACCCATGAGTATAATGTATTTGAAAATAGTCACTATCAGTGACACTACACTCTTGCATAGGAAGGGAGATAGCACCACATTGAATAGTTTTGTTAATTTCAGTAATCAGTCACTTTGTGATACATACCAAAAATACTTGAATATGCTTTGAAATATAAAACAAAATTCTTTCTAAATATTTTAAAAGTTAACCAATCTATATATACTTAATATAGTTTGCATTCTTCTTGAGGAATAACATTATGATAAATAGGTTTTCTGTGTCCTGACATCTATAACAAAGTATCTGGAGACTTGGCACTGATAGTTTGCATTTAATCTGTCTGTGCTCTTGCTTTGTTATCAATAAAATAGGAGTAGGGACTGGGGTCTGCAGGGAGACTACTTATATGTTATATGGACTATATAATATGAGTAATAAGAACATGGATAAATATAAGCTGAACGACAACTGTCTCCTCCACACCATTCTGTCATAGTTCATTGTGATGTTCACTTTGAGGAAAAAGCTTGGACATTTTAAGAGAAAACATAGACTGAGAAGCAGTAAGGAAGGAGCCATGCAAAAAAATAAAAATAAATAAAACACATATACACACAAAAAGCACCACTGTTTTAGTATAATCTGATACTAGGGATACACTGTGCAAGTTCCTTGCTGTAAAATATCTTCCCTGATAATAATTGATTTAAAAATTATTCTCATCATTTTAGACTGCCTTAACATCCAGCAAGAAGAAACTCATTTGATTAATAGACATCTTCCTTGAAAATGCCAAAAATTCATTAGCCACCAGAAAAATGAATTAATAAGATATCTTTCATCTCACTTTTTTAGCTGAAAATAGCTACTCTGTGAGAATGGAATTTCTGATTCAGGGAAGGGAAAGGGTGAGAGGTCCTTTTAGAGCACAGAATCCTCCTGGAGTAAGCTTTAATCATGGAGTTCTCTGTGAGGTACTCAAGTAAGATTGCATGCGGAAGCTGGAAAGCCAGGAGAAAGAGAATGCAGAAAATGCCAAGGACATATTTTGCCTAGTTTAAAGCCTAAGTTGTCTAGTTGATCTTAAAGCCAAGGTAAGTGGTTCTTTTCCTTCATATACAAAGGGTCCCTTATGTTAAGAAAACACAATTCAGTCAGAATAAATACGTTTCTGCAGGAAGTACTATTTTAACATGATGTTGCAAAGAGGAGATATCAGAAACACCAAGCATCTGTTCTTAAAGTTTCCAGTTGCCTATACATATCAAATCCCTTTGGGCTAACCAGAGGTGCTATCAAAATGCTTTACTATGCTTAATTATCAATGGCAACAAATGACAACAAATGTTTAGCTATTCATGGATTTAAGAAAATAGGCTAAAGTTTGATTTTCATAAAAGAACTAAAATCATTTTTTTTCCCACAAAATCACCAATACCAGCAACACATATTAACTTTCATACAATGGTTTCCTGAGTTTATTCATAATACTATGTGCTTTAGGACAATAGATTGTTCAATCTACCTGGGCAAATCTGGTGTTTTTTCTCTGAGAAAAAAAATATTATTACAATAGCTTCTCTTTTTGACAATAAAACCCCCAACTTTATTATTAAATACTATCAAGAACCATCAACTAGAAAGAAAAGCAATATAAAATACTGTTCATGAATCCATTAGAAATCAAAGTGTTAAGTCTCAAAGAAAGGATTTGCTTTTATTGGTTAAGAATTAATAGAAACCCCATCAAAAAATGTTCCATTCACATCTGCTTTTGTTGTTCTAGAGTTCTAGCCAAAAAGGACATGATTATGCATCCCTACCTGGATTCCTTTTGCAGAATGAAGGTGTAATGTATAGCTTTCCCTTATAATAAGGTTGCCCCCTACTACTGTTGTTAAGCCACCATGTTTGAATTTTCCAGAAGAAAACTCACAATTATTGGGATAATCCACTAACATCTATATCTTTTATACCTTTTCAACTTTCACTGAGTGATGAGAAATTGTGCTGTTGCTTATTTCTGACCATGTTGCTTTCATGAAAGGAGTGTGTGACACAACCTTTTTGAGCAAACTCATTGAAAAATTAAGATCATCTATTTAAAAACTATTGCTCATGTAAAGACAAAGTTATTTCATGATCATTTTTCATTTTCCAACTTTACTTACTCTAATTCTACTACTACAAAAGCATATATAGAAATGGTATCTCTGTTCTGAAAAGTTACATACCAAAATCACATCTCTAAGTGTGTCATATCAATTTTGATAAGAAGGCATTACAACACAAACAAGAGGAAAATAAGTCAATAAAATGACACAATTACTTATAGTAATAAAGCTAAATGAGGAAAGAAAAAGCTGAACTGGGACAAAAAATCCACAAGATATGATCCCAGTGTCTTTCTAAATAATATCTTCCATGTAATATTAAGATGTTCTTTAATGTCTTTCAACTATTGCAAAAGACATCTCAAAATATGGACACATACTTTTATATATCACACAAATGAAACAGACCTTTGTGTGTGGAATATACATCACTTACATTATAAAGATAATTATGTATAGTTTCTTTTATTAAATACTGAAGTTACAAGTCTTCTAGCCTAAACTGTACACTTCAGAGCTCAGTAATCACCCCTCTCTGAACTAAGCAAAATAAAATACACAGTAAACAGTAAAACAAGCACACATAAGTAGATCACTTATATTCAGTAAAGAAAAGTGTAATATCCTCAAGTTTACATTCATGAGTTCCATCTGTCAGTAGTTGTAGCAGCAGCAGTAGTAGTAATGCTATTTAAAGTAGTAGTAATGGTATTTTCTTCAACAGCACAAAAAGATTCTTTCAAATTCAATCATTTAGAGAAAACAATATATACTACGCAGTGGTTCTGAATCATAAAATTTAACAATAGGACCAATTTGGCCAGACCTTTTTATTATAAATATTAATTTAAAATGTGTTCAAATTGTATGCATATCATTAATATTACTTCCTATTTAAAAAGACAGTTTATCTTATTGAAGTATAACTATTACGTAGTATTATCTAAAGTTTACTGAAATGCATTATAACTATATCATGTGTGCTAAGCTCACAAGTTCATTACAGTAATATTTCAACTATATAACCATAGGATTAAAGATCAATATGCTACACTGTAATTCAAAGCACAGGGTAATCAAAAAAACAAGAGTGTAGTTCATTATAAAAGGACAGATGATAATTAAATCCAATTGGTTAACCTCAAAGTTAGTTTACATAACATCAAGTTAGTGCCAACACCATATACTTTATTTTCAAAGGCTTAACTATGACGTATTTAGTAGATTATAATACCAATATAAGACCTTTGGCTAAAATTTCTTCACTTGTACTATAATTCCATTCGACGTAAATTTTACAGAAGCCTTTATTTCTAGATGAGGCCATTTACGGACAATATACAGGTTTGTCGGCACACATTATCTATGATTTAATTCTTCTGTAAAAACTTTGGCATCAACCATATTAGGAATTCACATATGAGCACAAATGATTTTTGCTCTGGCCCCAAACTACTGTGTTTACATTTTAGTAACTACAGAGAGTCAAATGAATGGAGTTTACACATAATGACAAGTTTCTACAATACATTTTTTTTTTCGCTTTCCTTAAAAAAAAAAAAAAAGACGTCTAACCTTTCAGGATCTAATGTTAAAAATTATTGACATTGCTTGGCATTATACTATTATACTTGCATCTTGACTGTTGGTAATGATTCCCCAAGCCATTATTTTACACAACTAGAAATCTGAAAGAAACTGTAGAAGTTAGTATGTAGAGAAGTTGGTAGGACTTTGTAGACACCAATTATATACTTAAATAAATACTTGGACAACATTGAAAAGCAACATAGTATGAAAATTGTGGAGCTATATATGTTCTTTTTTAAAATCTTACTCCCCCTTAAAAAAAGGAAGCTTAATCAGAATATTCAAGTAATGTAGTAAAAAACAATGCCTTTGATATACGATTAGACAAAAAGCCACATATTTAATCTTTTCTTCATCCAGATTGGCTGAGGAATCCTAAAACTTTCAAAGGCCAGTTGATGTTCGCTTTTTCATGCTTCGTCGCTGAGCTAAGCTTGAAGCAGCAACAGGCTCTAGGACTGGTTGAAAAGTCTTGTGAGTCAGGGCAGAATATGTGGCGACCACTGCTCCCTAAAATAATGAGAAATATTACAAACTGAATAACAATCTCTGAAGGTAAGAAAACTTCCACATTGTATCATGAAAAATTTAACTAGAATAGAACTTTTCCCCCCAGGAAAGTAATTGAGAATCCATAATATTTGTGTTGATGCTCCTTTGATTAACATCTGACTACTTATGTATTTTTCATTTCAATAAATATATTTCTTACAAGTTTTTAAAACTAAAATGTATTTTTTCAGTCTTTCAAAACTCATACAATTTGTTTTTAAATATCTTTAAAAAATTTTTTAAATATAAATTTATTTAAATTGTATATATTTAAGGCATACAACATGTTATCTTGATATACACAGTAAAATGACTACAGTCAAGCTAATTAACATATGTCCTCTTCGCATAGTTATCATTTTTATGTGTGATAAGAGTATCTGAAAAACTACTCTTAGCAAATTTCCAGCATTCATTATAGCATTATTTATTACCTGTACTTAACATCAGACTTCACATTAGACCTCTTGGCTTACTCATCCTACATAACTGTAATTTTGTATACCTTGACCAGTATCTCCCCATTTCGACCTTCTCCCTGTCTACTGGTAACCACTGTTCTACTCTCTGCTTTCACATATTAGGTTTTTTTTTTAGATTCCACATATAAGACAGATGATGCAGTTTTTTTTCTTTCAGTGTCTACATTATTTCACTTTGGGTTCATCTCTGTTGTGGCAAATACAAAGATCTCCTTTTAAAAAGTTGAACAATATTCCATTATATATAATATATTCCATATATACACACCCCCACAATTTATTCTCACATAAATTTTCACTCCCATGATCATTCTAACAATATTCAAAACAGCCAAGATATGAAAACACACCTTAGTATCCATCAACAGATAAATGGATAAACCACTAAACTTCAAAATCTAGGTTCAATGTCTATAAGTATGGAAACTTTCACCAATGGCTATTAATTCAGGAACCAATAGGCATCTTTTTTCTTTCCCATATGAAACCTGAATTTAGTCTGCACCAAGCCCCAGTATCTCTTAAAGCAAACCAAATATAATCAAGAAAATTTTATGTATCATCAGTAAGGCTGTACATAAAGAAGGCTGTTATTTAAAAAAACACCCGAAACAAAAGAATCTATAAATATACTTAAAAAAATAAAGACACTATAAAGTAATTATATGTGTCATCATTGAATGGCATGCAATGGCATGGCATTTAGAAGGTGCTTAAAAGTATGTTGGTTTTACCTTAACAACATGTGATGTACCATTTCTACTTGGCTGATCATCTGGCAACTGATCTCTGTGGGTTATCCATGAGTGTTTTAATACTTGCTCTGTAGTGTACCGCTGCTGTGGGTCCATATGTAGCATATGGGAAAGCAAATCCTAAATTAAAAAAAAAAAATATATATATATATATATATATACATACATACATATATATAAGAAACTACATACTACATATCATTAAAGGTTTAAGTAAAATACATAATTTCCCATTTCCTCAAAACATGAAAGTATTGATAGTTTTGGAATCTGATTAATTTGACCTGTCATTAGGGGAAAAAATCCCATATACTGCATAGTTAACTGTTAAAAGAGAATGTTGAAACATACTTTTAATAACATAGCATATACTTATTTATCATTCTAAAATCAAGAAATATCAATTTAGTGGAAGTGGAATGTCGTCAGTAAGGGAGAAGGAAAAGGTAAAGCAGCAGGAGCTACACTGGACTTCACTAGACAGGCAACCGGATAAAGGAACTATTGATCTTTGCTGGCAATCTGGGCCCCAAAGTATAAGGTTATCTGTATACAGACACAAATTCATAGAAGGGAGAGTCTCATGTTGATAATATACTCAGTAACTGATGGTTTCCTGTATAAAATACTAAAGAAAGCAAAATATAAACACAAGGTTAGCAGCTGACTGTTAGCATAGCAGTGGTCAGAATATCATAAGTTTTTCATCAACGTAAACGTGAATATGCTTATTTTCTCTATGCTGTAATATAAACTTCTGTAGTAAAATCTCATAGTAAAATAGAATTTTAAATCTATTAAAAGATATAACATTAAAATTAAACAATCTCTATCAAGCATCTTTTATAGAAAGGAGAATTAAACTCTCCTTAACAAGCACCCTCTAAAATAGAAACAAAAGCATTTGTTAAATTACTATTAATAGCAGAAGCAATGAGAAACTAAAGACTATATAGTAATACCAGAATATGAAGAACAGTGTAACTGATTGAAACTATGTAGAGGAGTAGAACAACCAATCAAAAAACTATTGGAAAAAGAATGTATGAACAGAAATAAATTAAAACATAATATTAAAAAGAATACAATGGTGAAATATATAAATAAAACAGACAAATGAAAATCATAAAAATGATTAAAGTTCTAAGGACTTCTGATTCTGGCCAAGATGTAAAACTAGGAACTGAATTCACCCCCCCCCACCTCCACCTGAAACTCAGCTCCTCCAAAAAACTCCCATAAAATGTAAGAAACAACAGTTTTCAAGAGATCAGATATTAGGCAATGAAGAAAAGTAATCCCTAAAAGATGGGAAACAAATCAAGTAAGCCCTATGATTGCTCTAGCTTAGAACCATGAAAAGAGTTTTCAGGACGTCAGGTAGGTAAGGAAAACTCAGGTAAATCCTGGCAGATTCCCTGTGTTAAAGAGACAGAAGTGAGAATCAGGGGCAGAGAGAACCCTTGTGGGGGTCTCTTTCAGGTATTTTCACCGCAAACCATATGTGGTTAAAAACAACATCAACAACAACAACAACAAAACAAACAAACAAACAAAAAAAACAGAAGTAATGGGAAGAAGCACATGCAAGGATTAGAGGGAAATGGGAGTCCATGCAGGGTGAGGTATAGTACCTATTCCCACCAGTCAGACAGGAAAACCTCAAATTCATGAAGTATTTGTTAGAGAAACTGAAAGAAACCTGCTTGAGTAGTAGTGACTATTCCTAGATTAAACACTGCTCTAGCCCTGCCTAAAATATCTTAAAAGGAAAACCCAGAAATAACACATTGTTTCCCCTAATTTAACTGCGGTACAGAAAACAGTTAAAGATTAGTAATTCAAAAGCATTTAACACTCACCAAGGTAAAATTCACTATGTTGTGCTTCTTATCCAAAATTATAAGGCATATAAGAGAAGGAAAATAGAATGTGTAATGAAAAGAAAAAAATTAGTCAAAATTGACCCTCAGCTGACATATATGTTCAAAAGTTAAGTAGAGAGACATAGAAGATATAAAGACAAATAAAACAAATGAAAACTAAAATGTGAGACAAAAAAAAAAAAAATGGACCAAATAAGATTAACAGCAAATTTAATATGGCAGGTCAAAAGATTGGTAAAGACATAGCAATAGACACTATAAAAAAGTATAAAACAAAAAAGCGAAAGAGCAGAGCATCAGTGAGTTATGGGACAACAACTGAAAAAGTACACAAACACAACTGGAGTCTCAGAAAGTAAGAGAGAAGAAAAGAATACATGAAGAAATAATGCCACTAAAATTACCAAATTTTAGGAAAACTATGAACCCACAGATCTAAGAAGCTAAATGAACCCCAAGTACAAGAAATAAGGAAAATTACATCAAGGAACATCAAACCAAATTGCTCAAAACAGAAAACTTTAAAAACTGAGTAAAGAAGGCTTGTTACATATAATGAAACAAAGATAAAAATAAAAGCCCAGTAGGCTGCCCTATGCATCAAGCTGCCCTGATATATGACCCTGCCCATCAGTGGTGGGGTGCCAGTCCTAGGTTTCCCCAGGTCCTGCAGACAGCCACTCTGGCCCCTGGTCCCACCCACTAGCAAGCCAGCAGCAGCTCTAGGACTATTGGGGCTGAACAGCCAGTCATGCCAGGACTGAGCTCTGCTCAACAGCAAGCCATCAACAACCACATGAGATGGCCTGGCAGCCAACTGGGCTGGAAGCCAGCCTGGCTACCAGTATGCCCAGAGTGGGTGGTTTTATAATAAGAAAAGGACCCACACAGCACACATATGGGTCATGTGTAGGGTATATTGCTCTTGTGAATAGAGTGGAGTATGCTGATTGGCACCATAAGCTATCTGCTATGTAATTCCACTTTGTGAAGATGAACCAACATAATTGACCTACTTAAAAAATACAAATAGATACAGAGAACTGGGCAAAATGAGGAGACAAAGGAATATGCTCCAAACCAAAGAACAAGATAAAACTCAGAACTAAACAGAGTAGAGGGGAGAAATCTATCCAACAAAGACTTCAAGGTAATGATCATAAAAATGCTCAGTGAACATGGGAGAGAATAATAGATGAACAGGGCAAGAAGTCTAACAAAGAGTTACAAAATATAAAGAACCAAATGGAACAGAAGAATACAATAACTGGAAAACATAAAACTAGAAGGAACTAAGAGTACATCACATGATACAGAGAAACAGATAAGTGAACTGAAAGATAGAATAATAGAAACCACCAAAGCTGAACAGAAAAAAGGAACTTGAGAAATGAGGATAACTTTTTGGAACAATACAAAGAGTAATAATATATGCATCATATGGATCCCAGAATGAGAAGCGAGAAAGGCACAGAGAATTTATTTGAAAAAATAATAGCTGAGAATGCCCCCTCTATGGAAATGGAAATGGACACCCAGGACCAGGAAGCAAGAGTCCAAAACAAGCTAAACAAAGAGAGACTTTCACCAAGCCTCACAATAACCAAAATGGCAAAATTATAGATGGAGAATCTTAAAAGTGGCAAGAGAAAAGCAACTAGTTATATACAAGCGAATTCACATAAGACTTTCAGTTGACTTTTCAGCAGACCCTGCAAACCAGGAGTGCCTTAAAGTGATGAAAGGACAAAACATACAACCAAGACTACTATACCCAGCAAGGCTATCTTCAGATCTGAACTGGAGAGAATGTTTTACATAGAAGCAAGCACTAAAAGAGTTTAGCACCATTAGACCAACAGCTCTCCAAGAAATGCTAAAGGGATTTCCCTAAGTAGAAAAGATAAGACCCAAACTAGAAATATAATAATCACAGAAGGTAAAATCTCACCAGCAAAGGAAAACATAAAGATCAGTCACTTATAAAACTACAAGGAAGGTTAAAAGATAAAACTGGTAAAATACACACACAAACTGATTAAGAAATACAAAACACATGCAAAATATGATGGTTAAAAACACTAAATGTAAGAGGAGTAAAAATGCCAGGTTTTTAGATGAATTCAAACTTAAGAGATCATCAACTGAAAATAATCATATATATTATAAAATATAAATATCATGGTAAAGCAAAAACATGTAATAAATGACATAAACACTCACACAACAAGAGACAGATAGAAAGTAAGGAATCCAAATATAACACTAATTATAGTCATCAAATCTCAAGGGAAGAATGCAAAAGATGAAGATAAAAGGACAAAAACAACCAGAAAAAAATTGACAAGATAGCATTGAGTACATACCTACTGATAATTATTTAAAATGTAAGTGTTGCAATCAAAAGACATAGCAAGGGGCTGAACGACTGAAAAACAAGATCCATCTATATGCTGACTCTAAGAGACTCACTTCAGATGTAAACACTGACAAAAACTTAATGTGAAGGGATTAAAAAAAAGCATTTTATCCAATTGAGAACAAAAGAAAGCTGGAAATTCCAGAAAGATGGCAGAGGAGCAGGTGGATGTGGAGTACATCTCTCTCCACAAATGCATCAGCAACACACCTTCAGATGCATATTTCACAGAACACCAGCTGAGAGCAGGCAGGAGTCCCTCACCCCTAGAAAGGAATACACAGATCCACACAAATCTTGGCAGGATGAAGGAGGGAAGGGAAAAAGAGGAGAGTGAGCAGGACGACCTGTATCCAGGGGTTGAAGGAATTGAAGTAGGGGTCAGATCCCCACATCAGGGCAATTGTTTGGGACAGAGGAGAAGCATTTGAGGCTGTGGGAGAGTGCAACAGCTGATCTGTGACAGTCTAAATGGAGTGAGAACCACACAGACAATCCTTGCTGCAATACTACATTCCCTGGAAAGGGACCCAAGTCCCCTGGAATGCATGGTAGCAGGGGACTGGGGCGTAGGGATTGGAAACCAATCTCCAGGCAAAGGTTGCTATTGATTGTGGTAAGAAGGCCAGAGGGGAAGTAAAGGAGGAGATCATAGTGGGGAATGCCTTTGGAGGAAAGCTGGGCAGCTATGGAGGCAAAGTGATACTGCTGAGTAATGTGCAGACAGTGGAGCCAACAATGTAGCCTCTCTCCCTCCACATGCCAGTGCGGGCAGCTGACCAACAAAGACCCCAGAGAGGGTGGCCCTTTAAGTACTTGACAAGCTGAGCAATAAAGATCCCAACCTAGGAGATCCTTGAGAGCCTGCTGCACCAAGCAACAGAGAAGGACCAACCAGGGAGGCCCTTGGAATGTCAGCTGCCAGAGGCTAGAAAAAGACTCTAATATTGCCACAGCTGCAGAACCTCAGGGTGCCAGTGTTTATGCATACTTGGTGCTATCAGGGTCCCTGTGATCCAAGCGCTGTACCACCTCCACATCTGGTCCTCACTAGGCAAGTAAGTCCCAGCTCAGCCTCAGGAACAAGCTACTGTGGATGACTCACATGCAGAGTTGGGGATAAAACCACATTGAACTCTGGGGTCAATGTGGCTAAGGAAGAGGATCAAAAACCTTCCCACCAGCTGTACAAACTACAGATGAAATTCACACAATCAACTAGGACAATGTGAGTTCCCACAAAAGAAAACCACTAGCTCTAGCAGCTGTGGACACTGGAGGCAGTAACACAGAGTGGTAGGTCCAGATTAGAGTCTGAGCTGCCCCCACAGCAGGCCCAGAGAGCAGCCCATTATCAGAGGATACCCTAGGGATGAGGAGGTGAACTTTGACTCAGTGAGGGAAAGGAAAGTCAGCTGTGAAAAATATTTATTCTTCTTCTTATATTTTGATTTGTTCTATAGTTGGTTCTGGATTTTTTTTTCTTTTTTCTTCTCTTTTGCTGTGGCTGTTGATTCATTTTTACTATTAATTCTATTCAAGCTTTTGAAAACTTTTTTTAATCACACATTTTATTTCCTTTATATATTTCTACTCCTATGTGGATTTTGCACTTCTGTGGACATTTTTATTCTTTTAAAAATTTTTGTTCTTATAGTTTTTGTTTGCTTTTCTTATTGTTCTTGATGTAGTTATTCATTGATATATATATATATATATATATATATATATAAATCTTTTTATATACTTCTATTTAACACAGACTTTCCACTGTTTTCTTTCTTTTCATTCTTTATTTCACCACATTTGTTAGTGTTTTTTTTTTTTTTAATTTCCCCGTTGGCACTCTGCTTTTGTTTTGTTTTCTGGTTTGCATTTTAGCTTTATTTTTAATTGATCAATAACATTTTTGGTTTCCTTTGCTCAACAGGTCACTCTCTTGTACTTTCTTTCCTTTGGACTGTTTTGGTTGGGTTTGTGTGTGTGTACGTGTGTGTGTTCCTTTGTTTTTGTTATTATTTGTCTGATTTTGTATTTACCATTTGTCTGGGGTTTGTCTTCTATTTCTTGTTTTTGTGTGTTTGCTTTAATCCCCTTTAATGCCATAACAAACAGATTATGAAATTTTGGTTCCCTGGCCAGAGATTAAGCCTGAGCCTTTGGAGAGGGAGCACTGTCCACTACACTAGATGGCCAGAGAACTCCTGACCCAAGGGAGTATTAATAAGTGAGAACTTCTATGAAGGTCTCCACCTGATAAGACTCAGCATCACCCAAATGCTGGAAGCACACAGAGCAGGATGCCTCATGCAAACAAGGAAGACAAAAACACAAACTCAATCATCAGCAGACAGGCTTCCCACAAAAACCCCAAAACATAGCCCCTCACACAGCCTTGCTCATGAGAGGGGAAAAAAACAAAGCATCTCTGCCCACCAGAATGCAGGCACAAGTTCCTCCCAACACAAAACCTACCCAACTACTGGACCAGCCTCACCCACTGAAGGCAGAGACCCAAAAGAAGAAGGAATATGACCCTAAAACTTGGGAAAAGGAGAACTCAGAAGAAGTTAAAAATAAAAATGAAAAGACAGAGAAAACTGAAGGAACAAGGTAAAAACTCACAAGACCAAATAAACGAAGAGGAAACAGGCAAACTACCTGAAAAACAATCCAGAGTGATGATAGTAAAGATGTTCCAAAACCCTGAAAACAGAATGGAGAAAATGCAAAAAATAATTAACACACTTAAACAAGGACCTAGAAGAAATAAAGAATAAACAAACAGAGAGGGATAATAAAATTACTGAAATAAAAACTACTCTAGAAGGATCAATAGCAGAATAAATGAGACAGAAGAATGGATAAGTGAGCTGGAAGACAGAATTGTGGAAGTAACTCTGCTGAATGGAATAAAGGTAAAGTAATGAAAGAATCAAAAGAATTGAGGATAGTTTAAGAGACCTCTGTGACAATATTAAATGGCCCAACATTCAAATTATAGAGTTCTCAGAAGAAGAAGAGAAAAAGAAAGGATCAGAAAAAAATTTCTGGAGATTATAGTCAAAAAGTTCCTTAACATAAGAAAGGAAGAAATGGTCAATCAAATCCAAGAAACACAGAGACCCATACAGGATAAACACAAGGAAAAACATGTTGAGACACATCCTAATCAAGCTAACAAAGACTAAACACAAAGAAATAATATTAAAGGCAAGAAGGGAAAAGCAACAAGCAACATGCAAGGGAAACCCCATAAGATTAACAGCTGATCTTTCAGCAGAAACTCTGGAGGCCAGAAGGAAATGGCAGGATATACTAAAAGTGAAAGTCACTCAGTCCTGTCCGAGTTTTTGTGACCCCATGGACTATACAGTCCATGGTATTCTCCAGGCCAGAATACGGGAATGGGTAGCCTTTCCCTTCTCCAGGGGATCTTCCCAACCCATGGATCTAAACCAGGTCTCCTGCATTTTAGGTGGATTCTTTACCAGCTGAGCCACGAGGGAAGCCCCTCATGGGGCTTAAAGTACTGAAAGGGAAGAATCAACAGCAAGATTATCCAGCAAAGATTTAATTAAAAATTCATGGAAACACCAACAGTTTTACAGACAAGTAAGGGCTACGAGAAATTAGCACCACCAATCAGCTTTATACCAAATGTGAAAGGGACTTCTATAGGCAGGAAACACAAGAGAAGGAAAAGATATGCAAAAACAAACCAAAATCAATTAAGAAACAGCCAAGAGAAACATACATATCAGTAATTATTTTAAACGTAAATGGATTACTCAACCCAAAAGACACTGACTGGCTGAATGGATATAAAAAAGACCCATATATATGCTGTCTACAAGAGACCCATTTCAGACCTAGAGACACATACAGACTGAAAGTGAGAGGATGGAAATAGACAGTCCATGCAAATGGAAATGAAAAGAAAATTGAAGTGGCAATTCTCATATCAGACACAGTAGACTTTAAAATAAAGAATATTATAAGAGATAAGGAAGGACACTTCACAATAATCAAGATATCAATTCAAGAAGATGTAACAACTGCAAATATTTATGTACCCAACACAGGAGCATACACTCCTCAATACATAAGGAAAACACTAATAGACAAAAAAGGGGAGATTGACAGTACCACAATAATAGCCTAGTATTATAGTGGGACTTTAACAACCCACTTAAACCATTTGACAGATCTTCAGAACAGAAAAGTAACAAAGGAACACAAGCTTTAAATGACACATTAGACCAGATGGACTTACTGATTTCTTTAGGACATTTAATTCAAATGAAAAGAATATACTCTCTTTTCAAGTACACCTGGAACATTCTCCAGGATAGACATTTTGCATCACAAGTCAAGCATCAGCAAATTTAAGAAAACTGAAATTATATCAAGCATCTTTTCAGACCACAATGCTATGACACAAAATATTACAGGAAAAAAAGAACACTGAAAAAAAAAAAAAGGACATAAGAGGTTAAGCAATACATTTCTAAACAGTGAACAGGCTACTGAAAAAATTTAAAAGGGAAATCACAAATTTCCTAGAAACAAATTACAATGAAAACATGATGATTCAAAATCTATCAGTTCATTTCAGTTTAGCCGCTCCATTGTG
The DNA here is from genome assembly GCF_016772045.2 of Ovis aries. Taxonomy (NCBI): domain Eukaryota; kingdom Metazoa; phylum Chordata; class Mammalia; order Artiodactyla; family Bovidae; genus Ovis; species Ovis aries. The sequence goes on from NC_056080.1 coordinate 74,986,783, forward strand.
TCTGACTCTTTGTGACCCCATGGAGTGCAGCACACCAGGCCCTCCTGTCCATCACCAACTCCTAGAGTTTACTCAAACTCACGTCCATTGAGTTGGTGATGCCATCCAACCATCTCATTCTCTGTCGTCTCCTTCTCTTGCCTTCAATCTTTCCCAGCATCAGGGTCTTTTCAAATCTTCACATCAGGTGGCCAAAATATTGGAGTTTCAGCTTCAGCATCAGTCCTTCCAATGTATATTCATGACTGATTTCCTTTAGGATGGACTGGTTGGATCTCCTTGCAGTCCAATGAATTCTCAAGAGTCTTCTCCAACACCACAGTTCAAAAGCTTCAATTCTTCAGTGCTCAGATTTCTTTATAATCCAACTCTCACATCCATACATGACTACTGGAAAAGCCATAGCTTTGACCAAACGGACCTTTGTTGGCAAAGTAATGTCTCTGCTATGCTCTCTACGTTGGTCATGAATTTTCTTCCAAGGAGCAAGTGTCTTTTACTTTCATGGCTGTAGTCACCATCTGCAGTGATTTTGGCCCCTCCAAAATAAAGTCTGTCACTGTTTCCACGGTTTCCCCATTTATTTGCCATGAAGTGATGGGATGAAATGCCATGATCTTAGTTTTCTGAATGTTGGCTTTTAAAAAGATAACATTTTCACTCTCTTCTTTCACTTTCATCAAGTGACTCTTTAGTTCTTCGCTTTCTGCCATAAGGGTGGTGTTATATGCATATCTGAGGTTACTAATATTTCTCCTGGCAATCTTGATTCCAGTGTGTGCTTCATCCTTCCTGGTATTTCACATCTTGTACTCTGCATGTAAGGTAAAAAAGCAGGGTGACAATACACAGCCTTGACATACTCTTTTCCCAATATGGAACCAGTCTATTGTTCCATGTCCAGTTCTTCCTGACCTGCATACAGATTTCTCAAGATGCAAGTCAGGTGCTCTGGTATTCCCATCTCTTTCAGAATTTTCCAGTTTGTGGTGATCCACACAGTCGAAGGCTTTGGCACAATCAATAAAGCAAAAGTAAATGTTTTGCTGGAACGCTATTGCTTTTTCAATGATCCAGCAGACGTTGGCAATTTGATCTCTGGTTCCTCTGCCTTTTCTAAATCCAGCTTGAACATCTGGAAGTTCATGGTTCACATACTGTTGAAGCCTGGCTTGGAGAATTTTGAGCATTACTTTGCTAGCATGTGAGATGAGTGCAACTGTGCAGTAGTTTGAGTATTCTTTGGCATTTCCTTTCTTTGGGACTGGAATGAAAACTGACATTTTCCAGTCTTGTGGACACTGCTGAGTTTCCCAGATTTGCTGGCATATTGAGTTTAGCACTTTAACAGCATCATCTTTTAGGATTTGAAATAGCTCAATGGGAATTCCATCACCTCTACTAGCTTTGTTTGTAGTAATGCTTCCTAAGGCCCACTTGACTTCGTTTTCCAGGATCTGGCCCTAGGTGAGTGATCATACCATTGTGATTATCTGGGTCATGATCATCTTTTTTGTATAGTTCTTCTGTGTATTCTTGCCACCTCTTCTTAATATCTTCTGCTTCTGTTAGGTCGATACCATTTCTGTCCTTTATTGAGCCCATCTTTGCATGAAATGTTTCCTTGGTATTTCTAATTTTCTTGAAGAGATCTCTAGTCTTCCCCATTCTATTGTTTTCCTCTATTTCTTTACACTGATCACTGAGGCAGCCTTTCTTATCTCTCCTTGCTATCCTTTGGAACTCTGCATTCAAGTGGGTATATCTTTCCTTTTTCTCCTTTGCTTCTCTTATTCTCACAGCTGTTTGCAAGGTATCCTCAGACAACTATTTTGCCTGTTTGCATTTCTTTTTCTTGGGGATGGTCTTGATCTCTGCCTCCTTTCGCAATGTCATGAACCTCCATCCATAGTTCTTCAGGTACTCTATCTATCAGATCTAATCCCTTGAATCTATTTTTCACTTCCACTGTATAACTGTAATGGATTTGATTTTGGTCATATTGGAATGGTTTAGTGGTTTTCCCTACTTTCTTCAATTTAAGTCTGAATTGGGCAGTAAGGACCCAGGAATCAAGATCAAAAGCAACTGCTTCTTAGAATAAAATGACAAACCATTAGCTAGACTCATCAAGTAAAAGGGGAGAACAATCAAGTCAACAAAATTAGAGACAAAAAAGACGTTACATGAGACAATGCAGTCATATAAATGATAAGAAATTATTACAAGCAAATATATGCCAATAACCTTTTATTTCTTATTCTTCTCTGATTGCCTGATTTCTTCCAGGTTGTTGGACAACCTGGAAGAAATGAAAAGATTCTTAGAAATGTTCAACTTTCCAAGACTGAACTGGGAAGAAACAGAAACTATGAATAAGCCAATCACAAGCACTGAATTTGAAACTGTGATAAATAAATCTTCCCCAAAACAAAAGCCCAAGGCCAGATTACTTCACAGGTGATTTCTATCAAGCATTAAAGAAAAGCTATCACCTACTGTTCTGAAACTCTTCCAAAAAATTCCAGAGGAAGGCACACTTCCAAACTCATTCTACAAGACCACCATCACCCTGATACCAAAATCAGACAGAGACATCACATAAAAATAAAATTACAGGCCAATATCACTGATTAACATAGATGCAAAAGAGCTCAACAAAATTCTAGCAAAGAGAATTCAACAACACATTATAAAGATATTACACTATGATTAACTAAGGTTTATCCCAGGGATTCAAGGATTCTTCAAATACAAATCAATCAATGCAATACATCATATTAACAAACTGAAAGATAAAAGCCATAATATTATCCCAATAGATGCAGAAAAAGTTTTCAAGAAATTTCAGCACTCATTTATGATTAAAAACTCTTCAAAAATGGGCACAGAAGGAACCTACCTCAACATAATAAAGGCTATATATGATAAACCTACAGGAAACATTATTCCCAATGGTGAAAAACTGAAACCATTTCCTCTAATATCAGGGAAAAGAAAAGCATGCTACTCTCTCCAGTATTAATAACAAAGTTTTAGAAGTTCTCACTAAGGCAATCAGAGAAGAATAAGAAATAAAAGGAATCCAGATTGTAAAAGAAGATGTAGAACTCTCCCTGTTTGCAGATGATATAATACTATACATAGAAAACCCTAAAGATACTACCAGAAAATTACTAGAACTAATCAGTGAATTTAGTAAAGCCACAGGATACAAAAGTAATACATAGAAATCACTTGTATTCCTATACACAAACAATGAAAAGTCAGAAAGAGAAATTAAGAAATTAATTCCATTTACCACTGCAACAAAAACAACAAAATACCTAGTAATAAACCTACCTAATGAGGCAAAAGGGCTCTACACAGATTATTACAAGACACTGATGAAAGAAATCAAAGATGACATAAACAGATGGAGAGATAGTCCATGTTCCTGGGTTGGATGAATAAATGTTGTGGAAATGACAATACTATCCCATGCGATCTACAGATTCAATGCAATCCCTATCAAACTACCAATAGCACTTTTCACAGAACTAGATGAAAATATTTCACAATTTGTATGGAAGCACAAAGAACCCAAATAGCCAAAGGAATCTTAAGAAAGAAGAATGGAGCTGGAGGAATCAACTTTCCTTATTTCAGACTATACTACAAAGTTACAGTCATCAAGACAGTATGGTACTGGCACAAAAACAGAAATATAGACCAGAGGAACAAGATAGAATGCCAGGAGATAGACCCATGCACCTACAGACAACTTATCTTTGACAAGGGAGGCAAGAATATACAATGGATAAGGTAAGATCTCTTCAATACATGTTGCTGGGTAAACTGGACAGCCATGTGACATGAATGATATCAAAGTATCAAAAGAGTGATATCTGAATCCTTCCTAAGAAGATACACAAAGACAAACTGAAAATGGATTAAAGACCTAAATAAATGTAAGACCAGCCTATTAGAAACTCTTAAAGGAGGACATTCTTTAAGGTAAAATAGTCTGTGACAGAAATCATAGCAAGATCTTCTATGATTTTTAGAGTAATGAAAATGACAACAAAAATAAACAAGTGGAACTGAATTAACCTTAAAAGCTTCAGCACAGCAAAAGAAACTAAACAAAGTGAAAAAAACCCTCAAAATGGGAGAAAATAATTGCAAATGAAACAACTGACAGAGAATTAGTTTTCAAAATATACAAGCAGCTCATGCAATTCAATACCAGAAAAACAAGAAACCCAATTAAAAAGTGGGCAGAAGATCTATACAGACATTTTCCAAAGAAGACATACAGATGGCTAATAAAGACACGAGATGATCCTTAACAACTCTCATTATTAAAGAAATGCAAATGAAAACTACAATGAGGTACCACCTCAGACCAGTCAAAATGGCCATCATCAAAAAATCTACAAGCAATAAATGCTGGGAAGAGTATGGAGAAAAGAGAACCTTCTTGCATTGTTGGTGGGAGTGCAAACTGATACAGCTGATAGAAAGGACAGTATGGAGATTCCTTAAAAAACTAGGAATAAAACCACCACCTGACCCAACAATCCTACTACTGGACATATACCCTGAGAAAACCATAACTGAAAATGACACATGTACCCCACTATTCATTGCAGCACTATTTACAATAGCTAGGACATGGAAGCAACCCAGATGTCCATCAACAGATGAATGGATAAAGAAGCTGTATCATATATATACAAAGAAATACTATTCAGCCATAAAAAGGAATGCATTTGAGTCAGTTTTAATGAGGCAGATGAACCTAGAGCCTCTTATACAAAGTTAAGTAAGTCAGAAAGAGGAAAATTTTGTATACTAATGCATATATATGGAATTTAGAAAGATAGTACTGATTAACATATTTGCAAAGCAGCAATGGAGATGCAGACATATAGAAGAGACTTGTTGACACAGAGCAGGGAAGGAGAAGGTGGGACAAATGGAGAGAGTAGCAGGGAAACATATACATTATGATATGTAAAATAAATAGCCAGTGGGAATTTGCTGTATGATTCAGGGAGCTCAAATTGGCACGCTGTGATAACCTAGAGGGGTGGGATGGAAGTTCAAGAGAGAGAGGACATATGTATATCTATGGCTGATTCATGTCAATTTATGGCAGAAACCAACACAATATTGTAAAGCAATTATTTAAATTGAAAATAATTAAAATGTCAAAATTTAAAAAAAAGACCTAAGTTCTAATAAGTGCAAAAACTGTACAATTGATGAATCTTTTGAAAATGAAATTAGAAATGTAAAATAACTAGTGCTATTAGCCTCTGAGGGCCTTGAAAATGTAAAAAAAAGTCTTTAAGAACAGGCTAGAGTCCATGGGGTCACAAAGAGTTGGACACAACTTAAATGACATAGCATACACACACAAGAAAACAACTATTAAAAAAACCCCATGTGGAGTCTAAACAACATGCACTAAACAACCAAGAGATCATTGAGGGAATAAAAACATAACTAGAGACAAAGGAAAACAAAAACACAATCAACAATTCATAATCTACAGGCTATAAGGAAGCAAGCAATAAAAATGGCAAACAACCTACCTTTACATTTAGAAGGATTAGAAAAGGAAGAAATGAACAAATACTTAGAAAGGTACAACCTTCTGAGACTGAACCAGGAAGAAAAGGAAGAAATAGAAAATATGAAGAGATCAATTACACGTGTAGAATCTGTTATTTAAAAACTCCCAACAAAATAGCAGTGATATTTTCAAAGAACTAGAACAAATGATGGCAGCAGGGGTGTGCTCAGTGGTAGAGCACATGCTTAGTATACACAAGGCCCTAGGTTCAATTCCCACCATTTCCATTTAGGAGTTCTCCCTCAATGGGGGCCACTGGAAGAGACATTTAAAAACTCCCAACAAAATGTTCATGGTATTTTTCAAAGAACTAGAAAAAATGATACTACTAAAATTAATATGGAATCATAAAAGATCCAGAATTGCTAAAGCAACTCTGAGGGAAAAGAACAAAGCAGGAGGCATAATCAACCTTCTCAGACTTCAGACAATACTTCACAGCTACAATAATCAAAACTTTATGGTACTGGCACAAAAACAGACATACAGACCAGTAGGACAGGACAGAAAGCACAGAAACAAATCCATATACCTATGGAAAATTAATCTTTGACAGAAGAGTTAAGATATACAATGGGGCAAAGACAGTCTCCACAGCAAGTGATGTTGGGAAAGCTGGACAGTTGCACATGAATCAATGAAGTTAGAACACACCCTCATACCATACACATATATAAACTCAAAATGGCTTAAAGAATAAATATAAGACAAGACATCATAAAACTCCTGGATGAGAACATAAGCAAAACATTCTATGACATAAATTGTACCAGTGTTTTCATAGGTCAGTCTCCCAAGGCAACAGAAATAAAAGCAAAATTACATGCATATGACCTAATCAAACTTATAACCTTTGACACAGCAAAGGAAATCCTAAAAAATAAAAATAAATAAAAGACAACCTACAGACTGGAAGAAAATATTTGCAAATGATGTGGCCCAAAAGGCTTTAATTTCTAAAATATACAAACAGCTCCTACAATTTAGCAACAAAACAAATAACTCAAATGGAAAAGGAGAAGAACGCCTAAAAAGAGTGGTCCACAACATTTTTGGCACCAGGGATTGATTTCATGGAAGACAATTTTTCTACAGACCAGGGGTGGGAAGGATGGCTTGGGGATGATTCAAGTGCATTACATTTTTTTGTGCTTTATTTCTAATCTAATGCTGCAGATGATCTGACAGGAGGTACCAGTCCGAGGTCTGGAGGTTGGGCACTCTTGCCTAAATAGAAATTTCTCCGAAGAAGACATGAAGATGGCCAAAAGGCACATAAAAAGATGCTCATCATCACTAATTATTAGATAAATGCAAATCAAAACTATAATGAGGTGTCACTTCAAACCAGTCAGAATTAAAATGTCTAAAAATAATAAATCCTAGAGAGGGTGTGGAAAAAAGAGAACTCTTACGCTGCTAATGAGAATATAAATTGGTGTAGCTATGATGGAAAACAGTATAAAGGTACTCAAAAACCTAAAAATAGGGGCGCCATATGATTCAGCAATCTTGGGCATATACCCAAACAAAGTATAACTCAAAAAGATACATTCACCTCTATGTTCATAATAGCACTATTTAAAATATCCAAGACAGGGAAGCAACCTAAGTGTTCATCAATAGATGAGTGGGTAAAGAAATAGTGGTATATATACACAACAAAATATTACTCAGCCATAAAAGGAATGAAATATGCCAACTGCAGCAACATGGATGGTTCTAGAGATTATCATGCTGAGTGAACTAAAGAGAAAGACAAATATCACTTGATATCACTTATATGTGGAATTTAAAATAACAAATCCACACAAAAAAAATATTACTCACAAATATAGAGACTTGTGGTTTCCAAAGTAGGTGGGGCAGAGGAGTGAAGGATTGGGAGTTTGGGATTAACAAATGCAAACTACTGTAAACAGAATGGAAAAAACAAGGTTCTACTATGCAGCACAGGGAACCTCCTAGGAACTTCCTGGTGGTCCAGTGGTTGAGAATCTGCCTGCCAATGCATGGGAAATGGGTTCGATCTTTCCTCTGGGAAGATTCCACATGCCACAGAGCAACTTAATCAACATGCCACAACTACTGAGCCTACACACTCTAAAGCCTGTGCTCTGCAGCAAGAAAAGCCACTGCAAAGAGAAGCCCATGCACCACAACTAGAGAGTAGCCTCCACTCACTGCAACTAGAGAAAGCCTGCATGCAACAATGAAGATCCAGCAGAGCCATAAATAAATATTTTTAAAAATCCTAAAAAGGCTACCAGAAAACAACTAGACCTCATCAATGAATTTGGTAAAGCTGTATAATATAAAATTAATATAAAGAAATCTCTTGCATTCCTATATAACAACAACAGAATATCAGAAAGAGAAATCAAGGAAATAATCTCATTGGCCATCACATGAAAAATAATAAATTATCTAGGAGTAAACCTACCTAAGGAGGCAAAACCTGTACTCAAATAACTATAAGAAACTGTTGAAAGAAATGGAAGATGATGCAAACGCATGGAAGTATATACAATGTTCTTAGAATGAATCAATACTGTGAAAACAACTATACTACCCAAGTCAATCTGTAGAGCCAATGCAATCCATATCAAATTACCAATGGCATTTTTCACAGAACTAGAACAAAAAATTTTTAAATTTGTATGAAAACACAAAAGACCCCAAACAGCTCAAACCATCTTAATGGATCTGAAGCAATAACATGTCCTGACTTCAGGCTATACTACAATGGTATAATCTTCAAAAAACCATGGTATGGGCACAAAAGTGGACATATATTGGGTTTGCCAAAAAGTTCCTTGGGATTTTTCCGTAAGATGATTCTAGTTGCACTTAGTTATTTTTAACCTCACTTGAAACAATTTTATTAGATTGTATTGCACAAGCTTTCATATTAGCAAGCATTAAAAAAATGGTGAATTTTTCTATAGCCATTTTAATATTGAAAAGAAGAGAAAGGAAAAAAAAACATTTTTAACATATTAGGCTTTACACTTTCAAGAATGGTAAAAATGCAACAGAAACTCAAACAAAAGATTGGTGCAGTGTATGGAGATGGTAATGTGACTGAACACATCAGAGTGGCATGTGAAGTTTTGTGCTGGAGGTTTCTTGCTAGACTATGCCCCACAGTCAGGCAGACCAGTTTAAGTTGATATCAAATTGAGACATTAATTGACAACGAGCAACATTATACCACATGTGAGAGAGCCAACACACTCAAAATATCCAAAATAAGTGTTGAAAATCATTTGCACAAGCTTGGTTATATTAATTGCTTGACGTTTGGGTTCCACATAAGTTAAATTAAAACAAACAAACAAACAAACAAACAAAAAAAAAACCTTCCTGACCTTATTTCCACATGTGATTCTCTACTGAAACATAATGAAAATGTTGCATTTTAAAAATAAATTGTGACAGGTGATGAAAAATGGATACTTTACAATAAAGTGGGACAGGAGACTGCGGGGCAAGTGAAATGACCCACCACCAACCATACCAAAGGCCCAGTTTCATCCAAAGAAGGTGATGAAGGGAATCCTCTATTATGAGCTCCTTCCAGAAAACCAAATAATTAATTCCAATAAGTACTGTTTCCAATGAGCCCAACTGAAAAGCACCTGTAATCAATCAACAGAAAACATGTAATCTTCCATCAGGATAATGCAAGATGCATGCTTTTTTGAGGACCAGGCAAAACCCATTACAGTTTGGCTGGGAAGTTCTGATTCATACCGGAGAAGGCAATGGCACCCCACTCCAGTACTCTTGCCTGGAAAATCCCATGGATGGAGGAGCCTGGTGGGCTGCAGTCCATGAGGTCGTGAAAAGTCAGACACGACTGAGTGATTTCACTTTCACTTTTCACTTTCATGCTTTGGAGAAGGAAATGGCAACCTACTGTGTTCTGCCTAGAGAATCCCAGGGATGGGGGAGCCTGGTGGGCTGCCATCTATGGGGTAGCACAGAGTCGGACACAACTGAAGCGACTTAGCAGCAGCAGCAGTGGAACAAAGCAATGAATATGTTGTTCAATAAAGTTCTTGGTGAAATTGAAAAATATATCTTTTATTTTTACTTTAAAAATGAAGGAACTTTTTGGCCAATCCAATAATAGATCAATGGAATAAGACAGAAAGCCCAGGAATAAACACACACATCTATGGTTAATTAATCTATGACAAGGGAAGTAAGAGTATAGAATGGAGAAAAGACAGTCTCTTTAATAAGTGGTGCTGAGAAAATGGGACAACTACATTCTTTTCATTTAAAAGAATAAAACTAGGGCATTTTCAAACAATATGCATTAAAATAAACACAAAATGGATGGAAGATCTAAATGTAAGACTGGATACCATAAAACTCTTTGAGGAAAACAGGCAGAACACTCTTTGACATAAATTGCAGCGATTTTTTTGGGATCATTACTAGAGTAATGGAAATAAAAACAAAAATAAACAAATGGGACCTAATGAAACTTAAAAGCTTTTGTACAGCAAAGGAAGACATAAACAAAATAAGAAGACAAACAATGGACTGAGAATAAAATATCTGCAAATGATGTGACCAACATAGGATTAATCACCAAAATAAACAAACAGCTCAATATCAAAAAAGCAAACAATGCAATCAGTAAATGGGTGGAATATTTATAGAGACATTTATCCAAAGCAGACATTCAGATGTCCAAAAGGCACATGAAAAGATGATCGATATTGCTAAGTAACAGAGGAAATAAACATCAAAATTATAATGAGGTATCACCTGACACCAGTCAGAATGGTCAACAAAAAGTCTACAAATAATAAATGCTGGAGAGGGTGTGGAGAAAAGGAAACCATCCTACACTGTTGTTGGGAATGTAAACTGATGCAGCCATAATGGAGAAGAGTATGGAGGATTCTCATAAAAACTAAAAATTAGTATTGTCATATCATCCAGCAATCCCACTCCTGAGCATATATCAGGAGAAAACCATAATTTGAAAAGATACATTCACCCCAATGTTCACTACAGCATTATTTAATGTAATAGCCAAGATATGGGAATAACCTAAAGGTCCGTTGACAGATGCATGGATATGGATGTTGTGAGATACACACACACATGTGCACACACACACATGTATATATACATAATGCAATAGTACTCAGCCATGGAAAAGAATGAAATAATTCCATTTGCAGTAACACAGATGGAATGAGAGATTATCATACTAAGTGAAGTAAATCAGACAGAGAAATACAAATACCATATTATATAATATATGTGTGGAATCTAAAAAATACAAATGAATTTATTTACAAAACAGACTCACAAACAAAGAAAACAAACATGGTTACCAAAGGAGAAAGGTTGGGGGGAGGGACCAACTGTGAGTTTTGGAGTAACATATATATACTACTAAATATATATGATTTTTCCATCCACATCCCATACGGATGTGAGAGTTGGACTGTGAAGATGGCTGAGCGCCAAAGAATTGATGCTTTTGAACTGTGGTGTTAGAGAAGACTCTTGAGAGTCCCTTGGACTGCAAGGAGATCCAACTAGTCCATTCTGAAGGAGATCAGCCCTGGGATTTCTTTGGAAGGAATGATGCTAAAGCTGAAATTCCAGTACTTTGGCCAAGTCTTGCGAAGTGTTGACTCATTGGAAAAGACTCTGATGCTGGGAGGGATTGGGGGCAGGAGGAGAAGGGGACGACAGAGGATGAGATGGCTGGATGGCATCACTGACTCGATGGACGTGAGTCTGAGTGAACTCCGGGAGTTGGTGATGGACAGGGAGGCCTGGCGTGCTGCGATTCACGGGGTCACAAAGATTTGGACACGACTGAGCGACTGAACTGAACTGAATGCATATATATGGAATTTAGAAAGATGGTAATGATAACCCTGTATGAGAGACAGTAAAAGAGTCACAGATGTATAGAACAGTCTTTTGGACTCTGTGGGAGAGGGAGAGGGTGGCATTATTTGGGAGAATGGCATTGAAACGTGTATAATATCATATATGAAACTAATTGCCAGTCCAGGCTTGATGCATGATACAGGATGCTCGGGGCTGGTGCACTGTGATGCCCCAGAGGGATGGTATGGGGAGGGAGGTGGAAGTGGGGTTCAGCATGGGGAACACATGGGGAACACTCGTGGTGGATTCATGTTGATGTGTGGCAAAACCAATATAATATTGTAAAGTAATTAGCCTCCAATTAAAATAAATAAGTTTATATTAAAAAATGAAGATATCCTTTATCCTTTAACTGAAATAATTATTATTATTATAATTTCCATACTACCCAAAGTAATATCTATAGTTAATACAATTCCTATATTTCTATCAAAATACCCATGACATTCCTCAGAGAACTGGAAAAAATGACCCTAAAATTTGTATGACACTGGAAAAGATCTCCAACTGCCAAAGCAATCTTGAGAAAAAATAACAAAGCTGTCGATATCAGGCTCCATGGTGCAAAGTTACACTACAAAACTACAATAATCAAAACATTATGGTATTGGCACAACAGACACATAGATCAATGGAAAAGAACATAGCCCAGAAATAAACTGATGCACATATAGTCAATTAATCTCCAATAAAGAAGGCAAGACAATACAGTGGGTGAAAGATAATTTCGTCAATAAAAGATGATGAGAAAACTAAATAATTACATGCACAAGAATCAAACTGGACTACTTCCTCACACCATATACAAAAATAAACTAAAAATGGATTATATAATTAAGACCTGAAACTATAAAATTTCTAGAAGAAAACATAAGCAGTAAACTCTTTGACATCAGACTTAGCAATATTTTTTGAATATGTCTTCCTCAGGAAAGGGAAACAAAACTAAAAATAAACAACTTGTAGGATATCAAACTAGAAAAAAAGCTTTTGCATAGCAAAGGAAACTATCAAGCAAACAAAAAGGAAGCCTACTGAATGGAAGAAGATATTTGTCAATAATATGACTGCTAAGGAGTTAATATCCAAAATAAACAAGTAAATCATGTACTCAACATCAAAATAACCCCAAACAACCTAATTAAGAAATGAACAGAGGACCTAAACAGACATTTTACCAAAGACCTACAGATGGCCAGCAGATGAATGAAAAGATGCTTAACATCACTAATGACCAAGGGAATGAAAATCAAACCAACTGAGATATCACTCCACATCTATCAGAATGTCCATTAACAAAAAAGACAACAAACAATGTGCTGGCAAGAATGTAGAGAAGAGGGAATCCTCATGCAATGTTAGTGTGATTGTAAATTGGTATAGCCACAAAGGAAAACAGTATTAAGGTTCCTCAAAAAATTAAAAATAGAACTGCCACATGATCTAGCAATTTCATCTGTGTATTTACCTGAGGAGAACAAAAACACTAATTTCAAACCTATATGCATTCCAATGTTCTGTGCAGCAATTTTTATAATAACCAACATATGGAAACAACCTACATGTCCATCAATGACAAATGCATATAGATGTCTATCCCTAGAGGAGGGCATGACAATCCACTCCATACTCTTGTCAGGAAAATTCCATGGACAATGGAGCCTGACAGGCTATAGTCCATGAGGTTGCAAAGAGTCAGATATGACTGAAGTGATTGAGTACACAGATATGTGTGTGTGTATATACATATATTCGATGGAACATTAATATACCATTATAAAAACTTTGCCATTTGCAAAAATATGAGTGGATCTACAAGGTACTATACTAAGTGGGATAAGTCAGAGAAAAACAAATACAACATGATCTCACTTTTATGTGGACTCTAAAACACAAAATAAATGAATACATATAACAAAATATAAATGGTACTACAGATACAAAGAACAAACAGGTATTTGTGAGAAATGATGTGAGTACAGTGAATAAATAGGTAAGGGAGATAAACAGGCACAAACTTCCAGCTGAGAAATAAGTGAATCATGGGTATGAAATGTACAGTGTGGGGAATATAGTCAGTCTTTGGTTACATATTTTACCTAGACTTATCATGCTGATCAGTTTCAAATGGATAGAAATATCGAATTACCATGTTATGTAACAGGAACCAACACAGTTCTGCAGGTAAATTATATTTCAAAAATAAATTCACAGAAAAAGAGATCAGGTTTGTGGTTACCAAAACCAGGATGTGGGAGAAATAGAATCATATACAGCAGCCAAAAGTAAAACTTCTAGTTATAAGTAAGTACTAGAGATGCAATATTCAACAAAAGTATAATTAAGACTCTGGAAGAAACACAAGCTGGAATCAAGATTGCCAGGAGAAATTTCAATAACCTCAGATATACAGATGACACCACCCTTATGGCAGAAAGTGAAGAGGAACTAAAAAGCTTCTTGATGAAAGTTAAAGAGGAGAGTGAAAAAGTTGGCTTAAAGCTCAACATTCAGAAAATGAAGATCATGGCATCTGGTCCCATCACTTCATGGCAAATAGATAACATTCAGAAAATGAGGATCATGGCATCTGGTCCCATCACTTCATGGCAAATAGATGGGGAAACAGTGGAAACAGTGTCAGATTTTATTTTTTGGGCTCCAAAATCACTGCAGATGGTGACTGCAGCCATGAAATTAAAAGACGCTTACTCTTTGGAAGAAAAGTTATGAGCAACCTAGATAGCATGTTCAAAAGAAGAGACATTACTTTGCCGACTAAGGTCCGTCTAGTCAAGGCTATGGTTTTCCCAGTGGTCATGTATGGATGTGAGAGTTGGACTGTGCAGAAGGCTGAGCACCGAAGAATTGATGCTTCTGAACTGTGGTGTTGGAGAAGACTCTTGAGAGTCCCTTGGACTGCAAGGAGATCCAACCAGTCCATTCTGAAGGAGATCAGCCCTAGGATTTCTTTGGAAGGAATGATGCTTAAGTTGAAACTCCAGTACTTAGGCCACCTCATGCGAAGAGTTGACTTATTGGAAAAGACCCTGACACTGGGAGGGATTGCGGGCAAGAGGAGAACGGGATGACACAGGATGAGATGGCTGGATGGCATCACCAATTCGATATACATGAGTTTGAGTGAACTCCAGGAGTTTTTGATGGACAGGGAGGCTTGGCATGCTAAGATTCATGGGGTCACAACGTTTCAGATACGACTGAATGACTGAAGTAAACTGAACTGAACTAAGGTGCAACTGATAGAAAGTTTGTATATACTCTCAGAATAAGTTAACACTACAAAAATCACCTATATAATGAGTAGTCAATGTCTGTGCTAAAGAATATATGATGTGTAAAAATACACTAAATGCAGAAATAAAACTTAGTTGGGTTTATGTATTTTTCCTTTTGGTTAACACTGAAACTGGTTTATAGTCTCTGATCACAAATGAATTGATAAGAGAGAAACGTATCCCAGAAGCACAGTAAAAAAACGTCAGCCTTTGTCTTCTTCTTCAATTTGCACATGTATGTGAGTTGACTTAAAAATAAACACTGTGATTTAAAAACAAATACTGGAGGTTGGTCCTAAGATGGCAGAGGAATAGGACAGGGAGACCCCTTTCTCCCCAACAAATTCATCAAAAGAACATTTTAACGCTGAGAAAATTCCACAAAACAACTTCTGAATGCTGGCAGAGGACATCAGGCACCCAGAAAAGCAGCCCATTGTCTTTGAAAGGAGGTAGGATAAAACATAAAAGACAAAAAGAGAGACAAAAGAGGTAGGGACGGAGCTCCATGCCAGGAAGGGAGTCTTAAAAGAGAAAGAAGTTTCCAAACACCAGGAAACATTCTCACTGCCAAGTCTGTGGCAAGCCTTGGAAACACAGAGGGCAACAAACTGGGAGGAAAAATAAATGAATAATTAAAACCCACAGATTACATGCCCAATGGTAACTCTCCCAGCAGAGAAGCAGCACAAACGCCTGCATTTGCTACTAGCAAGCCGGGGCTGGGTAGGGAGGCAGGGGCTGCATTACTTAGAGTAAGGACCCAGCCTGAATGCCCTGAGGGCAACAATCTAAGGGAACTAACTTGGGATAGCAAACAAGACTGTGGGATAACTACCATGTGAACAGCCCTAACCTGAGACACCACCATGCCTGCTCACAGAACAAAGGATTTAACAGAGGCAACTGGCTGCAGACTGGTCCATCCCCCTCTGGTGACAGGCAGACAAGGGCAGCCAGAGCCAGAAGGGAATAATCGCAGCCCCAGAGAGGCATTATCTACCAACATGCAAGCAGGTTTCTTTGCTAACCAAGACTTGTAGGATTCTGGACAGTCAACATCCACCTGAGAAGGTGCACAGGTTGGTTGTACACCCAGAAACTGAGTGGCAGGGACAGGGAAGGCAATAAGTCGCAGTGACTGTGCTCACCAAACACCTGGTCACCTGAGCTGCTTGGACCTGAGAAGGGCACAAAACGCGGGCCCAACCAAGTCTGCACCTCTGAGGACTACCCGAGTACCTGAATCTGAGCGGCTTAGACCTGTGAAGTGCATACAACCCAGGGTCAGTCTCAGACAGTTCCTGGCAGAGCAACTTAGAGCCTAAGCAGCATAGACTGGGAAAGCACACACGCTGTGAGTGGGGGAAAACCAGTGTGGCTGAGACACTGCGAGCACATGCCAGTGTTATTTGTTTGCAGCGTCCCTCCTTCCCCATAGCACGACTGAATCAGTGAGCCTATAAAAGTGTCCACCACCGCCCCCTTGTGCCAGGGCAGAAATTAGACGCTGAAGAGACCGGCAAATAGAAGAAGCTAAACCAGAGGGAACCTCCTTGGAAGTGACAGGTGCAACAGATTAAAACCCTGTAGTTAGCACCAACTACATAGGAAGGGGCTTATAGATCTTGAGAAATATAAACTGAATCAAGGAATTATCCAAAAATGAACTGACCTCACCCTGCCCACAACACCAGAGAAAGTTCTAGATATATTTTTACTACCATTCTTAAATTTTTATTTTTTTAAAATTTTAAGTCCTCTATTACTCCTTTAATTTTCATTTTTATAACCAACTATTACTTTGCAAAAAAACAACAAAAAGAGACCCTATTTTTTAAAGCAAACTTCATATATATATTTTATAATTTTTGTGATTTTTTTTCTTTTTCTTTAATATTGTATTTTTAAAAATCCAACCTCTACTCTAGATTTTTAATCTTTGCTTTTTGGTATTTATTATCAATTTTGTACCTTTAAGAACCCAATCTTCAGTACCCAGTTTTGCTTGGCAGTGAGATTACTGGCTTGACCTCTCTCTCCCTCTTTGGACTTTCCTTTTTCTCCACCAGGTCGCCTCTATCTTCTCCCTATCCCTTCTCTTCTCTACCCAACTCTGTGAATCTCTTTGTGTGTTCCAGAGGGTGGAGAACACTTAGGGAACTGATTACTGGCTGGATCTCTCTACTTTTGATACCCCCCTTTATCCTCCTGGCCACCTCTATCTCCTACCTCCCTCTTCTCTTCTCTGTATAACTCCGTGAACATCTCTGAGCATTCCAGACTGTGGAGCACACATAAGGAAGTGATTACTGGCTAGCTTGCTCTCTCCTCTTTTGATTCTACCTCATCTCACCCTGATCACCTCTACCTCCCTCCTCCCTCTTCTCTTCTCCACATAACTCTGTCAGCCTCACTGGGTGTCCCTCACTGTGGAGAAACTTTTCATCTTTAACCTAGATGTTTTATCAACAGTGCTGTATAGATGAAGAAGTCTTGAGGCTACTGTAAAAATGAGACTGAAAACCAGAAGCAGGAGGCTTGAGTTAAAACACGGAGAACACCAGAGAACTCCTGACTCCAGGGAACATTAATTGACTGGAGCTCATCAAATGCCTCCATACCTACACTGAAACCAAGCACCACTCAAGGGCCAACAACTTCCAGAGCAAGCCATACTACGCAAATTCTCCAGCAACACAGGAACACAGCCCTGAGCTTTAAGATACAGGTTGCCCAAAGTCACTCCAAACCCACTGACATCTCATAACTCATTACTGGACACTTCATTGCACTCCAGAGAGAAGAAATCCAGCTCCACCACCAGAACAATGACACAAGCTTCCCTAACCAGGAAACCTTGACAAGCCACTGATACAACGCCACCCACAGCGAGGAAACTCTACAATAAAGAGAACTCCACAAACTGCCAGAATACAGAAAGGCTACCCCAAACATAGCAACATAAACAAGATGAAGAGACAGAGGAATACCCAGCAGGTAAAGGAACGGGAGAAATGCCCACCAAACCAATCAAAACAGGAAGATATAGGGAATCTACCTGACAAAGAATTCTGAATAATGATAGTGAAAATGATCCAAAATCTTGAAAACAAAATGCAATCACAAATAAATAGCCTGGAGACAAGGATTAAGAAGATGCAGGAAAGGTTTAACAAGGACTTAGAAGAAATTAAAAAGAGTCAATATATAATGAATAATGCAATAAATGAGATCAAAAACACTCTGGAAGGAACAAACAGTAGAATAAGGGAGGCAGAAGATAGGATTAGTGAGGTAAACATAGAATGTAGAAATAAATGAATCAGAGAGGAAAAAAGAAAAACAAATTAAAAGAAATGAGGACAATCTCATAAACCTCTGGGACAATGTTAAATGCCCCAACATTCAAATCATAGGAGTCCCAGAAGAAGAAGACAAAAGGAAAGCCCATGAGAAAATACTTGAGGAGATAATAGTTGAAAACTTCCCTAAAATGGGGAAGGAAATAATCACCCAAGTCCAAGAAACCCAGAGAGTCCCAAATAGGATAAACCCAAGGCGAAACACCCAAGACACATATTAATCAAATTAACAAAGATCAAACACAAAGAACAAATATTAAAAGCAGCAAGGGAAAAACAACAAATAACACACAAGGGGATTCCCATAACAGCTGATCTTTCAATAGAAACTCTTCAGGCAAGGAGGGAATGGCAGGACATACTTAAAGTGATGAAAGAAAATAACCTACAGGCCAGATTACTGTACCGAGCAAGGATCTCATTCAAATATGAAGGAGAAATCAAAAGCTTTACCAACAAGCAAAAGCTGAGAGAATTCAGTACCACCAAACCAACTCTCCAACAAATGCTAAAGAATACTCTCTAGACAGGAAACACAGAAAGCATGTATAAACTCGAACCTAAAACAAAAAAGTAAATGGCATCAGGATCATACTTATCAATAATTACCTTAAACGTAAATGGGTTGAATGCCCCAACCAAAAGGCAAAGACTGGCTGAATGGATACAAAAACAAGACCCCTATATATGTTGTCTACAAGAGACCAACCTCAAAACAAAGGACACATACAAACTGAAAGTGAAGGGCTGGAAAAGATATTCCACACAAATAGCGACCAAAAGAAAGTAGGAGTAGCAATATTCATATCAAATAAAATAGACTTTTAAAAAAGGCTGTGAAAAGAGACAAAGAAGGACACTACATAATGATCAAAGGTTTTATCCAAGAAGATATAACAACTATAAATATATATGCACCCAACAAAGGAGCACCTCAATATGTAAGACAAATGCTAACAAGTATGAAAGGGGAAATTAACAATAACACAATAATAGTGGGAGACTTTTAATACCCCACTCACACCTATGGATAGATCAACTAAACAGAAAATTAACAAGGAAGCACAAGCTTTAAATGATACAGTAGACCAGTTAGACCTAATTGATATCTATAGGACATTTTACCCTAAAACAATGAATTTCACCTTTTTCTCAAGTGCACATAGAACCTTCTCCAGGATAGATCACATCCGAGGCCATAAATCTAGCCTTGGTAAATTCAAAAAAATTGAAATCATTCCAAGCATCTTTTCTGACCACAATGCAGTAAGATTAGATCTCAATTACTGGAGAAAAGCTATTAAAAAATCCAACATATGGAGGCTGAACAACACGCTGCTGAATAGCCAAAAATCACAGAAGAAATAAAAAATAAAACAAAATATGCATAGAAATGAATGAAAATGAAAACACAACAACCCAAACTGTGGGACACTGTAAAAGCAGTGCTAAGGGGAAGGTTCATAGCAACACAGGCATACCTCAAGAAATAAGAAAAAACTCAAATAAATAACTTAACTCTACACCTAAAGCAACTAGAAAAGGAAGAAATGAAGAACTTCAGGGTTAGTAGAAGTAAAGAAATATTAAAAATTAGGGTATATGATATTATACATGTTTCAATGCCATTCTCCCAAATCATCCCACCCTCACCCTCTCCCACAGAGTCCAAAAGACTTTCATATATCTGTGTCTCTTTTGCTGTGTCGCATATAGGGTTATTGTTACCATCTTTCTAAATTCCATATATATGTGTACAGATTCATGGTAGCAGATTCATGCTGATGTATGGCAAAAACAATACAATACTCTAATGTAATTAGTCTCGAATTAAAATAAATAAATTAAAAAATTCCATATATATGTGTACAGCAATGGCGGATTCATGTTGATGTATGGCAAAACCAATACAATACAGTAATGTAATTAGCCTCCAATTAAAATAAATAAATTTAAAAATTAGGGTAGAAATAAATGCAAAATAAACAAAAGAGACCATTAACAAAAATCAACAAAGCCAAAAGTGGTTCTTTGAGAAGATAAATAAAATTGACAAACCATTAGCCAGACTCATCAAGAAACAAAGGGAGAAAAATCAAATCAGTAAAATTAGAAATGATAATGGAGAGATTACAACAGACAACACAGAAAGACAAAGGATCATAAGAGACTACTATCAGCAATTATATGCCAACTAAAATGGACAACATGGAAGAAATGCACCAATTCTTAGAAAAGTACATCCTTCCAAAACTGAACCAGGAAGAAATAGAAAATCTTAACAGACCCATCACAAGCACGGAAATTGAAACTGTAATCAGAAATCTTCCAGCAAACAAGAGCCCAGGTCCAGACGCCTTCACAGCTGAATTCTACCTAAAATTTAGAGAAGAGCTAACACCTATCCTACTCAAACTCTTCCAGAAAATTGCAGAGGAAGGTAAACTTCCAAACTCATTCTATGAGGCCACAATCACCCTAATACCAAAACCTGACAAAGATGCCACACAAAAAAAGAAAACTACAGGCCAATATCACTGATGAACATAGATGCAAAAATCCTTAATAAAATTCTAGCAATCAGAATCCAACAACACATTAAAAAGATCATACATCATGACCAAGTAGGCTTTATCCCAGGGATGCAAGGATTCCTCAATATCTGCAAATCAAACAATGTAATATACCACATTAACAAATTAAAAAATAAAAGCCATATGATTATCTCAATAGATGTAGAGAAAGCCTTTGACAAAATTCAATATCCATTTATGATAAAAACCCTCCAGAAAGCAGGAATAGAAGGAACACACCTCAATATAATAAAAGCTATATATGACAAACCCACAGCAAACATTATGCTCAATGGTGAAAAATTGAAAGCATTTCCCCGAAAGTCAGGAACAAGAAAAGGGTGCCCACTCTGACCACTACCATTCAACATAGTTTTGGAAATTTTGGCCACAGAAATCAGAGCAGAAAAAGAAATAAAAGGAATCCAGATTGGAAAAAAAGAAGAAAAACTCTCACTGTTTGCAGATGACATGATCCTCTACATAGAAAACTCTAAAGACTCTACCAGAAAATCACTAGAGCTAATCAATGAATATAGTAAAGTTGCAGGATATAAAATCAACACACAGAAATTCCTTGCATTCCTATACACTAATAATGAGAAAATGGAAAGAGAAATTAAGGAAACAATTCCATTCACCATTGCAACGAAAAGAATAAACTACTTAGGAATATATCTACCTAAAGAAACAAAAGACCTATATATAGAAAAGTATAAAACACTGGTGAAAAAAATCAAAGAGGACACTAACAGATGGAGAAATATACCATGATCATGGATCGGAAGAATCAATATAGTGAAAATGAGTATACTACCCAAAGCAATCTATAGATTCAATGCAATCCCTATCAAACTACCAATGGTATTTTTCTCAGAGCTAGAAGAAATAATTTCACAATTTCTATGGAAATACAATAAACCTCAAATAGTGAAAGCAATCTTGAGAAAGAAGAATGGAACTGGAAGAATCAACCTGCCTGACTTCAGGCTCTACTACAAAGTCACAGTCATCAAGACAGTATTGTACTGGCACAAAACCAGAAATGTCGATCAATGAAACAAAATAGAAAGCCCAGAGATAAATCCACACACCTATGGACACCTTATCTTTGACAAAGGAGGCAAAAATATACAATGGAGAAAAGACAATCTCTTTAACAAGTGGTGCTGGGAAAACTGGTCAACCACTTGTAAAAGAATGAAACTAGAACACTTTCTAACACCATGCACAAAAATAAACTCAAAATCGATTAAAGATCTAAACCTAAGACCAGAAACTATAAAACTCCTAGAGGAGAACATAGACAAAACACTCTCTGACATAACTCACAGCAGGATCCTCTATCATCCATTCCCAGAATATTGGAAATAAAAGCAAAAATAAACAAATGGGACCTAATTAAAATTAAAAGCTTCTGCACAACAAAGGCAACTATCAGCAAGGTGAAAAGACAGGCTTCAGAATGGGAGGAAATAACAGCAAATGAAGCAACTAACAATGAATTAATCTCAAAAATATACAAACAACTCCTGCAGCTCAATTCCAGAAAAATAAATGACCCAGTCAAAAAAATGGGCTGAAGAAATAAGCAGACATTTTTCCAAAGAAGACATACTGATGGCTAACAAACACATGAAAAGATGCTCAACATCACTCATTATCAGAGAAATGCAAATCAAGACCACAATGAGATACCATTGCACGCCAGTCAGAATGGCTGCTATCCAAAAGTCTACAAGCAATAAATGCTGGAGAGGCTGTGGAGGAAAGGGAACCCTCTTACACTGTTGGTGGGAATGCAAACTAGTACAGCGACTATGGAGAACAGTGTGGAGATTCCTTAAAAAACTGGAAATAGAACTGCCATAAGACCCAGCAATTCCACCGCTGGGCATACACACCGAGGAAACCAGAATTGAAAGAGACACGTGTACCCCAATGTTCATCATAGCACTGTTTATAAGAGTGAGGACATGGAAGCAACCTAGATTTCCATCAGCAGATGAATGGATAAGAAAGCTGTGGTACATATACATAATGGAATATTACTCATCCATTAAAAAGAATACATTTGAATCAGTTCTAATGAGGTGGATGAAACTGGAGCCTGTTATACAGAGTGAAGCAAGCCAGAAAGAAAAACACCAATACAGTATATTAACGCATATATATGGAATTTAGAAAGATGGTAATGATAACCCTGTATGTGAGACAGCAAAAGAGACACAGATGTATAGAACAGTCTTTTGGACTCTGTGGGAGAGGGCAAGGGTGGGATGATTTGGGAGAATGGCATTGAAATCTGTATAATATATGTGAAACCAATTGCCAGTCCAGGTTCGATGCATGATACAGGATGCTCGGGGCTGGTGCACTAGAATGATCCACAGGGATGATACGGGGAGGGAGGTGGAAGGGGGGTTCAGGATGGGGAACATGTGTACACCCATGGCGGACTCATGTTGATGTATGGCAAAACCAATACAATATTGTAAAGTAATTAGCCTCCAATTAAAATAAATAAATTTATATTCCAAAAAAACAAATACTGACATAAAACACCATCTGATACTCTGCAAATGCAGACTAGGCTATAAACTTAAAATATTTTGGCAATTAACAGTTCAAAACAAAACATATTTATAATTTATACCTTTGCTCCATCTGAAATACTGTCCCAGTTTCCACCACTCAAAGAGAACTTTCCATTGCCTATACGCAGCAATATCTCTTCAGGAGTATCATTGGGCCCATTAGCAAAGGGAGTGTAGCTATCAAAAAAGATTTAAATATACATGAGGCCTAACATACATATTAAATCTAATTGAAAATGATGAGTATAGAACTACAAGCATATTTACTGTAGCAAATTAAGAATATCACCTAAAATTTCCCTTTACTGTTCATATAAAATTTTACATTTCAAACAATGAACTTAATGAGTTATATAATGAAATGATTCTTGCCTACATCAATCTATTTTTTTTACCTTTGATCTGTGAATAAATGTAAAATAAAGGTAGTTGTATGTAACAATACATACTGAAAATCAACACAAATTTTGAATTCACATGCATAAGTTAGGAACCCAAATATACCTACTATGAAGAAAGTAATTTTATACATTTATTGAATAGGCTCAAATTTATCAATATTATCAGTGAAAACAAAGTAAGTATTTTAAACTAATGTCTATGAAAAACTGGTTAAATATATCAATATAACAGAAAAATCCTTTATAGCCATTAAAATTAGGAAAACACATTGTTTGAAGTTAGAGTGGTTTAGAAAATTATTACAGAATGACAAAAAGTGGTCACTTTTGTACCATTTTAACAAACGGTACCATTTTTAACAAATGGTACCATTTTAAAAATGGTATTCAGATTTGGGGATAGAAAGATTTATGGCTAAGAAGTATGAGAAAAATGCCTTAATATGTTAATTCCCTCTAGTTGAGATAACACTAAACACACATACCTATCACATACACACAAAATGCTTTGTTTAGTGATAAGTAAATATTTGGAAGCAGCTATCTAGAAATGATATCCAATGGTTTGAAACCAATACTGCTGACTGCTGTTCCCATGCAAACATTAGCTACTTTTAACTTTTAGCACTTCCTGTGGTCTATGACTGGAGAAGGCAATGGCACCCCACTACAGTACTTTTGCCTGGAAAATCCCATGGATGGAGGAGGTAGGCTGCAGTCCATGGGGTCGCTAGAGTCAGACACGACTGAGTGACTTCACTTTCACTTTTCACTTTTATGCATTGGAGAAGGAAAGGGCAACCCACTCCAGTATTCTTGCCTGGAGAATCCCAGGGACGGAGGAGCCTGGTGGGCTGCCGTCTATGGGGTCGCACAAAGTTGGACACGACTGAAGTGACTTAGCAGCAGCAGCAGTGGTCTATGACTAAATATTTTGCACGTATTTAGAAGTACATGGAATATACTGACGCATGTGATTATGATCAATCCAATAAATAACTTGGGAGTCACTATTTTCATAACTTATCCTTATAAATCTCCTGCTATGGCAAGCATATTTAATTATCAGTTCAGTTCAGTTCAGTCACTCAGTTCTGTCTGACTCTTTGTGACCCCATGTACCACAGCACACCACTCCTCCCTGTTCATCACCAACTCCTGGATTTCACCCAAACTCATGTGCATCGAGTTGGTGATGCCATCCAGCCATCTAATCCTCTGTCATTCCATTCTCCTCCTGCCCTCAATCTTTATGTTTAATTATACTAAATGCCTTTTTAAAGCTGGAGAAGGAAATGGCAACCCACTTCAGTATTCTTGCCTGGAAAACTCCATGCACCGAGGAGCCCAGTGGGCTAAAGTCCAAGGGGTCTCAAAGAGTCGACCACAACCGAGCACATCAGCACAGCCTTTTTAAAAAAGTTATACCTAAGGACATTTTGATTACATTAAAATTCTTCAAATTCTATTTTATGCATTATACTTTGCCTAGCCTTTATCTACAGTTATAAATGTTTACTTCTAAATAAAAGTGCTACTTATTATTAAGAATAAAATAGCACTTGTATTATTTATAAACTAACAATATTCAACATAATCCAATGGCTACATTTTTTAGTATTTCTTTATTCTTTTAACACATCTGCATGTGTTTCTGTATTTTAATATTCTATTACTATTTTGCGTAGGTTTGTTATAAAGCTCAATCACACTGAATCTCTACTGCCAAGAAAACCAAAATTCAAGTACTTAAAAAAAAATAACATCAGCAAGTGCAGTGGGTAAGCACCTGCTGAACTGTTAAATGATTTTATGCTAAGGTAAACATTTTGAATGTATAATACACTTAAACATAAAATATCAAAATAAGAATATATGCTTTATTTTTAGAAGTTTTTGTCCCAGTTGAACAATGTTTTAACTATGTGTCTAAATAATGCCTCATTAAACACCTTATTTTTTTTTAATTTTATAAGTATACAATATATAATATTTTAGAATAGTGATAGCATTTTCCTTAAGGTAATTTTCATCTGTCCTCTTTCTAGATGAAAATATACAAGTGACATTAAAATAATGATGTGAATTAATTTGAATATATAAATTCCTTACCCAGCCAACATTGTATAAAAAAGGACTCCCAGACTCCAAATATCACAAGCAGCATCATAGCCTTGTTGCATAAGAACCTGAGAAAGGAAATACTCATTATCTGGTACTACTCAGTATAACTCAGTTTCATCATCTAAAAAAACGTTGTGTTTCTAATAATCTTACAGTGCTCACAATTAAAAAACTTAGCTCATTTTAATCTTTTCAAAATTAATTAACTTAAAGGCAAAGTTTTCTGCAATTAACAAACATCCAATAAGTGACTATTAATAAGGTGATTAAGCAATATGAATGATACAAAAAATCCTTTTTTAAGATATGATTCCTGATCTCAATGAACTTTCACTCCATCTCTTAGGAAAATCAGACATATCAAAATTTAAAACAACATGTACAGAGAGCTTCATATATTCTACACAGAATATTGAATTTTAACCCTGACACTGACTCTATGAGATAGATATTATTTCCATTTTGCAGATGAAAAAACTGGGGCAAATGTTAAGCAATTTGCCTGATATCACAAACCTAATGAGTGGTGGAGCAATTACTCTAGAGCCTGTGCCTTTAACACCTATGATAATTGTTTCTCTACTGCACAGGAGATGGTAAGATCATATATAATCTTATGAAAGCAAGATGAATTTATATTTTACAAAAAAGATTCATGTCTTTAAAAATTAGTATATTTCTGGATCAGAAACACACATCTGATAAATTCTGAATGGTTTCGTTAATTTTTGATATCATAATTTAGGTAGCTCTTTTTTCTCTTGAGGCTAGTGTTAAACAAATATGTTAAATAAATAACATTCATTATATATTCATGTGAATTTTCCCTGTGAATTTAATAGCTAGTATGAGGTGAAATGAGCTCTTTTTATTAAATTTAGAAAAACAAACCCACTGATAAAGCCTTTGTAAATAGAAACAAAATAGAAACATTATTAATGCATTAATACTGGGGACTGCATAATCACCAGAATGGATATTTCATTTATAAAAGTCTAAACATATTAACACTTGGCTATGACAATGGCCAAACATGAATAATAAATATCTACCTTAAAATCCAAGGTAGATATTTATTATAATTTATATATTTATACATATAAATATTTATAAATTTATATATATTATTAAATTTTATATAAAATTAAATTTATATATTTTATTAAATTTATATATTTATAAATTTATATAAATTTATAAAATTTTAATACAAACTCATAAATATATAAATTTATTGTAATATATATTTATATTTATAATGGTTTTTCCATGGTCAAAGTACATAAGAACACACATATGTACAAACTTGAGAAGCTGAAGAGGTTATCAAAATACCTATATAACTGGCTAATATAAATAACACAAGTAGACACTACAAAGGCCCTACAAATAATAAGGTAGAGCTAAAACAGTTCACATCATAAGTCTAACCTGGCATCCTCTAGTGAAACATAAACGTCTTTTGCTTTATTCCCCTTCTATCTTTCCCTTTCTCATGACTTCTCACAGTTCTTGGCATCACCATGTTTTCTCTGGTTCCCTTAAGACAGTATTTTCAAAGGTTCCCAGATGATCCAGTGCACAACCAAGATTGAGGGACTGCTTAGGAACTTGTTGTACAAGCAAGGTTTAAACAGTGAGTCAGCACTAGGTATTGCATACTCCCATAAACTTCCAAGTTAATGAGACAAAAGGCACTGGAGGTGTCATATTGCTTAATGTAATTAAGGCCAACCATGAAAAACCTATTTCAGTTTTACCACACACAAACCTAGTTTGTCTGAGTAAAGAAGAGGTAGCCTACTTTTGTTCTAGAGCAGGTCTCAAAGTCCTATAATAATAATATACAGCCATAAAAGAAACAAGACATTGTGGAGGGATGAATGAAAGTGCTAAGTTGCTTCAGTCCTGTCCGACTCTGCAGCCTTATGGACCATAGCCCGCCAGGCTCCTCTGTCCACTAGATTATTCAGGCAAGAATACTGGAGTGGGTTGCCATGCCCTTCTTCAGGGGACCTTCCTAACCCAGGGATCGAATCCAGATCTCTTATGCCTTCGGCATTGGCAGGCGGGTTCTTTACCACTAGAGCCACCTGGGAAGCCCAAGAATGAAAGAGTACCGTGTAAAAAGTAACATGTTTCACACCTTCTTATTTGCATAAAGTTAAATACAAAGAAGACGGAAGTCACAATTAAAGTAGTTAATGACGTTACCTTCTCTCTAATTTGGCTTCCCAAATCAGCAAAATGTAACAGAGATTCTCATTCCCTTTGCTCTGAAGTTCAAATTAATTCATATTTGGAGCAAAATACATGAAAGTCCAAAGCCAGAGCAAGGCAGAGTAATTTCACATTGACTTTTTTTTTGGCTGTGTTGGGTCTTGGTTGAAGCATGTGGGATCTTCATTGCAGCAGGCAGGCTTTTGGTTGCAGCATGAGGGATCTCTAATTCCCTGACCATGCCCCCTGCATTAGGGAGCATGGAGCCTTAACCACTGAACCACCAGTGAAGTCCCTCACATTTACTTATGTAAAAGAGTTACAAGCACAGCATCCATCCAATGTATTGTAAATTCCTTAAGTTCAGGATTATTCTTAGACCTCAGCAGGCATTAAATATTGGTTGAATAATAAGATAGATTTGTTTTTTAAACAAGAACAAAATATTTTTGAGATATACTAATTTTTGTGAAGTAGCCATAATAGAAAAGTACATCTATTAAGTCAGTCAGTCTTAGAAGGTGACTAAATTGATGCATATCAAAAAAGAAATGAATTGTTCCTTACTAAGCTGAAATTGTACTACTAATTTGTTTATCTCTTAGTAAGTAAGGGCTTTTTATGCACTGTGATTAAATAATGAGTTTATATTCTCATAAATGCTATTATTGAACTTCCTACATGGATCAGGAGTAAAGAATCCACCTGTCAATGCAGAAGGCGCAGGAGACAAAAGTTCAATCCCTGAGTCGGGACGATCCCCTGGAGGATAAAACAGTAACTCACTCCAGTATTCTTGTATGGGAAATCCCATGGAGCCTGTCTGGCTACAGTCCATGGGTCCGCAAGGAGATGGACATGACTGAGAAACTGCATATGCATGCACAAATGCTATTATTTATTCAAATATCTACATGGACATTTGAATCTTTCTGATTCTGGTTTAAAAGATAACACATTTCATACAATTCACTAATAATTTTTGAAAGAGTCTGAAATTTAAGAAACAAATCTTACCCCAAACCTCTGTTTTTTATTCATAACCATTAATAAATATGTATTCATTGCTGGCAGAGACCTCAGACTTGATAATAAAACTTTTCAAAGCATTTTGAAGATACAAATAATATACTAGCCAAAGGCACTTCAGACATTAGAGGCATTAGTTACAGAGAAGTGGTCTCTACTTGCCTAGACCTTCACTATTACAACGCTGATAGTGTCTAACTACAATGGAAGTCTATTAGGATAAAAAACATCAGTGAGCTATATCCTACTCTGCAGACGTGCACTCACTTGAAAATGTTTATCTAACCATTAATCTAAACATAGACATGTATATTTTTCATTTTACTATCTGTTTTTAAGAGCTTTATTTGGGACACATTCATTCTTAACCTTTTCCAGGGAAAAGTACCCATTATACCAAGGAATCTAGGTCCACAAGATTAAGTGAATATTAAAAAAATCAGCTATTAAAGTGGTTATTCTATACTCTACTGTTGTGTCTACTGCATAAATATTCTATAACATTTATGACAATATACTCTATATTTTATAGAAGAGCCTTATCCTCAATAGTCTATATTTCTAGTCTATAAAAATATTAAAATGTCCTAGAAAAGCTAAATTTTAATGTCTAAGTTATATCCCTTACACCTGAGGGCCTTACAATAACCCTTTCTTGGTTCATGCATCCATATCAATTTTCTATGAATATACTTAAAACAGATTAAAGCACATCCTCTGGACACATACATAATTTCTTATAGGGCAAATCTTATCATTAAAACCCTATAAAGCAGATGTTATATTTCTTCCTCAACATTAACATCTTAAAGGAAGATTAAATAAATTTTAACATGGGGATTTCTCATTATAAGAAAGTTACTTTCCCACTTTCTACATTTTTATTTTCAACACTAGAAATATTATTTTTCTAATAGCTACATTAAATACAGACTTATTGATATTTAAATATAAGAAATATGCTTATATTTTTATAGAAATATAAAAAGTATAAAAATATTTTATATCTGATATGCAATATTTTCCAGAAGAGCTAGTATTTAGTGTAAAATAAATAAAAATATGCACATGAGATAAGAATTCATCCTCAAATTATTTTATTCTTCCTCTGACTTGATAAATTCTATTTTTCAAATCTGAGTCTATCTGTGTACTTGGATTTATGTTAAACATATGATAATTCATGAGTGAGCATTGTCTGTAATGTTTAAGAACAATTCTTGACTTTTACAAGCAAAACTTATAAAGAATCTATATTACCAATGCCATCCCTGATTCACTTTTTAATCAATCATACTTTTATTGCAGTGGGAACTGTTACCATCAAAGCTTCCATCCCCATTATCAGAACTGACAAGACTGCTGGAGCTTGCCGAATGTTGAACATGCACCCCTTGACTTCCTCAGCATCATCTTTCTGGACTCTATTCTTTAAGATCTACATATGAATGTTATCTGCCAAGAAAAAAAACCCTTTTTATAAAAATCCCTGTAAAGCTGTTTTCTTCATGAATTAGAAGACCTTACAGACAATCAGGGATGGCACTGCCCATGTTATGTATAATTCTAAACAATATAAACCATCTCATGTTCAGCACAAACCAAAATATCTGAAAACCTATCCTGACTTTGTGAATGCTGGGTCTTGAAAAAAAAATCATTTAAGTACTTTGAGTCTCAGTGTCCTCATTTAGAATATTTAATATGTTGAAGGTAGAGTTACCTCTACTCTCTGACCAGTTCTAAAATGGTATGATTCTGAAACCATTATAAAACCCAACAGAATAGAACAATATGATTATTATATTCAGGTTGGTTGCAGATGCTAGTTATTAGTCTAAATATTTATATTGGGCATTATCAGAATTCAATGATTTAAAGAGCTTTATAGTTGGGAAAGGGCTTCTCTGGTGGCTCAGACAGTAAAGAAGCTGCCTGCAAGCAGGAGACTTGGGTTAGATCCCTGGGTTGTGAAGATCCCCTGGAGGAGAAAATGGCATCCCACTCCAGTATTCTGCCTGCAGAATTCCATGGACAGAGGAGCCTAGCAGGGGTACATGGGGTCACAGAGTTGGACACGACTGAGTGACTAACACAAAGGACAAGATCACTTGGCTTTTACTACCTACCATAAAGCTGACATATAAGACACCAAATGCAGTCAACTAAAGGAAAAGAATAAAAGGCAAATACTGAAGTTTTAAAGAATACCTCAGGTGCTACAAAGTTTGCAGTATAGCATGGAGTTAACAGAAGTCCATTTTCTCCTCGAAGTTGTTTTGCAAACCCAAAATCACAGATCCTAATGGAGTCTGCATTGGCTGATTCATCCATGTATAAAATATTACTAGGTTTAAGATCACGATGAACAACCTTGAACATTAAAAAAAAAAAAAGGATGACATTTCTATAGCTAACTATTATAAGTTAATATATTTCCAGGAAAAGAAACTGTCTCAATCATGAAATTATGAAAATGACACTTTCTCCAACCTTGATAGCCTTGACAACCTGAAGTATATAGGTGAATTATCCCTATCAGATAGATGTGCCAGTTTTTATCAGGCCACCAGTTTTTTTAATCATTTTCAATCTCAAAGCTGAATTCTCAATTCCACTTGTAGGTATAATGAACTAAGACCCTATTCAAACCTCCTCACTATGGTAACCAAATATGAAGCCGGAGTTAAAAGAAAAAAAAAAAAAACTACCTTGAAGATATTGGAGAATGAGCAAAAGGAGATAAGATTCTGGTGGGGAATACATACATGGCTGAAGGAGGGAGTTGCATGAGTAGGTTCCCATATCTGTGGCTTTTAGCAGAAAGCTATGTACAGTTCCTATGGCACACAGTGAAGGAATGCAGAAAAGTCCATGATCTTTCTGGCCTGAAGCACCAGGAAAGAAATGCTGGGAAACCATGAATGCTGAGTGGAGGAATACAGTAAGGTAAAGAGCCAAAATGGACCCTTGAATAAAAAATGTGTAAAGGGAGCTTAAATGACAAAAGATATAAACAGAAACCACAGCTGCTGCTGAAAGAGCAGAGCTTTCAGTGCAAACCTTAAGAAAATCACCCACTGAAAACAAAAGAAAACTAAAATAATCATTGGAGAAAAAAATAACAGAATATAACAAATCTCCACAAGTTAAAATTCAAATGTGCAGTACACAATCCAAAATTTTCTGATATATGAAGAACACTCTTCCAAAAAAAGGACAGAGCTTCAAGAAAAAAGAACATCTATTCCAGCTCCAAGATAAACCATGTTAGGCTTAACAGCGAGTGTCTTAAAGTGCCTATTATTATATGTGATATGATAGATATGCTAGCTAATGCTATGATGGTAATCATATTTTAGTATATACATGTCTCAAATCAACATGTATATCTTAAACTTACACAACATTATCTGTCAGTTATAGGTCAACAAAATGTATTGTTCAAAATTGAGAAAACTAAATGCTAAAAATTTAAAAAATAAAGTCACTATTATAACTATCTTCAATAAAGTAAAACAAAACATGCTTTCAATGCATGAAAAGTGAGCAGAAAAATAGAAACAATAAGAGCTAAATAAAATGCTAGACATACATAAATAAAATATTCCAAAATTCTTCATGTGGTGATTTTTCTACTGATACTATCCACTTCATTTCATTTAATCCTATATTTAATCAGCTGTTTACTACATTACAAGATCTTTCAAGACAAGGATCAACACTTAAACTCATGGTTGAATCTGCAACACCTTTTGCATTGTCTGACATGTAGAAATGCTCAATAAATGTCTGTCATTAATTTATTTAATTGATGCATTAATTTATTTCTAAAGTAAAAGATGCTTATCATTTTCTTCTCAAAAATTATGGCCATCCTTTATTTTAGAGAATGTTGATAAAAACAATCAAATAATTAATTATAGAACTATCATACAATTTATATTTCAAAGTGCTGAAAATATACTCTATAAAACCATAGTGAAAAATGAATACTCGCCCATGTAGAATTTTCACTAAGCCAATTCTGAGTTGCTCATTTTTTTAGTTTATACTTAAGTGGGTATGTGTCCACTAATACAACTGATTCAAACTTAAAATTTTAAGTTCTTTGTGACTTTGTTTCCTTGTGTAGCTATATATATAATAGAAGTGACATTTCTTGGTAATCCAATTAATTTGTTTTATGAAGAGATAGGAAACAAAATAACAGACCTGCTCTTTCAATAGAAATTTTAATGTATACTTCAAGTGTTTAGAATCAAAAATTCTTACTGTATTGGGGAAGGGATTGCTAACAATCAAAATAAACAGTTCTGCCAGAACTTTATGTGATAAGCATAGAATAATTTGCTAATTAGTCTGTGTTTCACTTTCAAGTCTGATGAGGTTTAATAAATTAAAAGTCAAGGTTAGATATTTATATAATTCAAACCACTTTAAAATTAACATGCTATTAAATTGGTGCTAACAGGTAGAGAGAAGAAAATTTATAATAAGGTATTACCCAATTTCCTAAACTTATAACCTTCACTACATAATGAATTTTATTAGGCTATTCCATATAAAAATATGTGATAGAAAAAGTAATTCATTTTAGGTATCATCTTCTATATAAAATTTCATGAAGATATAAGTCCCAGAATTAAAAGGAAGAATATAACTACAACTTACTCCTTGACAATGAAGATAGTCAACTGTCTTAGTTATTATAAACAGTACATCACTAGCTTCCCGTTCTGAAAAACATTTCTGTTTGAGAATACGGTCAAGTAGCTCTCCTCCTTTCATCAAATCCGTAACAAGGTAAACATATCTACCATCATCATAAACCTAAAAAAAGAACATATTTTTAAAATGTTATTGTTTATAATTCTGAAAAGTTTTCAATTATATTTACTTTGATTTTCGAATGAACCTCTACTGTTAAAAATACAGTATTCCTTTAGTATTAATATAGTACAGACCCTACTGAAGATTAAACTGGCTAAACAGACTCAACACCATTCTATGAGACCATATGAAACATCTAATTTTATTAACTTTTGAAGATATCTGTTATAATTCATCAAGGAGTATAAGCGGAAAAATAGAACTCTGTGACTCTCAAACAGCACCTATGACATTTCTGACTATTATAGCCACTTTCCTTCCTTAATAATGTAAGCTTCATTTTGGCAGTAAATATGTTGTTTTTTAATATCCTGCTCACATTCTACTATCTGACCTGGCAACTTAAATATTTGTTGAATTCAAATGTATCAAGAAGAACAAATAAACATGTATACCCTTTCACTCAAAGCACATGATATCTACATCTACACATATAAACACACACATGTAGACATATATCTATCTATATACACACATAGCAAATATTTATATATATGTATAAAGTACTATTTAAGGATTATAAATCAAAATGCATATCATATTATCTGAAACAAACTGACCAAGGAGATGGTTTGTCAGCATTCAGTAACATCTATTAATATGAGTTCACTTTAAAAAAAACTACAGAATAATATTTCACCCAAGCAACAATCCACAGTGCTACAGTCAACTGCTGAATCCACAGCGCTACAGTCAACTGCTGTACAATCAAGGAAATAAAGTCTCCTAGAATTTGGCAGATTCGTAATCTCTTCTATCTTGTATATTTGTATTACTAGAGAATAATAAATGCTGCTGGTGATGTTGTCAACTGGTTAACCAGTTAGAATATATTCAACTAATCAGGACACTCTCATTTGCCAACCATCATAGTTCCTTTCTGATATTCTACAAAGAGGGTAAGAGTGCAGAATCATAGGGATAAAAGAACTGAAGTGGAAAATTTAAGAGTCTTAATATTTTATGGCATGAAAGTAAAGATACCATGGATATGAAAAGTTCAAAGTCATAACTTCATTAGCTTAACAGATACATAGATTTTTAAATACCTACATCCTTTAAAGTGATAATGTTGGGGTGTTGTCCATAGCGCATTAAAATTTCAATTTCTTCTGAAGGGTCTCTCTTAATTTTGTCAATGATCTAAGAAACAAGAAAAATCACAGAGGAAAATTATTTTCTTTGTCTAAAAATGAATTACGTGATTTCAATTTGGTTGTATTTTCAAGCAAATAATAAAACTCAAAAGTGATGCTTACCTCACATTATTTAATATTTAAAAATTTCCTATAACTGAAACTTAATAAAAAACAACATAGTACTTTCCTCAACATTATATTCCATCTAACTGAAAATATACCAACTGATAATTTGATCAAAATATGACAGTAATTGTCACAATTGCTCAGTCTTAGCATACTATGTGACAACAAAATTATTCAAAAGCAAGACATTCAAAAAACATATTGCTTTTCCAAAATAACATCTTTTTTACTGAACAAAATAAAGTCTTCGTAAGAAATTCAAAATGAAATTATTAAGTCAAGAGTTTTACTTCATCATTTAATCTTTGCTTTCTCTATTTGCTCCACTGAAAAAATGTCAGTTGGAAATTTAACTTACACATATTAAACAAACAAAAAAAAATGTTAGCCTCAGAGACAATACCTTCACTGCAAATTCCATGTTGGTAGTGGTGTGTATGCATCGCTTACAAACAGAATAGGAGCCAACACCAATATCCTCTTTCAATTCATACACTTCACCA
This sequence comes from Ovis aries, assembly GCF_016772045.2. Lineage (NCBI taxonomy): Eukaryota > Metazoa > Chordata > Mammalia > Artiodactyla > Bovidae > Ovis > Ovis aries. Next base: position 75,022,609 of record NC_056080.1, read on the forward strand.
AACTGTGCAGCATTTCCATTTACCTGTTTTTGTTACAAGTAAAATACAAAACAACAATATGGTTTCACATTTTTTGTGTTTTCTCCTAAGTATATGTTCATCTTAAATCTTTAAAAAATCAAGAGTAAGTCTAGAGAAATTTTATCAGTATTTATAAATGGCTTACACAGTTTCTAGGTGATCTGAGCATACAGATTCTGAAGGCCTTCTAGATCGCCAAAGCCAATATGATAAATCAACTAGCTAATGTATCACCCATTACATTTTCTTGACAAAAGACATCACATAAATACGTAATTAAAAGTTACTACTGTCTGCGTTTTTCCCAAAACATGGAAAGGTCTTTAATTCATCATACATAGATAAATGAAGAAGTTAAAAATCACTGTAAATCAATCAGCAATAATGGGAAGAAATAATTATCCCTAATCTGAATAATCTATGTGTAATTTACCTGAACAATTGGTAACACATTTGCACTTGTGATAGGAGTGATTTTATATTCTTCTGCAATAGAAGTTGCAACAAAGCTGAATCCTTTGAAGAGTTGATGAGCATTAGCACTGGCTGGCAAACCAGGAGAATCTAATGTCCAAATAATTAAATTTAATTAGAATTAACAATTTTATGATATGAAATACCAACATTTCTTTGAGTATAAAGGAAACTATTAAATGTTACCATCAGGCATACTATATTATGTATTTGATTTATTGTATATTATCTGTTTCCCAATCAATGGACATGAGTTTGAGAAAGCTCCAGGAGATGGTGAAAGACAGGGAAGCCTGGCATGCCGCAATCCATGGGGTCACAGCATCGGACATGACTGAGAGACTGAGAACAACAACAATAATACTAGTATGCAAGCTCCATGTAGATTATGATTTTTGCCTGTTCAGTTCAGTTCTGCATCATCACTGCTTAGTATTTACATAGTAGGTATTCAATATTTGTTGAATGAATATATGAAACAGATGTCAATAAAAGTAAACCACATTAAATTCTGAACCTAAGAGTTAGAGAGATATATCTCATATCTTACTTCCTACTCACATTCTCTAATGCATTATCATGTCAAAAACATTAAACCTTTGCTCTAGTCCCTGCTTCCCTAATGAACATTAAGCATATAAAACCTCTACTTGAAACGTGTCCAAGCAATGCTAAATAGGATCTACACTTCTACACAGGGCAAACCACCCTTTGCAAACTCATAATTCTTTCAGTTTTTAATCTAAGAAGCTAGTTTATTTTTTTAACCATCTAAATGAATAAAAGCCCTGATTTTCACACATAAACATGCATTACCTTTAGGTGTTTTTGCAGTAAATTCAGGATCAAAACAAAAAGCATCATCTGGTTTTCCAGAAGCAGGTTTGAAAGGAGGCTGGATTTCTCTTTTATATAATTTCTAGAAGAAATGACAGAATGATACAAAAACTTATTAACACTTGAAAAACTACTAAAGCAGAATATGTTATTCACAGTCCTTAACAGAAGACTCAAAATTTCTTAAATGAAATTTCAACAGGGTTCAGATACCTATAAACCAAATTCTAAATTCTACCCTGTTAACCAAATTTTGTATATCATCTAAATTTGAGATATCATATATAAAATCAAATGAGACCAAGGAACACAGCAGCAATGCCATAGGTTGTATCCACAAGGAACAATGCAGTTCAGTTTTGGATTTCAAAAACTGACTTGGATTCTCACTGGTAAAATAATCATAAAGAATATCACAATGTTACCAAGAAGAAATAACTAATGACATTCTAGGATTTTAAAATTAATTACTCTATCCCCAAGAAGTATCCATTCTACCTGAAGTAACTTGCTTTCACATAAACAACATGCATGCAAAAAGAATTCAAAAATTTAAACTTGTCTAATAATCTAACTTCCTAAAACTTATGTTTTTGAAAGACATATAAAATAGCTTAAAATATATGCAAATCTACTTTTTTATGGAAGCATAGTTTTTCAAAAGCTCACAGTCCCACAGTGAGGGAAAATAAATAGAAGACTATTGTAAACTAATTTTCCTTTAAAGGCCATATATGACAAACCTATAGCAAACAACATTCTCAATGATGAAAAACTGAAAGCGTTTCCTCTAAGATAAGGAATAAGACAAGGATGTCCACTCTCACCACTTTTATTCAATGTAGTTTTGAAGTTCTAGCTAAGGTAATCACAGAAAGAAAATTAAGGAATCCAAATTGGAAAAGAAAAGGTACAATTCTCACTGTTTGCAGATGATATGAAACTACACACAGAAAATCTTAAACAGGCCACCAGAAAACTACTTGAGCTAATTAATGAATTTAGTAAAGTGGCATGATACAAAATTAATGCACAGAAATCTCCTGCTATACACTAACAACAAAAAATCAGAAAGAGAAATTAAGGAAACAATACTATCTACCAATGAAACTAAAATAATAAAATACCTAGGAATAAAAATACCTAATGAGAAAAAAGACCTGTACTCAGAAAACTATAAGATGCTGATGAACAAATAAAAAATGATGCAAATAGATGGAGATATACATCATGTTTTTGAATTGCAGAAATCAATATTGTGAAAATAAATGTACTACCCAAAATAATCTATAGATTCAATACAATCCCTATCAAACTACCAAGGACATTTTTCACAGAATCAGAACAAAATATTTTCTAATTTGTATGGAAACAAATAAATACCAAGTATTGATAATATTCTTTGCAGCTAAATATGGAGAAGCACTATACAGTCAGAAAAAAAAAAACAAGACCAGGAGCTGACTGTGGCCCAGGTCATGAATTTCTTATGGCAAAATTCAGACTTAAATTGAAGAAAGTAGGGAAAACCACTATACCATTCAGGTATGACCTAAAGCAAATCCCTTATGATTATACAGTGGAAGTGACAAGTGATTCAAGGGATTAGATCAGATACACAGACTGCCTAAAGTAATATGGATAGAGGTTCATGACACTGTACAGGAAACAGTGATCAAGAAAATCCTCAAGAAAAAGAAATGCAAAAAGGAAAAATGGTGGTCTGAGAAGGCCTTACAAATAGCTGAGAAAAGACGAGAAGCAAAAAGCAAAGGAAAAAAACAAAAGATATACCCATTTGAAAGCAGAGTGCCAAAGAACAGCAAGGAGAGATAAGAAAGGCTTCCTAAGTGATCAATGCAAAGAAGTAGAGGGAAAAAAGGGAAAAGATTAGAGATCTCTTCAAGAAAATCAGTGATATGAAGGGAACATTTCACCCAAGGATGGGCACAATAAAGGACAGAAATGGCATGGACCTAACAGAAGGCGAAGATATTAAGAAGAAGTGGTAAGAATACATAGAAGAACTATAAAAAAGATCTTCATGACCCAGATAACCACAATGGTGTGATCACTTACCTAGAGCAAGACATCCTGGAAAAAAGTGGGCATTAGGAAGCATCACTATGAACAAAGCTAGTGGAGGTGATGGAATTCCAGTGGAGCTATTTCAAATACTGAAAGATGATGCTGTGAAAGTGCTGCACTCAATACGCCAGCAAATTGGAACACTCAGCAGTGGCCACAGGACTGGAAAAGGCCAGTTTTTGTTCCAATCCCAAAGAAAGTCAATGCCAAAGAATGTTGAAACAACCGCAATATTGCACTGATCTCAGTTCAGTTCAGTCACTCAGTCTTGTCCGACTCTGCAACCCCATGAATCGCAGCACATCAGGCCTCCCTGTCCATCACCAACTCCCGGATTTCACTCAGACTCACGTCCATCGAGTCAGTGATGCCATTCAGCCATCTCATCCTCTGTCATCCCCTTCTCCTCCTGCCCCCAGTCCCTCCCAGAATCAGAGTCTTTTCCAATGAGTCAACACTTCGCATGAGGTGGCCAAAGTACTGGAATTTCAGGTTTAGCATCATTCCTTCCAAAGAAATCCCAGGGCTGATCTTCTTCAGAATGGATTGGTTGGATCTCCTTGCAGTCCAAGGGACTCTTAAGAGTCTTCTCCAACACCACAGTTCAAAGGCATCAATTCTTTGGTGCTCAGCCTTCTTCACAGTCCAACTCTCACATCCATACATGACCACAGGAAAAAACATAGCCTTGACTAGACAGACCTAGTCGGCAAAGTAATGTTTATGCTTTTGAATATGCTATCTAGGTTGGTCATAACTTTTCTTCCAAGGAGTAAGCGTCTTTTAGTTTCATGACTGCAATCAACATCTGCAGTGATTTTGGAGCCCAAAAAATAAAGTCTGACACTGTTTCTCCATTTATTTCCCATGAAGTGATGGGACTGGATGCCATGATCTTCGTTTTCTGAATGTTGAGCTTTAAGCCAAAGTTTCACTCTCCACTTTCACTTTCAACAAGAGGCTTTTTAGTTCCTCTTCATTTTCTGCCGTAAGGGTGGTGTCATCTGCATATAAGAGGTTATTGATATTTCTCCTGGCAATCTTGATTCCAGCTTGTGTTTCTTCCAGTCCAGCATTTCTCATGATGTACTCTGCATATAAGATAAACAAGCAGGATGACAATATACAGCCTTGATGTACTCCTTTGCCTATTTGGAACCAGTCTGTTATTCCATGTCCAGTTCGAACTGTTGCTTCCTGACCTGCATACAGATTTCTCAAGAGGCAGGTCAGGTGGTCTGGTATTCCCATCTCTTTCAGAATTTTCCACAGTTTATTGTGATCCACACAGTCAAAGGCTTTGGCACAGTCAATAAAGCAGAAATAGATGTTTATCTGGAACTCTCTTGCTTTTTCCATGATCCAGCGGATGTTGGGAATTTCATCTCTGGTTCCTCTGCCTTTGCTAAAGCCAGCTTGAACATTTGGAGGTTCATGGTTCACATATTGCTGAAGCCTGGCTTGGAGAATTTTGAGCATTACTTTACTAGCATGTGAGATGAGTGCAATTGTGCAGTAGTTAGAGCATTCTTTGGCTTTGCCTTTCTTTGGGATTGGGATGAAAACTGACCTTTTCCAGTCCTGTGGCCACTGCTGAGTTTTTCAAATTTGCTGGCATATTGAGTGCAGCACTTTCACAGCATCATCTTTCAGAATTTGAAATATCTCAACTGGAATGCCATCACCTCCACTAGCTTTGTTCATATTGATGCTTCCTAAGGCCCACTTGACTTCACATTCCAGGATGTCTGGCTCTAGGTGAGTGATCACACAATCGTGATTATCTTGGTCGAGAAGATCTTTTTTGTACAGTTCTTCTGTGTATTCTTGCCACCTCTTCTTAATATCTTCTGCTTCTGTTAGGTCCATACCATTTCTGTCCTTTATTGAGCCCATCTTTGAATGAAAATTTCCCTTGGTATCTCTAATTTTCTTGAAGAGATCTCTAGTCTTTCCCATTCTGTATTTTCCTCTATTTCTTTGCATTGATCGCTGAAGAAGACTTTCTCATCTCTTCTTGCTATTCTTTGGTACTCTGCATTCAGATTCTTTTATCTTTCCTTTTCTCCTTTGCTTTTCGCTTCTCTTCTTTTCACAGCTATTTGTAAGGCCTCCCAAGATAGCCATTTTGCTTTTTTGCATTTCTTTTCCATGGGGATGGTCTTGATCCCTGTCTCCTGTACAATGTCACGAACCTCATTCCATAGTTCATCAGGCACTCTATCTATCAGATCTAGGCCCTTAAATGTATTTCTCGCTTCCACTGTATAATCATAAGGGATTTGATTTAGGTCATACCTGAATGGTCTAGTGGTTTTCCCTACTTTCTTCAATTTATGTCTGAATTTTGTAATAAAGAGTTCATGATCTGAGCCACAGTCAGATTCTGGTCTTGTTTTTGTTGACTGTATAGAGCTTCTCTCATCTTTGGCTGCAAAGAATATAATCAATCTGATTTCGGTGTTGACCATCTGGTGATGTCCATGTGTAGAGTCTTCTCTTGCATTGTTGGAAGCGGGTGTTTGCTATGACCAGTGCACTTTCTTGGCAAAACTCTATTAGTCTTTGCCCTGCTTCATTCCGCATTCCAAGTCTAAATTTGCCTGTTACTCCAGGTGTTTCTTGACTTCCTACTTTTGCATTCTAGTCCCCTATAATTAAAAGGACATATTTTTTGGGTATTAGTTTTAAAAGGTCTTGTAGGTCTTCACAGAACCATTCAACTTCAGCTTCTTCAGCATTACTGATGGGACATAGACTTGGATTAGTGTGATATTGAATGGTTTGCCTTGGAAACAAACAGAGATCATTCTGTCGTTTTTGAGGTTGCATCCAAGTACTGCATTTCAGACTCTTTTGTTGACCATGATGGCTACTCCATTTCTTCTGAGGGAATTCCTGCCCACAGTAGTAGATATAATGGTCATCTGAGTTACATCCAGCCATTGCAGTCCATGTTAGTTCGCTGATTCCTACAATGTCGACGTTCACTCTTGCCATCTCTTGTTTGACCACTTCCAATTTGCCTTGATTCATGGATCTGACATTCCAGGTTCCTATGCAATATTGCTTTTTATAGCATCAGACCTTGCTTCTATCACCAGTCACATCTACAGCTGGGTATTGTTTTTGCTTTGGCTCTACCCCTTCATTCTTTCTGGAGTTATTTCTCCACGGATCTCCAGTAGCATGTTGGGCACCTAATGACCTGAGGAGTTCCTCTTTCAGTATCCTATCATTTTGCCTTTTCATACTGTTCACGGTGTTCTCAAGGCAAGAATACTGAAGTGGTTTGCCATTCCCTTCTCCAGTGGGTCACATTCTGTCAGACCTCTCCACCATGACCTGCCCGTCTTGGGTTGCCCCATGGGCATGGCTTAGTTTCATTGAGTTAGACAAGTCTGTGGTCCTAGTGTGATTAGATTGACTAGTTTTTTGTGAGTATGGTTTCAGTGTGTCTGCCCTCTCTGATCTCACACACTAGCAAAGTAATGCTCAAAATGCTCCAAACCAACCTTCATCAGTGTGTGAACTATGAACTTCCAGATGTTCAAGCTGGATGTAGAAAAGGCAGAGGAACCAGAGATCAAATTGCCAAAATCAGTTGGATCATCGAAAAAGCAAGAGAGTTGCAGAAAAACATCTACTTCTGCTTTATTGACTATACAAAAGCCTTTGTCTGTGTGGATCACAACAAACTGTGGAAAATTCTGAAAGAGATGTAAATACCAGACAACCTGACCTGCCTCCTGAGAAATGTGTATACAGGTTAGGAAGCAACAGTTAGAACTGGACATGGAAGAACAGTTAGAACTGGACATGGAAAAACAAATCAGGAAAGGAATACATCCAAATCAGGAAAGGTTGTATATTAGGAAGCAACAGTTAGAACTGGACATAGAAAAACAAATCAAGAAAGGAATACATCTAAATCAGGAAAGGTTGTATATTACGAAGCAACAGTTAGAACTGGACATGGAAAAACAAATCAGGAAAGGAATACATCCAAATCATCAAGGTTGTATATTTTCACCCTGCTTATTTAACTTATATGAAGAGTATATCATGTGTAATACCAGGCTGGATGAAGCACACACTGGAATCAAGGTTGCTAGGAGAAGTATCAATAACCTCAGATAGACAGATGACACCACCCTTATGACAGAAACCAAAGTAGAACTAAAAAGCCTCTTGATGAAAGAGGAGAGTGAAAAAGTTGAAATAGTGACAGACTTTATATTTTGGGGGCTCCAAAATCACTGCAGATTGTGGCTGTGCCCATGAAATAAAAAGACACTTGCTCCTTGGAAGAAAAGATATGACTAACCTAGACAGCATATTAAAAAGCAGGGACATTACTTTGCAGACAAAGGTACATCTAGTCAACGCTATGGTTTTTCCAGTAGTCATGTATGGATTTGAGGGTTGGACGATAAAGAAAGCTGAGTGCTGAAGACTTGATTCTTTTGAACTGTGGTATTGAAGAAGTCCCTTGAGAGTCCCTGGGACTTCAAGGAGACCAAACCAGTCCATCCAAAAGGAAATCTGTCCTGAATATTCATTGGAAGGCCTGATGCTGAAGCTGAAACTCCAATGCTTTGGCCACCTGATGCAAAGAACTGATTCACTGGAAAAGACCCTGATGCTGGGAAAGATTGAAGGTAGGCTGAGAAGGGGTCAACAAAGATCATTGGATGGCATCTCCGACTTGATGGACATGAATTCGAGCAAGCTTTGGGAGTTGGGGATGGACAGGGAAGACTGGCGTGCTGCATTCCATGGGGTCAGAAATAGTTGGACATGAATGAGGGAGGGAACTGACTGATGGAAACAAAAAGCCTCCAAATAGCCATAGCAATCTTGAGAAAGAAAACTGAAGTTGGAAGAATCAGGCTTCCTGACTTGAAACTACACTACGAAGCTACAGGTTAAGACAGTATGATAATGGCACAAAACTGGAAATATACATGAAAGGAATAGGATAGAAAGAACAGAAATAAATGCATGCACCTAGAGTACATCATGAGAACTGATGGGCTGGAGGAAGCACAAGCTGGAATCAAGATTGCAGGAAGAAGTATCAACAACCTCAGATATGCAGATGATACCACCCTTATGACAGAAAGTGAAGAGGAACTAAAATGCCTTTGATGAAAGTAAAAGAGGAGAGTGAAAAAGTTGGCTTAAAGCTCAACATTCAGAAAAGTAAGATCATGGCATTTGGTCCCATCACTTCATGAGAAATAGATGGGGAAACAGTGGAAAGAGTGTCAGACTTTATTTTGGGGGGCTCCAAAATCACTGCAGATGGTGACTGCAGCCATGAAATTAAAAGACGCTTACTCCTTGGAAGGAACGTTATGACCAACCTAGATAGCATATTGAAAAGCAGAGACATTACTTTGCCAACAAAGGTCCGTCTAGTCAAGGCTATGGCTTTTCCAGTGGTCGTGTATGGATGCGAGAGTTGGACTGTGAAGAAAGCTGAGCGCTGAAGAATTGATGCTTTTGAACTGTGGTTTTGGAGAAGACTCTTGAGAGTCCCTTGGACTGCAAGGAGATCCAAACAGTCCATTCTGAAGGAGATCAGCCCTGGGTATTCTTTGGAGGGAATGATGCTGAAGCTGAAACTCCAGTACTTTGGCCACATCAGGCAAAGAGTTGACTCATTGGAAAAGCCTCTGATGCTGGGAGGGATTGGGGGCAGGAGGAGAAGGGGACGACAGAGGACGAGATGGCTGGATGGCATCACTGACTTGATGGACGTGAGTTTGGGTGAACTCTGGGAGTTGGTGATGGACAGGGAGGTCTGGTGTGCTGTGATTCATGGTGTCACAAAGAGTCAGACATGACTGAGTGACTGAACTGAACCCATGGTCACCTAATCTGTTACAAAGAAGGCAAAGGAGAAAAGGCAGTCTCTCCAATACATGGTGTGAAGATAGGATTCTCTGTTTTACATTTTATTTAAACTTTTTATTTTTTACAGCAGCATAGCTGATTATCACCCTTGTGACAGTTTCAGGTGGACTGCAAAGGGACTCAGCCATACATATACATGTATCCATTCTCCCCCAAACTCCCCTCCCAATTTTCAAATCTAAAATTACAATCTAACAAAAAACAACATCAGCAAAAATCGTGGTGTGATGGTAACTGGACAGTTACCCATAAACAAATGAAATTAGAACACTGCCTAACACCATACAAAAAAAAATAGACTCGAGGTTCCCTAATGGTTCAGTGGTAAAGAATTTGCCTGCCAATGCAGAGGACATAGGTTGGAACTCTGCTCTGGGAAGATCCCACATGCTTTAGAGCTACAGAATCCCTGCACCACAACTACTGAGCCTGTGCTCTAGAGCTGGGGAGCCACAATCGCTGAAGCCCATGTACCTAGAGCCCATGCTCCACAAAAAGAGAAATCACTGCAATGAGAAGCCCAAGCACCGCGACTAGAGAGTGGTCACCACTCCCCATAACTAGTGAAAATCCCATGCAGCAATGAAGACCTGGCACAGCCAAAAATAAATAAAATTATTTAAACAGAAAAAATACAAAGCTCAAATGTATTAAAGACCAAAATGTAAGGCTGGATACTATAAAACTGTTAGAGGAAAATGTAGGAAACCACACTTTGACATAAACTGCAGCAAAATTTTTTTGCCCCAGGTCATAATGAAAAAAAAAAATGGGACTTAATTAAACCACCCATAAAGAAATGAAACTAGAACACTTTCTAACACCATACACAAAAATAAACTCAAAATGGATTAAAGATCTAAACGTAAGACCAGAAACCATGAAACTCCTAGAGAAGAACATAGGCAAAACACTCTCCGACATAAATCACAGCAGGATTCTCTATGATCCACCTCCCAGAATTCTGGAAATAAAAGTAAAAGTAAACAAATGGGACCTAATTAAAACTAAAAGCTTCTGCACAACAAAGGAAACTATAAGCAAGGTGAAAAGAAAGCCTTTAAAATGGGAGAAAATAATAGCAAATGAAGCAACTGACAAACAACTCATCTCAAAAATATACAAACAACTCCTGCAGCTCAATTCCAGAAAAATAAACGACCCAGTCAAAAAAATGGGGCAAGGAACTAAATAGACATTTCTCCAAAGAAGACATACAGATGGCTAACAAACACATGAAAAGATGCTCAATATCACTCGTTATCAGAGAAATGCAAATCAAAACCACAATGAGGTACCATTTCACGCCAGTCAGAATGGCTGCTATCCTAAAGTCAACAAGCAATAAATGCTGGAAAGGGTGTGGAGAAAAGGGAACCCTCTTACACTGTTGGTGGGAATGCAAACTAGGACAGCCACTATGGAGAACAGTGTGGAGATTCCTTAAAAAACTGGAAACAGAACTTCCATAAGACTCAGCAATCCCACTGCTGGGCATACACAGCAAGGAAATCAGAATTGAAAGAGACACGTGTACCCCAATGTTCATCACAGCACTGTTTATAATAGCTAGGACATGGAAGCAACCTAGATGTCCATCAGCAGATGAATAGATAAGACAGCTGTGTTACATATACACAATGAAGTATTACTCAGCCATTAAGAAGAATACATTTGAATCAGTTCTAATGAGGTGGATGAAACTGGAGCCGATTATAAAGAGTGAAGTAAGCCAGAAAGAAAAACACCAATACAGTATACTAATGCATATATATGGAATTTAGAAAAATGGTAACAATAACCCTGTATGCGAGATAGCAAAAGAGACACAAATGTATAGAACAGTCTTTTGGATTCTGTGGAAGAGGGAGAGGATGGCATGATTTGGGAGAATGGCATTGAAACATGTATAATATCATCTGTGAAATGAATTGCCAGTCCAGGTTCGATGCAGGATACAGGATGCTTGGGACTGGTGCACTGGGATGACCCAGTGGGATGATAAGGGGAGGGAGGTCAGAGAGGGATTCAGGATGGGGAACACGTGTACACACCCATGGTGGATTCATGTTGATGTATGGCAAAACCAATACAATATTGTAAAGTAATTAGCCTCCAATTAAAACAAATAAATTTAAATTAAAAAAAATAAGTAAACTTAAAAGTTTCTGCACAGCAAAGGAAATCATGAACAAGATGAAAAAACAACCCTCAGAATGGGAGTAAATATTTGCAAGTGAAACAACTGACAAGGAATTAATCTCCAAAATATACAAGTACTTCATGTGTATCAATATAAAAAAATCCAATCAAAGAATGAGTGGAATATCTAAGTAGACATTTCTTAAAAGAAGACATACAGATGGCCAATGAGGCACATGAAAAGATGATCAAAATCACTAATTATTAGAGAACTGCAAATTAAAATACAGTGAACTACCACCTCAAACCAGTGAGAATGGCCATCATGGCTTTTATCAAAAAAATCTACAAACAATAAATGCTGGAGGGATATGTAGAAAAGGGAACCCTCCTACACAGTTGGTGGGAATATAAACTCATAGAACCACTATGGATAACAGAATGCAGGTACCTTGAAAAACTAAAAATAGAACTGCCGTATGACTCAGAAATCTTACTGCTGCTGCTGCTAAGTCACATCACTCGTGTCCGACTCTGTGTAATCCCATAGATGGAAGCCCACCTGGCTCCCCACTGCCTAGGATTCTCCAGGCAAGAACACTGGAGTGGGTTGCCATTTCCTTCTCCAACACATGGAAGTGAAAAGTGAAAGTGAAGTCACTCAGTCATGTCCAACTCTTCGCAACCCCATGAACTGTAGCCTACCAGGCTCTTCCATCCATGGGATTTTCCAGGCAAGAGTACTGGCGTGGGTTGTTATTGCCTTCTCCAGAAATCTTACTACTGGGTATATATGCGGAAAAAAACCGTAATTAAAAAATATACATGTAACCCAATGTTCACCACAGCACTATTTACAATAACCAGGACACAGAAGCAATCTAAATGTCCATCAACAGAGGAATGGATAGAGAATATATGGTACATAAAGCCCAATGGAATATTACTCAGTCATAAAATAGAATGAAATTGTGTCATTTGCAGAGATGTGGATAGATCTAGAGACTTTCATACACAGTATAATTAAGTCAGAAAGAGAAAGACAAATGTTCTTTAATATCTCTTATATGTGGAACCTAGAAAAATGGTATGCTACTGCTAAGTCACTTCAGTCATGTCCGACTCTGGGCGACCCCGTAGACGGCAGCCCACCAGGCTCCCTCATCCCTGGGCTTCTCCAGGCAAGAACACTGGAGTGGGTTGCCATTTCCTTCTCCAATGGAAAAATGGTATAGGTGAACTTATCTGCAAAACAGAAATAAAGACACAGACACAGAGAACAAATATGTGGATACCAAGAGGGTATGGGGAAAGGTATAATGAACTGGGAGATTGATATTGACAGGTATACACTATTATGTATAAACAGATAACTAATGAGGACCTTCTGTAAAGCACAGGGGACTCTACTCAATGCTCTGTGGTGACCTATATGGGAAGGAAATCCAAAAAAGAAGGGATGCATAGCTGATTCACTTTGCTGTACAACAGAAATACAACATTGCAAAACAACTATACTCAAGTAAAAATCAATTTTAAAAGACACAAAAAATAATAATATCTGTTTTGCAAAAGACAATGTCACTATCTCAAAAGACATCTGCACCATCATGTTTATTGCAGTATTATTCACAATACCCAAGACATGGAAATAACCTGTGTCCATCAACAGAAGAATGAATTAAGAAGAAATGAGTCAGACAGAGTAAGACAAATACTGTAGATCTTACTCATATGTAGAACTTTAAAAAAAAAAAAAAAAACAGGTTGCTCTTGCCTTCTAAGACAGACTGCATTCTGCCTATGGAACGTTATTCTCTCTCAATAAACCTACATTCACTTTATAGAAAAGTAATTTTCATTTATTCAAATACATAAACATTCTACTTTTTTGTTATTTAAGAACAATAAGCAAACTTTATATATAAAAATAATGGAAATTAATTTCTAGCTTTTTCTAGTTAAGGAAAAAGGAAGAGTAGAGAAGCATTAGAAAAAAATGACAAGGAAATGCAAGAATACTGAAAGAGGAATGCACACAGATAAGACAAATGCAATGCAATTCCTATGTTCATTACAAGGCTTTTCAGGTTATTAATGCTAACAGCTTATGTTATGTTGCAGTTTTATAACTACTCAAATAAATCAAAATATTGGGCTACTGAAACTTGTTCTACAAGCCAGATGAAATGATAATTTGGTCAGTGAATACTGGTTCTCTGCCTCTGCCTTAGAAATCAAGAGATATGTTTTCTTTGAGGATAATTTTCACTATCAATGTTAGAAACAAATAATCAAAAATGCTTACCTATGATGATTAATAGTACATAAAATACATAAAGCTGTGTTGTAAACAACAATAAGAAAAAGTGAAAAGCTCACTAGTCTGGGAGTTGCAACTTAAAAAATTCAATAAATGACTTAGCAGAATTTCACTATGTTTTTGTTTTCATGCCCTCTCAAAATTTAGTGAAATAACTATACAAATATTTTTACTTCTTAGCAAATTTAAATTGTTCTAATACATGACAAAGGATCATTTGAAATTAAATAACATCTTCTTTACAATTCATTTTTTCTATAAGAATCTGCCCCTTTCATTCATCCCCTTTCTCCTTTTTCTTCTTCCCACCCATATTCTTCAACCTAGAATAGAAGAGAATATTAACCATACTTAACAGGTAAGACAAATGAGAAACAAAAATTTACTATATATCCACTCATCTGCTGGTTGAAGGTAACTGCATGATATGCTATACTTGTAAATAAAAATCTCACACTAAATATGAAACAAATGGATTAAGTTTATCAGCAAAGTCCACATATTACCATTTACTCTTGAGTTTTTGCTCTTCTTAAAGGTATTCAGTACCACACTTTCTACTCTACTTACATTCCAGTCAATATTTGTAAAAAAAAGATGTCTTTTGATTTCATCAACTCCTTCTGAACCTACAAAAATGGAAAGAATTCTTTTACCAGTTTGATTTTTAAAAATCTGGTTACTTGGTCTCCAGACTGCTATCTGTAAAACAGGAATACACATATTTTATAGATTTCTTGCAGTAAAAAGTTTATGATTTCTTATCTGATGTTTTATTAATTGGTCCTTTGAATTTAGTATGATAAAAAATATCTGGTGTTCATGTTGAAGCACATAGGGTATCATGAAATACTGAAATGCCTTCTGAATCAAATAAAAATCATGTTTAACATAATGTTAAACTTTAGTTAAAAATAGAAAAATAATTTAAGTAGTTTTATTTTCTTCATAATTTAACTTATGACCTCCTATTTATATATCAAATTAAAAATGCAATGAATAAAGTGACTTTGAAATTTCAACACATGGACATAAACAGGATAATAGAATCATATTTGGATCCAGAGAAAGACTATAAGAAAGTACCCAAATAATGAGCAGTTATGGAAACATAATATTTATCTTCATGAATAATAGAAGGAACAAAATAATTATCTTCAAATATATAAAGGGATTTTTCTATACAAGGGAGAATTCTGTGAATTATGTCAAAAGAGACACTCATATGATAGACATAATGATATGATACATATTAAATATAAGTCTTGCATAACTAGACTACTTCATTTTTTAATTACAGATAGATTACTGGAATCTTTACATATATAAAGTGTAACAGTCTAGGTATAGATACATAGCAGAGGTAA
Source organism: Ovis aries (assembly GCF_016772045.2). Classification (NCBI taxonomy): domain Eukaryota; kingdom Metazoa; phylum Chordata; class Mammalia; order Artiodactyla; family Bovidae; genus Ovis; species Ovis aries. Next base: position 75,037,783 of record NC_056080.1, read on the forward strand.
ATGAAGTTAAGCCAGAAAACATAAAGTTATAATTATCTTCCCAATATAATTATACCTCCCAATATTTTGTTACAAAAACTAAGAGAATAAACAATACCCAATCTATTTGCTGGATTCCTTTTGAATAGCATCCTTAGAAGACTTTGTGCTTCAGCACTAAGAAACTGAGGCATTCCAAGTTTTGCTCTGGAAAAGAAGATTTCAGAAAATTTCATTTAAATCTAGTCATACTTCTAAACAGAAAAATTCCCCCAAAAAATTAGTGAATGCTTTCACAATGGCAAATAATATCCCCTATAAGGTGAAAGGGAATGAGACAGTGTGAAAATGTTCTTTTGTGTCAAATGAAAACTATAACAAGCTTGTCAAAACTGAAAGCAAGACATTTTTCCCCAAAGGAAAAAAAAGTTTCCACTTACTTTAATATCATATTCATGGTCTCATTTCTGTCTTTACCTTGAAATGGCAGAGTACCAGTAAGCATTTCAAACTAAAACACATAAACACAAAATAAAACAAGTTTAGCACAACTTGGAATGTACAATGAAATTCTTTAAGAAAAAAACTGAGATTTGTAAAATGTGATCATCAAATCATGCAGGATCTATATGATAGCAATCAAAAAGGACCAGAAAAGTAGGTCACTTGAGGAAATACACCTCTGGTACCCCACAATACATAGACTAAATAAGAGATGACACATAGCAAATGAAACCAACCATTATTTCAATCCTAATTTGGCTAAATTTCCCAAACCAAAGCAATGTGGAAATAGACACAAGGTGTGCATGCTCAGTCGTGTTCAACTCTTTGCAAGCCCAGGGACTGGAACCCACCAGGCTTCTCTGTCCATAGGATTCCCTAGGCAAGAATACTGGAGTGGGTTGCCATTTCCCCTCCAGGGGATCTTCCTGACCCAGGGATCAAACCCTTGTCTCCTGCAGCTCCTGCATTAGCAGGTGGATTCTTTACCACTGAGCCATCTGGGAAGCCCTAAACATGAGGCATTATCTTTCAAAATAAAGATAAGCTTTTAAAGAAAACATTTAACAATGAAAGAAACGTAAAAATATTCACTGAGCCATTTCAATTTGTACATGGCATAATGAAAATATTTTCCCTAAAGAGAGTTAACTGCAATGCAGATAACTAGAACATTAAAGAATGGTATTTAAAAAAGTAATTCTATTGGAAAAAGAAAGATCTGAAAATGAAGCTCATTAAAGAGAAAAGTTTTTATATCCCTAATATTTAAATTTCAAGCTCAGATTCAATAATGGGTTTGGCCTCAGTCCTCTGTTGATACTGAACTTAAAACTGCTACTGCTAAGTCACTTCAGTCATGTCCGACTCTGTGCAACCCCATAGATGGCAGCCTACCAGGCTCCCCTGTCCCTGGGATTCTCCAAGCAAGAACACTGGAGTGGGCTGCCATTTCCTTCTCCGATGTATGAAAGTGAAAATTGAAAGTGAAGTCACTCAGTCATGTCCGACTCTTGGCGACCCCATGGGCTGCAGCCTACCAGGCTCCTCCATCCATGGGATTTTCCAGGCAAGAGTACTGCAGTGGGGTGCCACTGCCTTCTCCGAACTTAAAACCTTAGTTATCTTATCTATTCAACTCTCCTCTTGACGACTGATGACTCAAAATTGGTTCCAGTTTCAATCTCCTTCAATCCCCAGCTTTCCCTTCCAAATCTACAGTAGTGTTTCTCAACTGAAGACTGAAGTGATAGGGGTAGAAGTCATAGAAAGGGAATGCAGAAGCAAAATATGGTGTATGGGAATCATCTCTCTCAAGTTCCAGTCCCCTGTCTCCAAACCTAAAGTAATGGTTCTGTCCCAGGAACTGGAGGATTAAGAGGTGGAAATGGAAAGAACAAAAAGAGAAAGAGAAGGACACTATATTGGAATCACACCTTCCCCTCAAAAAAACTATATACTGGCTGGCAGAATATTTGCTTGTTGTTTTTGTTTCTTTCTGCTTGGTTTTTTTTTTTTTTTTAAGGTCTTCAGATGATTCTGATGCTCTCTCCACTGCCCTCTCCTAATTCATTACTATCAAGGCGTTAAATACGAACCCACAGTAACCTATGCAACATGTTAAAAATAAATTATTTCCTCACTTTCAAAATCAGCTATACTTCCCAACTGTCTTTTCTACTGAACTATCTTTCTTTCAATCCCCTAAAGTTTTAAAGGTATCTTTGTCTTTAACCCTTTCCCTTTGCTTCATCTGTGACATTTAATCTGCTACTAAGGTCAGTCATTTCTTCCTTTGAAATGTCTTGAAGATTTCCTTTTTTATTTTGTAATCTTACAACTGTCTTGCAAGGAGAACTTCTTGGTCTTCCTACTTTTAGTTTCCTCCATTTGCAATCCATATACATAATGCCACCAAGGCTAGTATTAAAATACAATTTTTCTCTAACTACCATCCTGTTTAAGACTTTACAAAAGTTTACCACTCAGAAAATAGCATACAAATGCTTATAGGCTTATAGCTTCATTTCCTCCACCTTCACCCTCATTCTCTACTACTACTCTAGTTAAACTCCTTCTCCAGATCTTTCCTAATATTATCGCAATATCATCCTTGAGACACAGTTATCTGAATTTTATCCATGCTTCAGGGCTTAATTTGAGTTCTGTCTCCTCTGCTTTCCCTATATCAACTTGAATGAATTCTTGTTTGAACTCCTAAGGTACCTCCAGACAATTTACTTAGCTATTACATTTGTTTCCCCAACCAGATGGCATGTCTTCTTAGGCCAAGGAAAATGTCAAATACTGTACTTCCAGACTGTTCCCAATCCATTGCCCTTACCAAATGTCAGGCTTATAATATCCACTTAATATACTGATAAGTCATATAGTAATTCACTATATGATAAATCATGTAGTGATAATTAGGTAAAATGGATTATCAAGTTTCTAAAGCAAACTGTATTGCATTCAATAGCTATTCATTTATTGCCCTATTTAACACTACAAACTCTATGATTAATCTTTTACCAAATTAATCAGTCTATATGCTCAATATGCTAGATATTGTGGAAAAGTAGAACAAGTAGAAGACAGGATTGCTTTCCTTAAGAAGTTTATAATCTTCCTACAGACATGCTTGAAATAATGTGACAATAAGATAGTAAACAGTAAGGTGCTATATTCGGTGATACCTAATTAAAATATTATGTACTATTAAACACAGTATTCTGAAATCTAAAATCTAACAGCTTTTTTTCTAATTTTTAAATTTGAATAACTTATAAAAGAATGCTGCCATTTACCTTTTAATCAAGCAACTTTAAAACAAATCAGAACACCAAAACCCTAATTCTTATTGTATGACAGCTACTCAATCACAAATTCTTTAAAAACAATTATGAACTTTTAAAACCCTATTCTCAATAAACACATTCCAACACTCAGATTAAAATTCTAAACAATATTTAATTTATATTGACATAATTTTAAAAACATGTCACTTACCATAAGTACACCATATGACCACCAATCAGCACTCTGGGAATGACCTCTCCTATTTACTACTTCAGGAGCCATATACTCCACTGTACCACAAAATGAGTAGGCTTTCTTCTCTTGATCTACTGATTCCTTGCTGAGTCCAAAATCTATAACAATATTGCACAAAAATATATCTAAAGATTTTCAGAAACTAGAAATACCAAAAGAAACGAAACTATGAATTAAATGTATTCATGGATGGCCTACGATTATCAGTAAGAAATCTCTTGTGAGATCAGCTGACGGAAAGAATGGAGAAAAGCTTGTATTTTACAATACTCTATCAGAGCATTTAAAATTGTGCAATTAAACCTCATTCTAAAAATACATGTTTTCATGTTTATATTAGAATATGATTCAACAACTTTGAAAAGACAACAATTAAGTCAACACTGTTATAGTAATTTGATTTTTAAAATAGGCTAAGTCAAAAATAGATGCTAACTTGCAGATATTAGTAAAGCAAATTTTGCTTTGACATTGGAGAACTTCCATTTTTGCTTTTGGTCTTCAAAGAGCTAAAGTGAGTGAAGTCACTCAGTCGTGTCCGACTCTTTGTGACCCCGTGGACTGTAGCCTACCAAGCTCCTCTGTCCATGGGATTCTCCAGGCAAGAATACTGGAGTGGGTTGCCATTTCTTTCTCCAGGGGATCTTCCTGACCCAGGGATCGAACCCGGGCTTCCCGCATTGGAGGCGGATGCTTTAACCTCTGAGCCACCAGGGAAGCCCTCAAAGAGCTAAAGGTACATAAAAATCAATCTTATTTCCATATACTTACAATAAAACTAATAATAATAAAAGAAAATTTTAAAAAATACACTAAAAAATGGAAAGGTGAAATTTTAAAAGTCCTATTTGTAATACCACCAAAAACTCACATTAAATCCCATAAAAGCATACAAAGTATGTATATGCAAGATCAGCATGATAAAAACTATAAACATCAATGAAAGGAATCAGAGTAGATCTGAGTAAATGGAGAGAGATATTGGTCTCACATTAAATCCAATAGATAAAAACATACAAAGTATGTATATACAAGATTGGCATGATAAAAACTATAAACACCAATGAAAGGAATCGGAGTAGATTTAAGTAAATGGAGAGAGATATTGGTCACAGTTTGGAAGATTCAATGTTGTTAAAGATGTCAATTCTCCCAAAACTGATCTACAGAGTCAATGAAACATTAATAAAAATCTCAGCAAGATGTTTTTTGTAAAAATCAACAAGCTGAATTTAAAATTTATATAAAAAGACAAAGGAAACAGAAAAGCCAAAAATGTGGAAAAAAAAGGAAATTCAAGGAATCGTACTACCTGACTTCAATACTTACTATAAAACTATAGTAATCAAGACAGTGTTGTACTGGAGAACTGACATACATACTTAGTTAGTTCTGCTATGATGCTTGTCTTAAAAATGCAAATTTGTTCCAATATAATTTATATCTTACTGTTACCTTTCAGAGATTTGCACCACTCCACAAAGGTCCTTTGCTGTACTATTTTCTGACAAAACTAATATTTAACACTAGAATTTGCTTGGTGGCTAACATGAGTTTAATTTTTCAGGTTGGTTTATGTGCAATTTTATCCACAAGAAACACTGGGTAAAACACTAGAAAACTGTACCTAGTTAAACCAAGCCAAGCAGAAATACATACACGAACATCAGCATATTACATGTGTTATGAGCTACTCCTGTTCACCTATAGTATTAGAACGCCCAATTCCAGATAATCTACCTTCCACCTTTTCACAATAATGTACAATCTGCAATCTTTCCCATTTTACAAGCAAGTTTCAAGATTTTTTTCAAGGTAGTATATCATATTTATTGCTGTTCAGTTGCTCAGAAATGTCGTGTTGAGGATGCCATAGACTACAGCACTCCAGGCTTCCCTGTCCTTCACCACTTTCTGGAGCTTGCTCAAACTCATGTCCATCGAGTTGATGATGCTGACCAACCATCTTATCCTCTGTCATCCTGTTCTCCTGCCTTCAATCTTTCCACATAAGGGTCTTTTCTAATGAGTCAGCTCTTCGCATCAAGTGGCCAAGTATTGGAGCTTCAGATTCAGCATCAGTCTTTGCAATGAATATTCAGGGTTGATTTCTATTAGGATTGATTGGTTTGATTTCCCTGCAGTCCAAGGGCCTTTCAGGAGTCTTCTCCAACACCACAGTTCAAAAGCATCACTTTTTTGGCCCTCAACCTTCCTTAAGGTCCAGCTCTCCCATCCATACATGACTTCTGGAAAAACCAGAGCTTTGACCATACAGACCTTGGTCAGCAAAGAAATGTCTCTGCTTTTAAATACAGTGTCTAGATTTGTCATAGCTTTTCTTCCAAGGAGCAAGCGTCTTTTAATTTCATGGCTGCAGTCACCATCTGCAGTGATTTTGGAGCCTGAGAAAATAAAGTCTGTCACTGTTTCCATTGTTTCCCCACCTATCTTCTATGAACTGATAGGACCAGACGCCATGTTCTTCATTTCTTGAATGTTGAGTTTTAAGCCAGGATTTTCACTCTCCTCTTTCACCTCAATCAAGAGGCTCTTTAGTTCTTCGCTCTCTGCCATAAAGAGTGGTGTCATCTGCATATCTGAGGTTATTGATATTTCTCCCTGTAGTCTTGAATCCAGCTTGTGATTTATCCAGATAGACATTATGCATGATATACTCTGCATATAAGATAAATAAGCAGGGTGACAATATACAGCCTTGACGTACTCCTTTCCCAATTTGGAACCAGTCCATTGTTTCATGTCTGGTTCTAACTGCTACTTCTTGACCTGAATACAGATTTCTCAGGAGGCAAGTCAGGTGGCCTGGTATTCCTATCTCTTTCAGAATTTTCTACAGTTTGTGTGATCCACACAAAGGCTTTAGCATAGTCAATGAAGCAGAAGTAGATGTTTTCCTGGAATTCTCTTGCTTTTTCTATGATCCAACGGATGTTGGCCATTTGATATTGGGTTCCTCTGCCTTTTCTAAATCCAGCTTGAACACCTGGAAGCTTTTAGTTCACATACTGTTGAAGCCAAAATCACTATAGATGGTGACTGCGACCATGAAATTAAAAGATACTTGCTTCTTGGAAGAAAAGCTATGACAATTATAGATACCATATTAAAAAGCAGAGATATTACTTTGCTGACAAAGGTTCATCTAGTCAAAGCTATGGTTTTTTCAGGAGTCATGTATGCATGTGAGAGTTGGACCATAAAAAAGCTGAGCACCAAAAAATTGATGCTTTTCAATGGAGGTGATGGAGAAGACTCTTGAGAGTCCCTTGAACTGCACAGAGATTCAACCAGTCAATCCTAAAGAAAGCAACCCTGAATATTTATTGGAAGGACTGCCACTGAAGCTGAAACTCCAATAATATGGACACCTGATGCGAAGAACTGACTCACTGGAAGAGACCCTGATGCTGGGAAAGTTTGAAGGCAGGAAGAGAAGGGGATGACAGAGGATGAGATGGTTGCAAGGCATCACCGACTTGATGGACATGAATTTGAGCAAGCTCTGGGAGTTGGTAATGGACAGGGAAGCCTGGTAAACTGCAGTCCATGAAGTTGCAAAGAGCCAGACACAACTGAGCGACTGAACTGATAACAGAACTGGGTATATACTGCCAGCTGATTTCTGACAAAGGTGTAAAAGCAACTTCATGGGGGAAAAAAATGGTCAGTCTTTTTAATAAATAGTGCCAGAATAACAGGGTATCAATATATAAAAGTCTACTTAAAGGCAGAAACTGGAGAGGAACTAAAGAGCCCCTTGAGAGTGTGAAAGGGAAGAGTGAGAAAGCTGACTTGAAATCCAACATTTGAAAAACTCAGATCATGGAACATAATCCTATCACTTTATGACAAAGAAAGGGGGGAAAAGTGGAAACCATGACAGATTCTATTTGTTCGGGCTACAAAATTGCTGTGGATGGTAATTGCAGCCATGAAATTAAAAGATGCTTGCTCCTTGGAACGAAAGCTTTGACAAACCTAGACAACGTATTAAAAAGCAGAGACATCACTTTGCTGTCAAAAGTCTGTATATTCAAAGCTATGGTTTTTCCAGTGTCATGTACGGATGTGAAGAAAGCTGAGCACCGAAGAATTGATGGTTTTGAACTGTGGTGTTGGAGAAGACTCTTGAAAGGCCCCTGGACTGCAAAGAGACCAAACCAGTCAATCCTAAAGGAAATAAATCCTGAATATTCATTGGAAGGATTGGGTGTTGAAGCTCCAATACTTTGGCCATCTGTTGTGAAAAGCTGACTCATTGGAAAAGACCCTGATGAAAGATTGAAGACCAAAGGAGAAGCGGGAGGCAGAGAACAAGATGATTAGATAACATCACAAACTCAATGTACACAAATTTGAGCGACCTCTGGGACACAGTGGAGGACAGAGGAGCCTGGTGAGTTGTAGTCCATGAGGTTGCAAAGAGTCAGACACAACTCAGTGACTGAAAACAACAACACAAAAATCCATCCTCTACCATAAATAAACATTAACTCAAAGTGAATCATAGAACTAAGTGTAAAACTTAAAACTGTAAAATTTTTTAAAAGAAATATAGAAGAAACTCTTTGTTATATTTAGTTAGGCAAAGATTTCTTAGATACAATTGCAAAAGTATAATCCATAAAAGAAAAAACCTGATAACTGGATTTTACCAAAGTCAAAACATGCTCTTCAAAATACACTGCTGAGAAAATTAAAAAGAAGCTACAGACTGGGAGAAAATATGTGAAAATCACATATTATACAAAGTACTTATACTCAGGGTATATTTTAAAATCTCAGAAGTCAATAATAAGAAGACAAATTGTCCAATTTTTTAATGGCCAAAAATTCTGAACAGGTATTTCTACCAAGAAACACATGAAAGATGCTCAATGTCACCATTTATTAAGGAAATGCAAATTAAAATCACAATGAGATATTACCATATGCCTTTTAGAGGAGGTAAAGTCAAAAGTACTGACCATGTAATGGCAAGGATACAGAGTGGCAGAGCTCTCACACATCACTGATAGATATGCAAAATAAGACAACTACTCTGGAAAACAGTTTGGCGGCTTCTCATTAAGTTAAACATACACTTCCCATATGACCAACTAACCCCACTACTTTGGTAATTACTGAATGGAAATAAAAATTTATGTTCACATAAAATCTGTACAAAAACATTTATAGTGGCTTTATTTGCCACTGTCTAAAACAGGAAACAACCCACATGCCCCTTAATTGGGAACTGGATAAGTGATCCATGGTACCATCATAAAATGGAATACAACTCAGCAATAAAAAAATTTATTGATACACACAACAATATATATGAATCTCAAATGTAATATACTAAGTAAATAAAGCAAGATTCAAAATATTTTATACTGTCTTCCTCTAATTATTTCATTTTGTGAAAAAGCCAAAACTACAGAGCCAGAAAGCAGATTTGTGGTTGTCAAGGGTAAAGGGAGAACTAATTTATAATGTTAAATTCTAGGAGGTGAGATAACTGTCTTCTATCTTGATGCTGGTGGTAGTTATAAGACTGTATTTTCTCAAAGCTTGCAGACTGTACACAAAAACATAATTAAGAAAATAACCTTTTCTATTTTGAGACAACTGTAGGTTCACATGCAATTATATGAAATACTACAGAAATCCTATTTACCCTTAAGCCAGTTCCCCCCATGCTAATATCTTACAAAACTATGTTATGACATTACAACCACAATAATGACAATGATGCACTCAAGATATAAATTCCATTATCACAAGAATTTGAACAATATGCTTTAATCTATATAAATTATATATTCTATAAATGAAAAAAGTTATAAACCCTATATTTTTATTATAAAATGAAAAAAATAATACTTAATTTTAAGGCCCCTTGAAAATGATTTTCTAACCATATTCAATATTTTCATTTAAAAATTACTTATCCTTATATAATAACTGAATACATTATGATTTTCACTGTAATTTTTAAAAATCTTTTTATTGTACTACCAGGTTATTTTTCTACATTTTAAGGCTTTAAACTCTACAATTCCATTTCAAAATTAAATGTAATAAAACCCAGTCTCTAAGGTCAGTTCAGCTGAATATAACAACATAGTTTATGGAAAAGAACATTGGCTTATTTGGCTATTCCAGAGAGAGGGAAGAGGGGAAAAAAACTATCTCTGTTACTTTTCAGAGATTTACATCACTCTGTAAAGGTCCTTTGTGGTACTACTTCTGACAAAACTGGCATATAACACCAGAATTTGCTTGGTAATCAACTGACAAAAATTTTTATAATAAAAGTTAGCTACGAGATTGAATAAGACATATGTTAATCAGTGGTTTTTCCAAACCACTAATTTGAAAATAAAATGAAGAAATCAGCTATATAAAGGGTTCAGGGTGGGGCTATGTTTGAGGAGGGAGTATATCTTTGTTTCTTTACATGACTCTTTTAAAGACTTTAAATTTCAAAGTGAAAGTGAAGTCACTCAGTCATGTTCCACTCTTTGCGACCCCATGATATGTAGCCTGCCAGGATTCTCCATCCATGGGACTTTCCAGGCAAGAATACTGGAGAAGTTATCATTTCCTTTTCCAGGGGATCTTCTCAACCCAGGGATGGATCCTGTGTCTCCCGCATTGCAGGCAGACTCTTCAGCATCTAAGCCACCTTCAAAAGCATGCCCAGAATACAGTATGAGTATCTGCTGCTGCTGCTAAGTTGCTTCAGTCGTGTCCCACTCTGTGCAACCCCATAGATGGCAGCCCACCAGGCTCCCCCATGCCTGGGATTCGCCAGGCAAGAATACTGGAGTGGGTTGCCATTTCCTTCTCCAATGCATGAAAGTGAAAAGTGAAAGTGAAGTCACTCAGTTGTGTCCGACTCTTAGCGACCCCATGGACTGCAGTCTACCAGGCTCCTCCATCCATTGGATTTTCCAGGCAAGAGAACTGGGGTGGGGTGCCATTGCCTTTCCCATATGAGAATCTACTATATGTAAACTATTACAGATGAATGCATTTGCATGGCAGGAATAGAGATGCAGATGGAGGACTGGTGAAAACAGCAAGGGAAGGAGAGGGTGGGACGAGCATTAACATATAAATACTTCCATGTGTAAAATAGAAAGCTACTGGGAAGCTGCTGTATAGCACAGGGAGTTGAGCTCAATGCTTTGTGATGGCCTAAATTCTGAAAGATGACGCTGTGAAAGTGCTACACTCAATATGTCAGCAAATTTGGGAACCTCAGCAGTGGCCACAGGACTGGAAAAAGGTCAGTTTTCACTCCAATCCCAAAGAAAGGCAATGCTAAAGATTGCTCAAACTATCGCTCAATTGCACTCATCTCACACGCTAGTAAAGTAATGCTCAAAATTCTCCAAGCCAGGCTTCAGCAATACGTGAACCATGAACTTCCAGATGTTCAAGCTGGTTTTAGAAAAGGCAGAGGAACCAGAGATCAAATTGCCAACATCCCCTGGATCATCGAAAAACCAAGAGTTCTAGAAAAACATCTATTTCTGCTTTACTGACAATGCCAAAGCATTTGACTGTGTGGATCACAATAAACTGTGGAAAATTCTGAAATATATGGGCATTCCAGACCACCTGACCTGCCTCTTGAGAAACCTATATGCAGGTCAGGAAACAACAGTTAGAACTGGACATGGAACAACAGACTGGTTCCAAATAGGAAAAGTAGGACGTCAAGGCTGTATATTGTCACCCAGCTTATTTAACTTACATGCAGAGTACATCATGAGAAACGCTGGGCTGCAAGAAGCGTAAGCTGGAATCAAGATTGCCGGGAGAAATCTCAATAACCTCAGATATGTGGATGACACCACCCTTATGGCAGAAAGTGAAGAGGAACTAAAAAGCCTCTTGATGAAAGTGAAGGAGGAGAGTGAAAAAGTTGGCTTAAAGCTCAACATCCAGAAAACGAAGATCATGGCATCCGGTCCCATCACCCCATGGGAAATAGATGGGGAAACAGTTGAAACAGTGCCAGACTTTATTTTTGCGGGCTCCAAAATCACTGCAGATGGTGACTGCAGCCACGAAGTTAAAAGACTCTTACTCCTTGGAAGAAAAGTTATGACCAAACGAGATAGCATATTCAAAAGCAGAGAGATTACTTTGCCAACAAAGGTCTGTCTAGTCAAGGCTATGGCTTTTCCAGTGGTCATGTATGGATGTGAGAGTTGGACTGTGAACAAAGCTGAGTGCCGAAGAATTGAAGCTTTTGAACTGTGGTGTTGGAGAAGACTCTTGAGAGTCCCTTGGACTGCAAGGAGACCCAACCAATCCCTTCTGAAGGAGATCAGCCCTGGGATTTCTTTGGAGGGAATGATGCTGAAGCTAAAATTCTAGTACTTTGGCCACCTCATGCAACGAGTTGACTCATTGGAAAAGACTCTGATGCTGAGAGGGATTGGGGGCAGGAGAACGGGAGGACAGATGGATGAGATGACTCGATGGACATGAGTCTGAGTGAACTCCGGGAGTTGGTGATGGACAGGGAGGCCTGGCGTGCTGTGATTCATGGGGTCGCAAAGAGTCGGACACAAATCAGCGACTGAACTGAACTGAACAGAAAAGGGTGGGATGGGAGTTTAAAGAGGGAGAGGATATATGTATACATATAGCTGTTGCACTTGGCTGTACAGCAGAAACACAAATGTATGGCAATTATACTCCCAATAAAAAATAATAAATGAAAAATGTAATTTCAATGACTAATTTTCAGATAGCTATAAAAATTACTTAAAACTTTTTGTAATGTATACATTTTTCCTTAAATATTCAGCTCAAGTACTGTGTGATTTAATTTTTGACACTGTATATTTTTTCTTCTCCTTTCTTTATAGAAATTACTTCTGAATTTTGTCTCTCAGAAGTGATTCTGGTGACTCCAGATTACCTTTCCTACCCAGATTTGTGATACTGTAACACCCATCCTTATCCAAATCCCTGACCCATCCATGGCACCTTCTCCTCACACTAGATTCTCAGTCTGCCCCTTCATGTATTTTCATTTCCAAGACTAAGGGTTCTTAATCGAGCTAATGTCTTAGAGTTATTAGTTCCTTTGCCTAAAAAGAGACCAGACCACCTTACCTGCCTCCTGAGATATCTGTATGCAAGTCAAGAAGCAACAGTTAGAATGGGACATGGAATAAAGGATTGGTTCCAAATTGGGAAAGGAGTACATCAAGGCTGTATTATACTGTCACTTTATTTATTTAACCTATATGCAGAGTACATCATGCAAAATGCCAGGCTGGATGAAGCACAAGCTGGAATCAAGATTGCAGGGAGAAATATCAATAATCTCAGAAATGCAGATGACATCACCCCTATGGCAAAAAGCAAAGAGAACTAAAAAGCCTCTTGATGAAAGTGGAAGAGGAGAGTGAAAAAGCTGGCTTAAAATTCAACGTTCAAAAAATGAAGATCATGGCATCCAGTTCCATCACTTCATGGCAAATAGATTGAGAAACAATGGAAACAGCAACAGACTTTATTTTGGGGGACTCCAAAATCACTGCAGATGGTGACTGCTGCCATGAAATTAAAAGATGCTTGCTCCTTGTAAGAAAAGCTATGACCAACCTAAACAGCCTATTAAAGGGCAGAGAGAGATATTACTTTGCTAACAAAGGTCCCTTTAGTGAAAGCTATAGTTTTTCCAGTAGTCATATATGGATGTTGACAGTTGGACCACAAGGAAAGCTGAATACTGAAGAATTAATGCTTTTGAACTTTGGTGTTAGAAAAGACTCTTGAGAGTCCTTTGGACTGCAAGGAGATTCAACCAGTCCATCTTAAAGGAAATCAGTCCTGAATATTCATTGGAAGGGCTGATGCTGAAGCTGAAGCTCCAATCCTTTGGCCACCTGATGTAAATAATTGACTCACTGGAAAAGACCCTGATGCTGGGAAAGATTGAGGGCAGGAAAAAAAGGGGACAACAGGATGAGATGGTTGGATGGCATCACCAACTCGATGGACATGAGTCTGAGCAAGCTCTTGGAGTTGGTAATGGACAGGGAAACCTGGCATGCTGACAAAGAGTCGGACACAACTGAGCGACTGAACTGAACTGAATTGAAAAAGAGAACTTGAATGGCTCACGGAAAGTACTATATATGACTCAGGAATTTTACCAGACTGGCCAAAGCATGCAAACCTGAAAAAGAAAAGCTGAACTCAGGAAGAGACAGCTGTGGAATGTTTCTGTCTGCAGACAACATGACTTATGTTCCATCTATAAATTCCACAGGTTGCTGATAAAAATGAGTAAGACAGTTCACCAAATATAAGACCAGAATAGTGAAAAGCAGAGATAAGGGATGACTTACTCTTCCAGATCAGATTTTAAACTGTATTATAAGCAGTTGTATTTAAAACCTGAGTGTCTAAAAAGCTATTAAAGTAGGTATTTAAAAGTTTTAAAAAGAAAACATAGCGACCACAGACAGTTCAAATCATCTCTGTTCAATTTATAATTTTTAATATAGAGTAATGAGTAACCTTTTTTCTAAACCAGGCAAGTCATGTAATATAGTTTGTTTTTACAAAAACTAGTAGATGGTATTCCAGCAAAAAAAAAAAAAAAAAAAAGAAAGAAAGGCTAAGACATAAAAACAATATAAATTATATATTAGGAAGTATACATATATTTCGGGAACATTCACTGTCATTCTACTGATCTTCACTATACAAACATAATTCCAGTATGAGGTTAATCAGGCTCAAAGCACAGTCATATAAAGGAACTTTTCTATAGTCTGCTGCTATTCCAGAGTAATCTGTTAAAAAGTCTATTCCTCTTTGGAGGATTTTTAAAGTGAACAGGTAAAGAAAAAAAAGTATCTTCTAAAAAAAAGATAATCTTCTAAGATTATTCTCGGGAAACTTAGAATGCTGAGGAAGACCATAACTAGAAAAGACATTCCTAAATCACTTGAGATCACTGATATCAAAGACAAATAGCAAATAGCACTTTTGATGACAGTATTCAAAACGGAAGGAAGGGGAGGGAAGGAAGGAGGAAACAGGCACAGCACATAAGAAAGGAAGAAAAAAGAGAAAGAAAGGAAGAATAAAAAGAAAAAGGAAAGAAAAAACTGAAATGTCTTAAAATACATGCTTGCTATGAGTTATCTTTAACCAACCACACTGGATTATGGAAAGGTTAAACTTCAAATTAGGTTATAATCATTAAACTGTAAATTAGCTAGTATTTATCCTTGTGCACTTTCTTTAAAGAAATATTGGTGTCACTTTAAAGGAATATAGACTGAATTATTTAAAAATATACATAAATCACAGTTTCTTTCCATTATAATCCTTGAGTCCCTTGCTTATAAATTAACATTGATTCTAAACATTTTTTACTCCTAAGCCAATTTAAGCCCAAAAGATATAACAGCAGAGTTCATATTATAAGACTAAATATAAATCGAGTTGATATCATTATTCACCCAATTAACCTTAATGTAGAAGAGAGATAAAGGTAGAATTTATTCTACTCTTTCCCCACTTTCCTTCCTCACCTGAGACACTACAAGCATAATTTATTAAGAAAAATGAAAAGAATTAAATATAATTAGCTTTGAATTAAAGATTGTTATAAAATTTAAAAATATATGTTTTATATAAAATTTCAAAACTCTGCTGTTCTCTCTTCATATTTTTCTTCCTTGTTCTCTTGTGTATGCATGCTAAGTCACTTCAGTCACGTCTGACTCTTTGGAACCCTATGGATTGTAGCCTGCCAGGCTACTTACTCTGCCCATGGGATTCTCCAGGCAAGAATACTGGAGTGTATTGCATGCCCTCCTCCAGCGGATGTTCCTGACCCAAGGATCAAACCCACTCTAAATCTGTTTAAATCTGCTTTGATCGCCTCATGTATGAGAAAGATACCCAGGTTGTGAGTCAATAAGATTTACTACTTTACTTGAACTTTGTCACATTTACTTGAGCTTTCAAGTTAACAACTTCATACTTTACTTTTACACTGAAGCGGTATACTTAAGAATTTAAAGCAAAATTCTGAAAGAGATGAGAATACAGACCACCTGACCTGCCTCTTGAGAAACCTATATGCAGGTCAGGAAGCAACAGTTCGAACTGGACATGGAACAACAGACTGGTTCCAAATAGGTAAAGGAGCATGGCAAGGCTGTATATTGTCACACTGCTTATTTAACTTATATGCAGAGTACATCATGAGAAATGCTGGGCTGCAAGAAACACAAGCTGGAATCAAGATTGCTGGGAGAAATATCAATAGCCTCAGATATGCAGATGAAACCACCCTTATGGCAGAAAGTGAAGAGGAACTAAAAAGCCTCTTGATGAAAGTGAAGGAGAGTGAAAAAGTTGGCTTAAAGCTCAATATTCAGAGAGGGAGAGGGTGGGATGATTTGGGAGAATGACATTCTAACATGTATACTATCATGTGAATTGAATCGCCAGTCTATGTCTGACGCAGGATGCAGCATGCTTGGGGCTGGTGCATGGGGATGACCCAGAAAGATGTTATGGGGAGGGAGATGGGAGGGGGGTTCATGTTTGGGAATGCATGTAAGAATTAAAGATTTTAAAATTTAAAAAATAAAAAACTAAAAAAAAAAAAAAAAAGAAAACTAAGATAATGGCATTTGGTCCCATCACTTCATGGGAAATAGATGGGGAAACAGTGGAAACAGTGGCTGACTTTATTTTTTTGGGCTCCAAAATCACTGCAGATGGTGATTGCAGCCATGAAATTAAAAGATGCTTACTCCGTGGAAGGAAAGTTATGACCAACCGAGATAGCATATTCAAAAGCAGAAACATTACTTTGCTGACTAAGGTCCATCTAGTCAAGGCTATGGCTTTTCCAACGGTCATGTATGGATGTGAGAGTTGGACTGTGAAGAAAGCAAGGTGCTGAAAAATTGATGCTTTTGAACTGTGTGTTGGAGAAGACTCTTGAGAGTCCCTTGGACTGCAAGGAGATCCAACCAGTCCATTCTAAAGGAGATCAGCCCTGGGTGTTTTTTGGAAGGAATGATGCTGAAGCTGAAACTCCAGTACTTTGACCACCTAATGTGAAGAGTTGACTCATTGGAAAAGACTCTGATGCTGGGAGGGATTGGGGGCAGGCAGAGAAGGGGACGACAGAGGATGAGATGGCTGGATGGCATCACCGCCTCGATGGATGTGAGTTTGAGTGAATTCTGGGAGGTGGTGATGGACAGGGAGGCCTGGCGTGCTGCGATTCATGGGGTAGCAAAGAGTCGGACACGACTGAGCGACTGAACTGAACTGAACCTTTAAAGTGTACTGGTCCAAACTTGTTTGTAAAGACCGTATCTTCATTTTATCTCTTTTTTAACATTCTGATAATTAAATACAGAATTTACTACCTATTTAAAACATAAGTAACCTTTTGAGATTGGCTCACTCAGCATAATGCCCAGTCCAAGTTGCTGCATATACTGCTGGGTAGTATTCTACTATATAGATGTACCCATCCATTTACTCTTTGAAGGACATCTTGGACATTTCTAGCCTTGGGCCATTTCAAATAGAGCTGCTATGAAAATTCATGTATAGATTTTTTAATATAAATTTATTTTCATTGGAGGTTAATTACTTTACAATATTGTATTGGTTTTGCCATACATTTATATTAAAAAAAAAGAAAACTCATGTATAGATTTTTTGTGTGCATGTAAGTTTTTATTTCTCTAGGATAAATGTCCAGGTATGTGACTACTGTACAGTTCTATTTGTATCATATTCTTAAAGTAACAAACTGGGAAATGTAGAGCAGATAAATGGTTGTTTAGAGTTAAAGAAGGGGGTAAGAATTTGATTATAAATGGACAGATATGGTTGTAGATCAGTTCTGCTTATTGATAATGATGATGGTATTCAAATCTACGTATATGGATATAATGTCATGGAGACAAACAAAAAAAATGAATACATGCAAAAACCGGTGAAATCCAAGTAAAATATATAGTCTAGTTAGTTCTACTGTACCTATCAATTTCCTGAGTTTGACAACACAGTAGTAATTTTATAAAATGTCATCATATGGGAAGCTGGGTAATGGCACTATTTTTGCAACTTATTGTCAGTCTATAATTATTTGAAAGTAAAAGATTTTAATGGTATAATAAGGAGACTTTATGCCTAAGAGTCCTGAGAGAATTAGCAGAGTGTGTTATATACTGTAAACACTCAGCATTCAAAATAAAGTAAAAAATAAAACGTGTTTTTACCAAAAAAAAAGAATAAAATGAACCTCTGATTATGAAACACCTGGTTTAAAAGTTTATAATTCACTATATTTCAAATGTGGTAACTACTTATGATAAATCTTTCAGTCTAGACTGAAATAAAAATGATCTGCTTTCACCTAGAAAACCAAATGTCATTTCTTAATGAGGACAATGACACTACTGTATAATTTTTTGTATTACAATTAGAGCATATTGAGAGTTATCTACCCTTTAAATGAACTTTAGTTCACTAAAGAAATGAATAAAATGCAAATTAAATCAAGAGGAAAAACAGGCTTAGACAAATATACATATTAATAAAAACAGAAAACAGGCTTAGGATAGAATAAGAAAATTTGCATACCTGTTAACTTGATATGTCCTATTTCATCAAGCAAAATGCTGTAAATCAAAATTCATATTCAATAACACAGGATAAAATATTCACATAAAATTTGATGTACCAGAAAATTTTGAAATGACTAATTTAAAATCAATGGGTATCTGATGAAGATTACTTTTTAAAGTATGTTTCATATAATTGTATAATTCATGTATATTTTCATAGAATCTTTAAAATAATAGACTTAATGAAGAAAAAAGTAGTAGAAATACTGGGAACAGGTATACATAAAAGGAATACAACTTTACTTTTCTGGCTTCAGGTCTCTATATACAATTCCTAATCGATGTAGATGATCCAAAGCAAGGGCTAGTTCTGCAAGGTAGAATTTCACATCTTCCTCTGTAAACAGAACCTAGAATAAAATAATAATTTACCATTTAATCTTTTTTCAATGTTGCAATTATTTAAATTTTGTTCTTTTAAAAACAGGAAATAGACAAATCTAGGCAAACAGGAAAATAAAACAAGTATACAGATGAAATTAACTTCTTTAAGAATGCTTCTCTCACTATTAATCATTTTAATGTGGATCTTCCTAAAATATATTATGCAGTTTGTATATCTATTTACACTGAATGTACCACACAGATTTACCTTTTAAAAAATGATTTATTATCATAATTTAATTATTAATTTTAGTATACTAATATATAGGGATATTCTCAGGATCTTTACAATATATTGGTTATTTTGCTTTAGTACTGGAATTCCACTATTTCTACTATTTTCTCTTTCATTTTCTACTATCACTTCTCAGTGATAATTTTGCTTTTAGCAGGTCTACTAACCTAAAGCTTCTATTACTAATATAAGTTGTCAATTAGTAACTCTTACATTAAACACAATTCTAAATCCAATCCCTGACCTAAGGGGTAGCTCCAGGACTCTTCTGCCAGCAAAATATATGGGTCTGCTGCTGCTGCTGCTAAGTTACTTCAGTTGTGTCTGACTCTGTGCGACCCCACAGACAGCAGCCCACTAGGCTCCCCTGTCCCTGGGATTCTCTAGGCAAGAACACTGGAGTGGGTTGCCAATATGGGTCTAAAGGCACTGAATTCCTAAATCTTTTGTGCCTGGGAATAGAGTTACTATGATAAAGTGAAAAGTGCACTGGACTTAGAATTAGCAGTATGAGGTCTGACATGTCACTTAGCCCTCTGGGCTTAAGTTTCTAAACCTGTAAAATAAGGATAATAGTATCTGCTACATCTATTTAACAAGATTGTTTTAAGAGTCAGCTTAGTTTATGTGGGGAAAAAAAGCTTTGTAAATTATAAAAGTCTATGTGTTCAACGATGAGCTGGTATTATTATAGGTCTACATCTATATTCATAAGTAAGTGTTATTTAAACACAAAATTGAGCACTATACAACCATTAGATGTAATTGTTAAGATTTAGCAAGGGCTTCTAATTGGCAAAACAAATGACTTGTCTAGAAATTTTTTTTATTTTCATTAAAGAAATATATAGATTATTAAGAAAGTTCAAAATTTGAATGACATATCATAAAATCTTGAAACTGGCTTTTCCACTCAGAAACATGGCCACTGAATTACATTATGCCAATTAAGGTTACTAGTAAAATTGCTGAGAATGAGCAATTTAAGATAAATTTTGATACTCCACTCACTTTTTAAAATAATCTGCAGATAAACAAAGACTTTCATTATCTAAGTTTCAGGAGAATTCATTTGACTATTATAATGGCAAAAGTATAAGAACATTTTCACATGATATTTTATTAAGAAGAAAACAGATGTTACCTATTTCACCTTTGAATAAGGCTAATCAAAGCGTTCACTGCAATTTAACACATAAGAAAACCCTAAACAAAAATCTTTGAAACTCTAAAAGAAGAAACAGTCTATAGTTTAGTTTGTTGTTGTTGTTTTAGTCATAAATTGTTTGGGACTCTTTGTGACCCTATGGACTGTAGCCCACCTGGCTCCTCTGTCCATGGGACTTCCCAGGCAAGAATCTGGAGTGGGTTGTCATTTCCCTCTCCAGGGACCCTGTGTCTCCTGCACTGGCAGGCAGATTCTTTACCACTGCACCACTAAGAAAGCCCAGTTTATAGCTTATGGCAATTATATGTTTTTCTAGGCAGGTTAGTTTATAATTCTGAGTGTCCTTATGTAAGGTGGTGATAACACTGACCTCATAAGGTTGTTTGGAAGATAATGAATGAAAAGTGACTAGCACATAATAGTAAGTTTCTTTATGTCCCTCATGAGGTTTTCCTCAAAGACAATTTCATAACAAGATAACATACTTGCCAGTTTATAGTTTAAACTTTTCATTCATTATGTTATTACAATCTTCCAAACAATCTTACGAGGTTCGTATTATCATCACCTTATGTATGGACACTCAGAGTGATAAACTAACCTGCCCAGAAAAACACAGTAAGAATGCTCAGGATTTGAACTCAGAAATAACTGTCCCTAAGAACTCCCTGTTCCCCAGAATCCACTTTTGCCATATGCTATGTTAAAACTTTTATAAGTTTCAGGTTCACTACCACTAATGTTTTCCTAGTCACTAATTACCCTGAGTCTTCCCCCAAATAAAAATCATGTAAAACCCCAGCACCCTGAGTTAAGAAATGCTAGTATTTTTGTTTGCTCTTCAAGACATTCATGTATATATGTATGAGTGTGTACATTTCAATATATTTGAGATCACACTATATATATACTAGTTAGTGGACTCCTTTTCTCCCACTTAATATCACAGGGATTCTTTTAATATCTTTAAAACTTATTTATAAAGAGTTTTCAATAGCTATACAATATTAACATACTAATTTACTATAGTCTACCTAATTTTTATTTAGGTTATTTCAATTTTTCACTGTTATAAATAAATCAGCAATATGCATATATATTTCTGATACTTATGGTTACTTCCCCAAAATGGATTTTATGAGTAATAAAAAAGCAAATACTATACAGTCAAGGAGAATAAACAGTCCAAGATTCTTGACATACATAACAAAATTATTTGTCAAAGGGTTATAATAATTTACACTTCCATCAGCAGCTTATGAAAGCACGTGTCTTACCATAGTCATGGCAGCACTGAAAATTACCCTTTTAAAAAATCTTTTCTAAACTGACAAACAAAGATGGTATCCACTGTCTTAAAATTTTATTCTTAGGCTATATATTTTCCCATGTCTAATGACCTTTCTAGATTTTTAGTGAACTATCAGTAATGTTTTTGCCTATTTCCCATTATCTGCTGTTTTTTTTTTCAATTGGTAAAAATTCTTTAAATAATAAAAATGTCAGTTCATCATATTACATGTAGATATTTTCCCCACTTTGTGCTGGTTTTTGATGTTTAGTAATTCTTAATTTTATGTACACAAATTTAAATATAATTTCTGTATGATTTTACTTCATCACTTTCATGATCAATAAGACCTGCATTTAATTATCAACTACATGTGCTGTGCTGTGCTTAGTTGCTCAGCCATGTCTGACTGTTTGTGACCCCATGGATTATAACCCACCAGGCTCCTCTGTCCATGGGGATTCTCCAGGCATGAATACAAGAGTGGGCTGCCATGTATTCCTCAATCAACTACATATTCAGCTGCATTTTCTTTCAGAATGAATTTTTTTCCAGATTTACCTCTTCAATGTAAGTAAGATTTATCCTTGTAAGTGGTAGTGATAATTTAAAATGTTTTTTTTTCTTTCTGAAATATCTAACCAATTTTTCATATACTGTTTACTGAACAATCATTTTCTTTGCCATTACCTTGTGATTCTTCTTCTACTATAATATATGATAAATCACATATACCAGAATTTTCCTGGAATATGCAGTATGTTTCTAATCTTGTGTTGATACTATTATGGTTTGCTTATAGTAGCAGCTTAATAAAGTTTTAAACAAGTGATAGAGCAAGGAGAGGGTGTTCTTTATTTTCAAAACATCTTAGTTCTTTTCATTTACTTTTCCAAGCACACTGATAAAATCATCTTTCAATTTCATACAAGAATTCCTGTTGTGACTTTGTCTGAAATCTTGTTAGGTCTACAAGTTAAGCAGCTTTATAAGTATCAGTCATTCATCCTATTATATTTTCTTGACATTAGCAAAACATGGTAATGGCCTAAGAGTGAGGGGTGTGTGTGTGTGTGTGTCTGTGTGTGTGTCTGTGTATGTGTGTGCGTGTGCACGTGTGTGTGTTTGTGAGGAAAGAAATTTGGGGAGGTGTCATTCCCTTTTATATATATATATATATATATATATATATATCACAAAATAAAATTCTTTTTGACATTAGCCAGTTTATTTTTTATTTTTTAATATAAATTTATTTAATTGGAGGTTAATTACTTACACATACAAAAATGTATTTTTAAAAGTGTCTTTCTAAGACTTAAAGAGTAAGTAAGTTCTCATTTTTGGTGATATGATATAGCAGCTTTTTTGTACAGATACATGAAGTAAAACCAATAAAAAAACTTATTAACAAGCTGTCTATAGAAGTAACCATTAAATAATTTCTTAGAAGCCTGCTTAATGATTATACTAATTTATTATCTTTGGGAAATGAATTTTAAATGCTTGTTATTACCTAATATTCCAGACTTAGGAATCAAAACTTACTAACTGCATTTCTGTGCTAGTATGAGTTTAGATAGTCTCACATTGAGAATAGAGGTCTGAAGGGTTTAAAAGAAAATCAGAAACAACTACAAGTAAGAATGTCTCAATTATTATTGTCACTTCTACAGTCTAACATAAGAAATCATGAATATCGGTTATACTGTTGAGAGAGTAATTTCCTAGGCAGGTTGATAAGAAGTCTAGGGGTCCCTAAGGAGAGAGGGGTCTGGAATTCTCAAGGAGGAAGAAAGGACAATTTTTTTTTTCCCCTCTCCATTCCTTAAGATTATATAACAATAATGTATCCTACTTGAGGACAGTCTCTGGAAAAAACCTTCTGGCTAACCTTGTTATCTTAAAATGTAAATTATGGGAGTAGGTCTAATGAGGTCTTTACAACCTCCAGATATTCTTTTGATTCATTGCAATAACTAATTAGAGAGTATATAATTTCATTGCTAACACTAGCAAGGGGATACTCTTTCTGCCCCCTTCTAATGCCTATGTCAGAAGCTTTCTCTATCTCCTTTATATTTTAATAAAACTTTATTACACAAAAGCTCTGAGTGATCAAGCCTCGTCTCTGGACCTGGATTGAATTCTCCTCCGGAGGCCAAGAATCCCGGCGTCTTTGTGTGGTTCAACAACAACCTTTCACTGTTGTCCCACTATATCTCAGAACCGGGTCCTAGACAGACCCTATCATACAGATAATTCTGTTGATAATAATACATCAAAGTCACGGTCTATGTCCACGCATGGAATGTTCTACACTGGTGATAAGCAGATACAAGCCAGAGATCTCAGCCATTTAAGCAATGGCTAGCATCCCAGAAGCACATTGTTCCTTTCTCACAGCAAGTTCTGGAGCTCTGGGAATCAACAGTAGCTCTCCCACATTCAACATTTTAATTCTGGAAGTGAGATGTTGAATCATTACCACCCAGTTAAAATTCTACTTATTCTTAGACTATTACTTCAAGACAAAATGAAGTAGATAAGGGCAGGATTTAATCCCCCATCAGAAACAACTAAATACCAGACAAAATATATGAAATGACACTTTTCAAGACATTAGACATAAGGCAACAAAGGATAGTGAATACTGATTGAGAGATGAAAATAGCCTACAGTGTCCTAGCTTACTACTTAGAAAGAGGTCCTAAGCAGTAATGCAAGGAGGGTAAAGTCAGACAGAGCCTGGAAGACTCCTAAGTTGATCAGATGGATCTGAGAGACTGGGGAGACATGATGGAGAGAATTCAGAAGATAGAGTACAGAAGGGATAAATACAAAGAGAACTGTAGAGTTATATAGATGGTATTCCTCAAGTACTCAGCATCTGTGAGTGAGAAAACTAACCTGAGCCAGGAAAATAATCAAAGGATTAGAGTGACTAATCCATGGAACTCATACAGGGTCAGGAATAGTTCATGTTACCTCCAAAGAGAGCAGAAAACTTTGTAATTCACAAGGCACTGGATGGAGGAATCAGATGGATTTTGTTTCCAAGTAGAGTAATATCAACCACTGATTAATGTTGCTCTGGTCCAGTTTCTTCTGAGGGATTCCTGCCCACAGTAGTAGATACAATGGTCATCTGAGTTAAATTCACCCATTCCAGTATATTTCAGTTCGCTGATTCCTAGAATGTCGACGCTCACACTTGTCATCATTTGTTTGACCACTTTCAAAATGCCTTGATTCATGGACCTGACATTCCACGTTCCTATGCAATGTTGCTCTTTACAGCATCAGACCTTGCTTCTATCACCAGTCACATCCACAGCTGCGTATTGGTTTTGCTTTGGCTCCATCCCTTCATTCTTTCTGGAGTTATTTCTCTACTGATCTCCAGTAGCATATTGGGCACCTACTGACGTGGGGAGTTCCTCTTTCAGTATCCTATCATTTTGCCTTTTCATACTGTTCACGGGGTTCTCAAGGCAAGAATACTGAAGTGGTTTGCCTGCGGGCAAGAATCTCTCAGAAGAAATGGAGTAGCCATCATGGTCAAAAAAAAGGTCTGAAATGCAGTATTTGGATGCAATCTCAAAAACGACAGAATGATCTCTGTTCGTTTTCGAAGCAAATCATTCAATATCACAGTAATCCAAGTCTATGCCGCAACAAGTATGCTGAAGAAGCTGAAGTTGAATGGTTCTATGAAGACCTACAAGATCTTTTAGAACTAACACCCAAAAAAAGATGTCCTTTTCATTACAGGGGACTGGAATGAAAAGTAGGAAGTCAAGAAACACCTGGAGAAACAGGCAAATTTGGCCTTGGAGTACAGAGTGAAGCAGGGCAAAGGCTGATAGACTTCTGCCAAGAGAACGCACTGGTCATAGCAAACACCCTCTTCCAACAACACAAGAGAAGACTCTACACATGGACATCACCAGATAGTACACCCCAAAATCAGATTGATTATATTCTTTGCAGCCAAAGATGGAGAAGCTCTATACAGTCAACAAAAACAAGACCAGGAGCTGACTCTGGCTCAGATCATGAAATCCTTATTATCAGATTCAGACATAAATTGAAAAAAGTAGGGAAAACCGCTAGACCATTCAGGTATGACCTAAATCAAATCCCTTATGATTATACAGTGGAAGTGAGAAATAGATTTAAGGGCCAGGATCTGATAGATAGAGTGCCTGATGAACTATGGAATAAGGTTCATGACATTGTACAGGAGACAGGGATCAAGACCATCCCCATGGAAAAGAAATGCAGAAAAGCAAAATGGCTGTCTGGGGAGGCCTTACAAATAGATGTGAAAAGAAGAGAGGCAAAAAACAGAGGAGAAAAGAAAAGATATAAGCATCTGAATGTAGAGTTCCAGAGAATAGCAAGAAGAGATAAGAAAGTCTTCTTCAGCGATCAATGCAAAGAAATAGAGGACAAGAACAGAATGGGAAAGACTAGAGATCTCTTCAAGAAAATTAGAGATACCAAGGGAACATTTCATGCAAAGATGGGCTTGATAAAGGACAGAAATAGTATGGACCTAACAGAAGCAGAAAATATTAAGAGGTGGCAAGAATACATAGAAGAACTGTAAAAAAAAAGATCTTCACGACACAGATAATCGCGATGGTGTGATCACTCATCTAGAGCCAGACATCCTGGAATGTGAAGTCAAGTGGGCCTTAGAAAGCATCACTACGAACAAAGCTAGGGGAGGTGATGGAATTCCAGTGGAGCTATTTCAAATCCTGAAAGATGATGATGTGAAAGTGCTGTACTCAATATGCCAGCAAATTTGGAAAACTTGGCAGTGGCCACAGGACTGGAAAGGGTCAGTTTTCATTCCAATCCCAAAGAAAGGCAATGCCAAAGAATGGTCAAACTACCACACAATTGCACTCATCTTACATGCTAGTAAATTAATGCTCAAAATTCTCCAAGCCAGGCTATAGCAATACATGAACCGTGAACTTCCTGATGTTCAAGCTGGTTTTAGAAAAGGCAGAGGAACCAGAGATCAAATTGCCAACATCTGCTGGATTATGGGAAAAGCAAGAGAGTTCCAGAAAAACATCTAATTCTGCTTTATTGACTATGCCAAAGACTTTGACTGTGTGGATCACAATAAACTGTGGAAAATTCTGAGAGAGATGGGAATACCAGACCACCTGACCTGCCTCTTGAGAAATCTGTATGCAGGTCAGGAAGCAACAGTTAGAACTGGACATGAAACACCAGACTGGTTCCAAATAGGCAAGGCGTATGTCAAGGCTGTATATTGTCACCCTACCTATTTAACTTATATGCAGAGTACATTATGAGAAACGCTGGACTGGAAGAAACACAAGCTGGAATTAAGATTGCCGAGAGAGATCTCAATAACCTCAGATATGCAGATGACACCACCCTTATGGCAGAAAGTGAAGAGGAACTAAAAAGCCTCTTGATGAAAGTGAAAGTGAAGAGTGAAAAAGTTGGCTTAAAGCTCAACATTCAGAAAACAAAGATCATGGCATCCAGTCCCATCCCATCAGGGGAAGTAGATGGGGAAACAGTGGAAACAGTGTCAGACTTTATTTTTTTGGACTCCAAGATCACTGCAGATGGTGACTGCACCCATGAATTTAAAAGATGCTTACTCCTTGGAAGAAAAGTTATGACCCACCTAGATAGCATATTCAAAAGCAGAGACATTACTTTGCCGACTAAGGTCCGTCTACTCATGGCTATGGTTTTCCCTGTGGTGAAGTATGGATCTGAGATTTGGACTGTGAAGAAGGCTGAGTGCTGAAGAACTGATGCTTTTGAACTGTGGTTTTGGAGAAGACTCTTGAGAGCCCCTTGTCTGCAATGAGATCCAACCAGTCCACTCTGAAGGAGATCAGCCCTGGGATTTCTTTGGAGGGAATGATGCTGAAGCTGAGACGCCAGTACCTTTGCCACCTCATGTGAAGAGTTAATTCACTGGAAGACTCTGATGCTGTGAGGGATTGGGGGCAGGAGGAGAAGGGGATGACCGAGAATGAGATGGCTGGATGGCATCACTGACTCGATGGATGTGAGTCTGAGTGAACTCTGGGAGTTGGTGATGGACAGAGAGGCTTGGCATGCTGTGATTCATGGGGCCGCAAAGAGTCAGACACGACTGAGCGACTCAACTGAACTGAACTGAACTGGTCCATTTAAACAGCCTGAAAGAAACTAGTTCACAATAAACTACACAAATTCCAGAATAAAGTTCAATACTATTTAGAGAAATACAAAAACCAAACTATAAAAATATCCATCACCTAACAAGGTGAATTTCAGGATGTCTGTCATCCATGAAAAATTACTATTTATAGATCTAAGGAAATTACCTGAGTCCAAGAAAGGAACAACACTAAATTAAAAAAAGAAAAAGAAACCACTCATCTCACAAAGGATCAGGATAAGTCGTGTACCCACAAGTGAGAGTGAAAAATCACTTAACTGATAGTGTGTTGGTTAGAGTACTAAGAAGGGTCATTTCAGTACTAAAAAAAAAAAATTAATCCTAAATTCTGCTCTTGTCTCACATAATAAAGTTAAAAGCAAGACTCAACAGGTCAACTGCATCCCAGAACAAAGCTAAATACTTTGTAAGAAAACACAAGTATCTAGAGTACAAGAAAATTAAATTTAATAAAATTAAGTAAAAATGACCATACAATTATGCTGCAATTGAAGCACAAATGCAACCATAGACAAATCTTAAACACATGGGTGTGGTTGTATTACAATAAAACTATTTACAAAAAATATCAGCAGGCCATATTTGGCCTGAGACTATAGATCCCTGGCTGTTGAGTTAAAGAATTATACTACAAACCCTAAAAGAACTACTAAAATAACACAATGCAATGCTATTTTGATAAAAAGCTAACTGAAGATAAAATGATAGCAGAGAAAAAGAGAACACGTGTACACCTGTGGCAGATTCATGTTGATGTATGGCAAAAACAATATAACATTTTAAAGTAATTAGCCTCCAATTAAAATAAATAAATTTATATTAAAAATAAAAAAATGAAATAAAGAACAGATGGAAACAAACAAAAAAACCCCACAAATAGAAAGATGGATGATTTAAACCCAATCATATCAAAAATCATATTAAATGTAACAAGTCTGACACACCTATTAAAAAGCATAAATTGTCAGACTGTATTAAAAAAATAAAATAATTATATGCTGCCTTAAGTAGTGCACATTAAATATAAAGACAAATTAAATAAAAATGTGAAAAATACTATCTTAAACTAACAATATTTTTTTAAAAACCTGGATTAACATCAGTGTAGATTTCAAACAAAGAATGTTAGCAAGAATAAAGTCAGTCATCTCATAATGATAAAGGGTAAATTCACTAAGATGGAATGATAATCCTAAGGTTTATGCACTTAATAACAGAAATTTGCCATATATGAAGCAAAATTTGACAGAAATTCAAAAAGAAACAGATAAATCCATAATTATAGTTCAAATTTGAACCATTGTCTCTTAAAAATTTTTAAGACATATAGACAGAAAGTTAGGAAAAATACCAACTATCAAACAACTTAATCTAACTGATATTTACAGAACTTTCCAGTACCCCAAGTCATAATACACACTCTTCTCAAGTACACATTGAACAATTTACCAAGATATACCATATTGTGAAGCATAAAACAATTTAAGGGAATTAAGTCATACAAACTGTACTGTTCGACTAAAATAAAATTTAATTAGAAATCAATAATGGAAATTTATCTGGAAGCTGCCTAAATATTTTAAAATGAATTTGCGTACTTGTAAATAGTCTATGAGTCAAAGAAGAAAAAAAAGGAAATTGGAAAACATGTTGAACTAAAGGAAAATAAAAGCATCACAAATCGTCCATGGGATATTCCAGGCAACAGTACTAGAGTGGGTTGCCATTTCCTTCTCCAGAGGATCTTCCTGACCCAGGGATTAAACCCGGGTCTCCCACATTGTAGGCAGATGTTTTACCGTCTGAGCCACCAGGGAAGCCCTCAAAATTTGTGAGATGATGCTAAATTAGTATTTAGAGTGAAACTTATACCACTACACACTTATATTAGAAAAGGAGCAAAAGTCTTAAATCAATAACTTCTATGTCCATCTTAAAAACCACAAAAGCTAGTGAAACACAAATTAAGCAGAAAAAAATGAAGCAATAAAGATTAAAGTAGAAATAGAAAACAGAAGAAATGCAATAGAGAAAAATCACTGAAACCCAAAGCTCTGGGTTCTTTGAGAATAAAAATAAAATTGGCAACAATCTACCAAGCCTAAGCAAGACAGAAAAAGGAGAAGACACAAAATACCAGTATTAGGCATGATGATATCAACAACAATAATGATTCTATACCTATAAAAATCATAACAAGAGGATACTATGAATAACTTTATGCCAATGAATTTGGTAACTCTGATGAAATGCATAAATTCCTTAGAAGACATGATAAAAAACTCATTTAAAAAGAAAAGATGAACTGAATAACCCCAAGTAACTTTTAAAAAACTGAATTTATAATTAAACACTGTACCATTGAAAAAAACCCTTTAGGCCCAGATAGCTCCACTAGTGAATTCTACGAATCATTTAAGGACAACGTAACATTGAGCTTTTGCAGAAAACTGAAGGGGAGAAAATTCTACCCAACTCATTCTATGAAACCAGAATTGCTCTGACACCAAAATTAGATATGATCAATAAAGAAAACTACAGTCAAATATCTCTCATGAAAATAGATGCAAAAATTCTTAACAAACTTTTAGTAAATATCATCCAATAATATACAAAAAATACATTACTGCATGGAGTTCCCCCACAGATTCAAGACTATTTCAACATTTGACAATTAGTTCAATGTAATTCACCATATTAAAAGATTAAAGAAGAGGACTTGCCTGGTGGTCCAGTGTATAGAATCGTCCTGCCAATTCAAGGGACAAGGGTTCGATTACAGGTCTGGTGACATTCTATACACTGTGGGGCAACTAGGTCCTGTATGCCACAGCAACTAAGCTCATGCTCTAGAATACATGTGCTGCAATTACTGAGCCAACATACCACAGCTACTGAAGCCTATGGGCCCTAGAGCCCATGCTACACAACAGAAGAAGGCATCACAATGGGAAGCCTACACACCACAATTAGAGAAAGCCTGTGCAAAACAATGAAGATCCAGTACAGTCAATAAATAAAGATTAAAGAAGAAAAAAAAATACGATCACCATCTTAATAACTGCAAACAACAACAAAAAAAGTGTTTCACAAAATCAAACATGCATTCCTGATAAAAACTTTCAACAAACTAGCAATAAAAGGGAAATTTCTCAATCTGATAAAGAACTTAACTTTGTAATTCATGGTGAACATATGCTTTCCTCATAAAATCAGAAATAAGGCAAGAATGTCTCCTTTTATCAATACTTTTCAAAAGAACCTGGAGGGTCAAGTCAGTGTTACAAAGACAAATAAATGAGTCCATAAGGAAAAAGAAGTAAAACTCCTTATGTGGGTTAAAAATAGAAACTTCTATTTGTAGTCTATCAAAGTGCTGCTAGATAAAGTAAGTTTAGTTATATTTTAAAATACAAAATTCAATATCAAAAAAGTAGTATTTCCATCCATTTGAAAATAAAATTAAGAAAGTAATTCCACTTACAACGGCAGTATTAAAAAGAGAAATATTCAGAGACAAATCTGACAAAACACGTAAAAGATCTATATGCTGAAAATGACAAGATACTGGTGAAAGAAATTTAAAAAGACTTAAATAAATGGAGAGTGATACTGTCTTCATGGATTAGAAGACTCAACACTGAAAATGTCAATTATATAAAAACTGAACTATAGATTTAATGCAATCCCAATCAAAATCCCAGCAGGCATTTTTGTACAAAGTGAAAAACTACTTTATAAATCAATATGGAAATGCAAGAGATCTAGAAGAGGCAAAACAACTTTGAAAAAGATGAGCAAACCTCAAGGACTTGTACAACCTGAGTTTTTATAAATACTTATATTTTATAAATATAAATGAATCAAGAAAGTGTTGTATTGGCATAAGGATAGACAAATAGAAAAGAGTGTCTAGATGTATTAATAGATCTTCATGTACATGATCAACTGATTGTCACCAAAAAATACAAGGTAATTAAACGAAGAAAGTATTTTTGTTGTTCAGGTACTACATCGTGTCTGACAATCTACAGCCCCATAACGGAAGCACTCCAGGATCCTCTGCCCTTCATTATCTCCAGAGTTTGCTGAAATTCATATGTATTGAGTCAGTAATATTATTCAACTATCTCATTCTCTGCCACCCTCTTCTCCTTTGCCTTCTACATTCCCCAGCAACAAGGTCTTTCCCAATGAGTTGCTCCTTCACAACAGGTGGCCACAGACCTGAAATTTCAACATCAGTACTTCCAGTGAGTATTCAGGTGATGATTTACTTTGGGATTGACTGGTTTGATTTCCTTGCAGTCCAAGGGAGTCTCAAGAGTCTTCTCAAGCACCACAATTTGAAAGTATAAATTTGTCAGTGCTCAGCCTGCTTTATAGTCCAAATTTCACATCTGTAAAAGATCTTCATTGCCGGGAGCCAGCACGGGAGATCCCACCCATGGCAAAGGCGGGACAGGACTCAAGAGACTACCCGACCCCAGCCATGACAAGGTCATGTAGGCAAGGCAGATCAAGAACTCAAGAAGCCCCTTAGATCTGCTCGAGCATCTACCCCCCAAAACCAAAATCTGTCTGTTATAATGCACTGTTCTAACATTAACAGGGGCTATCCCCAACCACCTTTCTCTGGAAAATTAACTTAGAGCTCCAGTTAATAGTCTTCTGCATATAAAAGGAGTGTCTCAGCTCAAACCTCTCTGCTGGCAGACTATCTTGTGTGACAGGATTATTCACACTCTTGCTACTACATACATGATTGTTTACAACCTCTCAACCATAAACAGCACAGAGAGTTTGGAGTATTTTGAAAGTCTTTGTTAGCATAGGGTTTTTCTAAAGATAAAAATCATGTTG
This sequence comes from Ovis aries, assembly GCF_016772045.2. Taxonomy (NCBI): domain Eukaryota; kingdom Metazoa; phylum Chordata; class Mammalia; order Artiodactyla; family Bovidae; genus Ovis; species Ovis aries. The sequence goes on from NC_056080.1 coordinate 75,070,219, forward strand.
ATGAAGTGTTTCATTGCTGAGTTAATGATTGCCACCAGGCCTCCATATCCTTAGGCACCTGGGAGTATGTTAATCAATGTAATTGGAATGTAGAAAAAGAAATATAGTAGTTTTGATGTTACCAATACTAGATTTTTGAGTTAATGAATTTTCTCTTTGTTATAAATCACTGTACTCCTTTTTCTTTGTTATAAATCATTGTGCCCTTGCTATGTAAGAATGTAACTTTATCACTATCTTAAGACTAAGTAGATCTTAAGTGAACACAAGTTTTCTGATTGACTAACCTTTATCAATAGAAAGAAAGATGGGGCCATAAAATGTTAATAGGTCTCCAGACCAGAAGATATTGTAAACAAACGTAAGACCCTTGTAAGAACAAAGATATGCAAAGAACACTGTCTTTAGATAAAGGTCAGAGCAGCTGACCCTGAAAAATAAAGAAACAGACCAGTTCCTGGAAAGACTGCTTTCCCCCGTGTCATCTTTTCTCCTTTTCTGGCTGAATTCCCATTTGGAGCGTGGAGGCTCGCCAGGCCTACTAGTTTTGCCTGGGCTTCTAAGATCTGAACGGGGAGGCACTTTGTGTCTCTGCTCCTTCGGGGGACCAGGAAGACACCTGTGGCCTAAGTAGGTGGTGCAAACCCCTTGTCTCGGGATTTTATTGGTTCTCCATGTAAACCAAGTTATTCAGCCTCTTTTCTCCACTAATTTTCCTACTACACTATTCTTTTCTAATCTCTCTCCATAGCTTTAATTAAACAATTTTCCTCTAGACGTCAACTCCATCCCTGCTTCATATTATCCTGGATCCACCGGGGTTGGAACTCGGCACTTCATGACCCAGATAACCACAGTGATATGACCACTCACCTAGAGCCACACTTCCTGGAATGTGAAGTCAAGTGGGTCAAAGCATCACTGCGAACAAAGCTAGTGGAGGTGATAGAATTCCAGTTGAGCTATTTGAAATCCTAAAAGATGATGCTGTGAAAGTGCTGCACTAAATACGCCAACAAATTTGGAAAACTCAGCAGTGGCCACAGGACTAAAAATGGTCAGTTTTTATTCCAACCACAGAAAAACAATGCCAAAGAATGTTCAAACTACCACAAAATTGTACTCATCTCACACACCAAAAATGTAATGCTTAAAATTCTCGAAGCCAGGCTTCAACAGTACATGAACCATGAACTTCCAGATGTTCAAGCTGGATTTAGAAAAGGTAGAGGAACCAGAGATCAAGTTGCCAACATGCGCTGGATCATCTAAAAAGCAAGAGAGTTCCAGAAAAACATCTAATTCTGCTTTATTGACTATGCCAAAGCCTTGCACTGTGCAGATCACAACAAACTGTGGAAAATTCTTCAAGAGATGGGAATACCAGACCACCTGACCTGCCTTCTGAGAAATCTGTATGCATGTCAAGAAGCAATAATTAGAGCCAGACATGGAACAGCAGACTGGTTCCAAATTGGGAAAGGAGGACGTCAAGGCTGTATATTGTCACCCTGCTTATTTATCTTATATGCAGAGTACATCATGCAAAATGCCAGGCTGGATTAAGCGCAAGCTGGAATCAAGACTGCTGAGAGAAATATCAATCACCTCAGATACGAAGATGACACCACTCTTAGAAAGCGAAGAAATAAAGAGTCTCTTTATGAAAGTGAAAGAGAAGAGTAAAAAACTTGGCTTAAAGATCAATATTCAAAAAGTGAAGATCATGGCTCCTGGTCCCGTCACTTCATGGGAAATAGATGGGAAAACAATGAAAACAGTGAGAGACTTTATTTTGGGGGGCCCCCAAATCACTGCAGATGGTGACTGCAGCCATGAAATTAAAAGACGCTTGCTCCTTGGGAGAAAAGCTATGACCAACCTAGACAGCATATTAAAAAGCAGAGACATTACTTTGTTGACAAAGTTCCATCTAGTCAAAGCTATGGTCTTTCCAGTAGTCATGTATGGATGTGAAAGTTGGACTAAAGAAAGCTGAGTGCCAAAGAATTGATAATTTTGAACTATGGTGTTGGAGAAGACTCTTGAGAGTCCCTTGGGCTGCAAGGAGATCCAACTAGGCCATCCTAAAGGAAATCAGTCCTGAATATTCATTGGAAGGACTAATGCTGAAGCTGAAACTCCAATATATTGGCCACCTGATGTGAACAACCAAATCATTTGAAAATACTCTGATGCTGGGCAAGATTGAAGGCAGGAGGAGGAGAAGGGGATGACAGAGGATGAGATGGTTGGACGGCATCATCAACTCAATGGACATGAATTTGAGTGAGCTCCAGAAGTTGGTAATGGACAGGGAAGCCTAGCGTGTTGCAGTCCATTGGGTCACAAAGAGTAAGATATGACTGAGTGACTGAACTTAACTAAACAGGACTATTGGAAAAACCATAGCTCTGATCTTTATCAACAAAATAATATTTCTGCTTTTTAATATGCTATCTAGGTTTGTCACTTCTTTCCTTCCAAGGATCAAGTATCTTTAATTTTATAGCTGCAGTCACTCTCAGCAGTGATTCTGGAGCCAAAGAAAAGAAAATCTGTCTTGGCTTTCTTTTTTCCCCCCTTCTATTTGCCATAAAGTGTTGGGACCAAATGCCATGATCTTAATTTATTGAATACTGTTTCAAGGAAGGTTTTTCACTCACCTCTTTACCTTCATGAAGAGGCTCTTTAGTTCCTCTTTGTTTTCTGCCATTAGAGTGGTATCATCTGCATATTTGAGGTTGTTGATATCTTTTCTGGCAATCTTGAGTCCAGCTTGTGAGTCATCCAGCCTAGCATTTTGCATGATGTACTCTGCATATAAGTTAAAGAAGCAGGGTGACAATATATAGCCTTGATGTACTCCTTCCCAATTTTGAACCAGTCAGTTGTTCCAAGTCTGGTTCTAACTGTTGATTCTTGACCCACATACAGGTTTTTCAGTCGACAGGTAAGGTGGTGGGGTATTCCCACCTCTTGGAGAATTTTCCATTATTGTGATCCACAATGTCAAAAGCTTTCGCATATTCAATGAAACAGAAGTAGAGGATTTTCTGGAATTTCCTTGCATTCCCTATGATCCAATGGATGTTGGCAATTTGATCTCTGGTTCCTCTGCCTCTTCAAAACCCAGCCTATACATCTGGAAGTTCTTGGCTTATGTATTGTGGAAGCCTACCTTGAAGGATTTTGAACATTACCTTGCTAGCATGTGAAATGAGAGCAGCTGTGTGGTAGTTTGAACACTTTTTTTGGCATTGTCCTTCTTTGGGATTGGAATGAAAACTGATCTTTTCCAGTCCTGTGGCCACTGGTGAGTCTTCCAATTAGCTGTTAAGCCATTCAGCACCTTAACAGCATCATCTTTTAGGATTTGAAAGAGCTGAGCTGTAATTCCATCACCTCCACCAGCTTTGTTAATAGTAATGCTTCCTAAGACACAACTGACTTCAAACTCCAAGATATCTGGCTCTAGATGAGTGACCACTTCACTGTGATTATCTGGTCATTAAGGCTATTTTTCCTAGTTTCTTCTGTGTATTCTTGCCACCTCTTCTTAATCTCTTCTGCTTCTGTTAGGTGAACAACTTTGTCCTTACAATTTCTGTCCTTTATCATGCACATTCTTTCATGAAATATTCCCTTGATATCTCCAGTTTTCCTGACGAGATCTCTAGTCTTTCCCATTCTATTGTCTTCCTCTGTTTCTTTGCATTGTTTATTTAAGAAGGCCTTCTCATCTCTCTGAGCTATTCTCTAGAACTTGCATTCTGTTGGGTAAAGCTTTCCCTTTCTCCCTTGCCTTTCATTTCTCTTATTTTCTCAGGTATTTGTGAAGCCTCCTTGGAGAACTACTTTGCCTTCTTGCACATCTTTTTCTTTAGGTTAGTTTTGGTCACTGCCTCCTGTACAATGTTACTAACCCCCATCCTTCAAGCACTCTGTCGACCAGATCTAATCCCTTAAATTTATTAATCACTTCCACTATATAATCAGAAAGGATTTGATTTAGGTCATACATGAATGGCTCCCCTGGTGGCTCAGATGGTAATGAATCTGTCTGCAATGCAGGATACCTGGGTTCCATCTCTGGGTCAGGAAGATGCCCTAGAAGAGAATGGCAACTCACTCCAGTATTCTTACCTGGAGAATTCCAAGGACAGATGAGTCTGGTGGGCTACAGTCCATCAGACCACAAAGAGTCAGACACGACTGAGCGACTCACACTTTGAATGGCCTAGTGCTTTTCCCCACTTCTTAAATTTAAGCCTGAATTTTACAATAAGGAACTCATGATCTGAGCCACAGTTAGCTCCATGTCTTGTTTTTTTCTGACTGTATAGAGCTTCTCCATCTTAAGCTTCAAAGAACATCATCAATCTGATGTTGGTATTGACCATCTGGTGATTTCCATTTCCATGTATAAAGTTGTCTCTTTCATGTTCTCTTAACAAAACTCTGTTAGCCTTCACCCTGCTTCATTTTGTACTCCAAGACCAAACATGCTTGTTATTTTGGGTATCTCCTGACTTCCTACTTTTGCAGTGCAATCCCCCTATGATAAGAAGGATATCTTTTTGATGTTAGTTTCAGGTGTTGTAAGCCTTCATAGAACCAGTCCACTTCAGCTTCTTTGGCATCAGTGGTTGGTGCATAGACTTGGATTACTGCGATGTTGAATGGTTTGCCTTGGAAATGAATCAAGATCATTCTGTCGTTTTTGAGATCAAACCCAAGTACTGCATTTTGGACTCTTTTGTTGACTATGAGGGTTACTCCATTTCTTCTATGGGATTCTTGCCCACAGTAGTAGATATAATGGTCGCACCCATTCCCATCCATTTTAGTTCAGTGATTCTGAAGACGCCAATGTTCAAACTCACCATCATCTGCTTGACCATGTAAAACTTCCCTTGAAATAATATCCAGGTTCCTATGAAATACTGTTATGCAAAGAACTTTCACTATCACCACCAAACACATTCACAGCTGAGCATCTTTTCCAATTTGGTGCAGTCACTTCATTCTTTCTGGAGCTATTAGTAATTGCCCTCTGCTCTTCCCCAATAGCATAATGGACACCTTCCAACCTTGGGGGGCTCAGTTTCCAGTGCCATCTTCTATTTCTTTTTTCCCCTTTTCATAGTGTTCATGGGATTCTCAAGGCAAGAATACTGGCACTGTTTGCCATTTCATCCATCAGTGGATTACATTTTGTCAGAACTCTTCGCTATGACCCATCTATCTTGGATGGCCCTGCACAGTATGGCTCATAGTTTCATTGAGTTACACAAGCCCCTTTGCCAAAAATGACTGTGATCCATAAGAGGGAAGAAAGCAAAGGCTTTTCCAATGATGATGCTAAACCAATAAGATATCTATATGCAAAAGGAGGACAAGATGTATGATTGAGTTCCTTTAACTGTTCACCTGAAACTATCACAACATTTTTAATCAGCTATACCCAAATTCCAAATTAAAAGTTTTTAAAAATGCCTGAAATAAAAAGGATTCTAATTTCAAAACTCAAATACAGTTCAACATTTCTTATGTATCAGTAAAATATGGATAACTGTAAAAAAATAACTGTAACACTTATCACCATATATGAAAAGGAACTCAAAATTGATTATAAACATAAATGTAAAACCAAAAACTTGAAAATTTCTAGAAAACATAAGAGAAAATCTTTGTGACCTGGGATGAGGCAAACATTCCTTAAACAGGACACCAAAAATGATCATTCATAAAAGGAAAAATGTATTATAAGTTAGACATCACCAAAACTAAGAACTTCTGCTTTTTGAAAGACATAGTTAAAGAGAATGAAAGGATAAACAATAGACCACAAGAAAATACTTTCAAACATACATGATAAAGGACCTAGCATTCAAAATATATAAAGAGTTTCAAAGTTCAGTAACAAAAAATACTCAATAAAAAATGGGCCAAAGATTTAAATAGATATTTTATCAAAAAAGATACATACATTTCAAATAAGCACATGAAGAGATGTTCAACATCATTAATCATTAGGGCTATAAAAATTCAAAACCACAATAAGGTCATCATACACTTATCAGATATACAAAATTAAAACAAGACTGACCATACCAAGTGTTGGTAAGAATGTGGAACAACTAAAACTCTCATATACTACTGGTAAGACTGTAAAAATTATACAACCTCTTTGGAAAATAGCTTGACAGTATCTTTAAGTTAAAATATAGACTTACTATATAACCCAGTCATTATATTCTTAGATATTTAACCATGGAAGAAAAAAGCATATGTCCATACATGAACGCTTTTAGTAGCTTTATTAGTATTATCCAAAAACTGCAAAAAAAGTATTTCCATCAACAAGTGAATGAATAGACAAATCACTGTGTACCCATACAGTGGAATACCACTCAGCAATAAAAATGAACTACTGATGCATGCCACAACTTGAATGAATCTCGAAATAATTATGCTAAAATAAATAAGCCAGACAAAAAACCAATACATATCATATGATTTCATTTATATGAAGTCCTAGAACATGAAAACTAAATAGTAAAGAAAGCAGATTCAGTAGTGGTGGGGCAGGAGGGAAGCATTACAAAAGAATATAAGAAAACTGTTGGGGACGATGGATAAACAAATTATTTTGATTGTATTGATAGTTTTATAAATTTACACAATTGTCAAAATTTATCAAAGCATGTACTTTAGTAAGTACAGTTTGTTGTATGTCAACTATACCTCGCTAAAGCTGTTTTAAACATGAATAACTTAAAGCTTACTCTCAAAGGCATTTTGGTAGCTTAAGTAGCCAAAGTCCTAGGCTTGCCCCTATCTACTTCATCCAGTTATTTTTACTGATCTTATTCCTAAGAGAAAAATGAGTAACGCATTGAAATGATTTACATGACAGTCAGAAAATGCCATTAACTGGTACATTCATGAAATATTATGTAACCAAACAAAAAAGAATATTTAAAATTTCCATAGCAAAAGTAATTAGCAAAACAACAAAAACAATGTCTTAGTTTTGTTTCAATAAAATATAGCAAACATTTACAAATACTCACCTCTTTGGATAATCTTGTGAAGACATCTCCTCCCCTGAGAAAATCCAATATTAAATACAGCTTCCCTTCAGTCTGAAAGGCTAATTAGAAATTAAAATGCAGATGTAACAATTTTTAAGGCTTACAAAGCTTAGTATACTTTTTATTTAATATATCTGTTTAGAATTTTATCACTGAACACTATACTGAAATTAACCATTTACTTACATGGTGCATTATTCAATAACATCATTTCAAAATTAAAACTAGTGTTGAAAAGCTATAAACCCCTTTCCACAATATATCAGATGTTCTATATTGTAGCTTTACACAGAAACTTGTAACATCATCATTTTCCTCATTTATGAAGCACAATAATCTACTGCAATTGCCTGAATTCTACCTTCCCATCTATTGAAAATCTACTAATTCTGTCAGGCTCAACAAAATGTCACCCCCTGTTTCTTCTATTAAGAGACTTTCTTCTATTAAGGATTTCCTCCTTTCCACATTTCCCCACAGTGTCCCTACACTCCTCCCCGTCAGAATTACTTGCTACTACTTTTGAGATCCCACTGTACTTTATTTATATCTCGATACCTTAATCTATTTTGATTTATAAGATTAATTGGTCTTATATGTCTGTGTTCCCTATACATTACAAATTTCTTAAGAATAGAGATTATATCCCCTCTAGAGCCTACTAATTTTAACAGAATATTTTGCATAAAACTGGTGTTTAGTGATTAATCTAATGATATCTCAGAGATTCAAGGAAGGAGATCTTTAGATACTACTAGTACTTTCATTTCATTTGGGTAATGGGGAATGAAAGAATAATGGGTGAAAAATTCTAGATTTTTGCTAGTTAAGTAATGCTCAAAATTCTCCAAGCCAGGCTTCAGCAATATGTGAACCATGAACTTCCAGATGTTCAAACTGGTTTTGGAAAAGGCAGAGGAACCAGAGATCAAATTGCCAACATCCACTGGATCATCAAAAAAGCAAGAGAGTTCCAGAAAAACATCTATGTCTGCTTTATTGCCTATGCCAAAGCCTTTGACTGTGTGGGTCACAAAAAACTGTGGAAAATTCTGAAAGAGATGGGAATACCAGATCACCTGACCTGCCTCTTGAGAAACCTGCATGCAGGTCAGGAAGCAACAGTTAGAACTGGACATGGAACAACAGACTGGTTCCAAATAGGAAAAGGAATATGTCCAGGCTTTATATTCTCACTGTGCTTATTTAACTTATATGCAGAGTACATAATGAGAAACACTGGACTGGAAGAAGCACAAGCTGGAATCAAGATTGCTGGGAGAAATATCAATAACCTCAGATATGCAGATGATGCCACCCTTATGGCAGAAAGTGAAGAGAAACTAAAAAGCCTGTTGATGAAAGTGAAAGAGGAGAGTGAAAAAGTTGGCTTAAAGCTCAACATCCAGAAAACTAAGATCATGGCACCTGGTCCCATCAATTCATGGGAAATAGATGGGGAAACAGTGGCTGACTTTATTTTTTGGGGCTCCAAAATCACTGCAGATGGTGATTGCAGCCAGGAAATTAAAAGATGCTTACTCCTTGGAAGGAAAGTTATGACCAACCTAGATAGCATATTCAAAAGCAGAGACATTACTTTGCCAACAAAGGTCCGTCTAGTTAAGGCTATGGTTTTTCCAGTGGTCCTTTATGGATGTTAGAGTTGGACTGTGAAGAAAGCTGAGTGCCAAAGAATTGATGCTTTTGAACTGTGGTGTTGGAGAACACTCATTCGAGTCCCTTGGACTGCAGGGAGATTCAACCAGTCCATCCTAAAGGAGAACAGTCCTGGGTGTTCATTGGAAGGACTGATGTTGAAGGTGAAACTCCAATACTTTGGTCAACTCATGCGAAGAGTTGACTCATTGGAAAAGACCCTGATGCTGGGAAAGATTGAGGGCAGCAGGAGAAGGGGACGACAGAGGATGGGATGGCTGGATGGTATCACCAACTCAATGGACGTGGGTTTGGGTGGACTCCGGGAGTTGGTGATGGACAGGGAGACCTGGTGTGCTGTGGTTCATGGGGTTGTAAAGAGTCAGACACGACTGAGTGACTGAACTGAACTGAACTGCATATTTGTCAAAATTACCTAAAAATAAAATCAATGGCTGCTATTCATCTGAATTTCAAAAACCAAGAGCAACATAGAAAAGTGGATCAGTAATTTTTGCCGTTGAATTCCCCAGGTAAGTTAAATGCCATAATCTCATGCATACAATAATTTGGCAATGGAGCCATTATTAAAATTCAGAATGGCATGCGTTGGAAGAAGTAATAGTTAAAATGACCATACTGCACAAAGCAATCCAAAGATTCAATGCAATCCCTGCTGGAATACCAATGGCATTTTTCACAGAACTAGAACAAATAATTTAAAAATTTGTATGGAAATACCAAAGCCTCTCAATAGCCAAAACAATCATGAAAAAGAAGAACAAAGCTAAAGGCATCACACTCCCTGACTTCAGACCATGCTAAAAATTACAGAAATCAAAACAATATGTACTGACATAAACAGAGACATATAGATCAATGGAACAGAATAGAGAGCCCAGAAATAAACCCACACACCTATGATCAATTAACCTGTAATAAAGGTGACAAGAATATTCAAAAGAGAAAAAGGGATTCTCTTCCATAAGCGGTGCTGGGAAAACTGGAGAGTTGCATGTAGAAGAATGAAATTTTCTAACATCATATATAAAAATAAACTCAAAATGGATTAAAGACCTAAATGTAAGACCATAAACCATAAAACTTCTAGAAGAGAAAATAGGTAGAACACTCTTTGACATGAATCAAAGCAATGTTTTTTTGGGATTTGTCTCCTAAGGCAAAGGAAACAGAAGCAAAAATAAACAGATCAGACCTAATTAAAATATAAAGCTCTAGCACAGCAAAGGAAACCATCAACAAAATGAAAAGACAGCATACTAAATTGGAGAAAATATTTTCAGATGATATGACTAATAAGGAGATAATATCCAAAATATATAAACAGACCATATATCTCATCGCCAAAAAAACAAACAACCCAATTTTAAAAATGGGCAGAAGACCTGAATAGACATTTTTCCAAAGAAGACATACAGATGACCAACTAGCACATGAAAAGATGTTCAGTACCGTTAATCATCAGAGTATCAAAACCCCAATGAGATACCATCTCACATCTATCAGAAATGTATATCATGAAAAAAGACTATAAATAACAAATGTTGGAAAGGGTGTAGACAAAATGAAACCCTTGTACACTGTCAGAAGTTATGTAAATTGGTGCAAGCACTGTGGAAAACAGTATGGAGGTTCCTCAAAAGAATAAAAATGTAACTCAGCAATTCCACACTTGGGTATATATCTGAAGAAAATGAAAATATTGCAACAAAAAAATATATGCACCACAATGTTCCTAGCAGAATTTTTTATAGTACACAAGATATGGAAGCAGCCTAAGTATCTAACAGGTAAATGCATTAAATAAAGATGTGGAAAATATATATGCATATATATACACACACATACATACATCTACACACACACACACACACACACACAATGGAATATTACTCACCCATAAAAATAATGAAATATTGTCATTTGCAACAACATGGATCGGCTTAGAGGGTATTATGCTTAGTGAAATATGTCTTACAAAGACAAATATTGGATGATATCAGTTACATTTGGAATCAAAAAGTAAATTAGTTAATTTTAAAAAAAAGGAACAAACTTTTGGAGAACAAACTACTGGTTACCAATGGGGAAAGGTAGGGGAAAGTGGCAAGACAGGGGTATGGGATTAAGAGGTACAAACTACTATGCATAAAATAAATAAGCTACAAGGATATATAATATAATACGGGGAATAAGTATAAATGGAATATAACCTCGAAAATTGTGAATCACTATATTGTACACCTGAAACATATAATACTGTAAATCAACTATACCTCAATTAAAAAAAAAAATCTCAGAATTCTTTGACTCCAAATTCACGTTCTTTCCATTGTACCTATTGCTTCCCACTAGTATCCCTCTCTCTCTAAATATAAGAAAAAATAACTCAAATAGACTAGTATACCATATGGTCCTCTTCAACAGGATGAGGAATAAGACTAATATCATCATTATGAACATGTAAGAGGAACCCATTCAAACACAAGAAAGTTTTGAATAAATTATCACAGTAGTTTACAGCCTAAGATCCCTAGAGTTACAGCCTAATAGATACAGAAATTCTACTAGACAAGTAGTCAAAAGACACTATCTTGTTACCTTAGACAAGTTAACCAACAAATACAGGAAATACATCTAAAAGCTGGATATTAATTCTTATTTCAGATAAGTATGTTTTACATAGCTGAAAGTATTAAATCATTCCATATTTATTTCCTATATGAAGTATTTATCTTATGTTACATTATTGTCTGAAAGGAAATCTTAGTTCTCCAGTTCAATATTTTTTTTAAAAAGAATACATACCATAGTGCAATTTGACAATAAATGGATGATTTACTTCCACCAGTATATCCCTCTCCATCTTTGTCCGAATTCTGTCTCGAACTAAAAATTACAGAAAGGTAGAGTATATTGTTCTTGTACATAATTTCAGTAGAGATCCCATCAATAATTCACCAAACACAAATATAGAAATTTAAAATATAACTTTGTAAGTGCCTGAATTTGAAGTCAATATTCCTAGGCAGTAATTACCATAGTCTAAAAGCTAACAAATTCAGTTTAGATCTAGAGATGGGTTAAGTGCCACAGTGTTATTTGGTGGATAAGAATTATATATTAGTATTCAAATGAGTTCACTGATTAAAACTGAGCACAGTGTTGTTGTTATCACAGCCTAGAAGACAGTGTATATAAGTGTATGCAGGTGGCTGTGCCTTCTCAATATGTAATACCAACAGATGGAACAGAAAAAATAAGAATCTTGAAGAAAAAGAATATAGTTTAATAAAACAAGTTCACTTTAAATTAAATAAAATATATCACTTTTTATCCCATTAATTCTTTTTTACCAGGATACACTCACTAAATTCAAACCTAGAAATATCAATTACCACTAGAAAGCTGTAACAATTATTAATGTTAAAAGGAAACTAAATCTACTCATATAGGCAATACATAGCACATTTCTTAAAACAAGCTTTGCCATGTTTTATTTTAATAAGCTTTCTGATCTTCTACCTTTTAAAGAAGCTTTTTTTAACACCTTCATTGCATAGAGTTGTCCAGCATCAGGACCAGTCTTCTTTCTAACGAGAAATACCTAATAAGAGAATTAAAATTTAAAAAGTGAAATTCACATCCCAAGCCATTCCCGCTATACATATATATTAACATATACAAATAGACTTACATATTCTCTAGTTGTATAAAGATATACCTTTCCCTATAAATTATACTTAGTTTACACTTTCTCACTTTCATTCACTTAGTAAATCACATGCTCATACATCCTAATGTGGAAAAGAAAAGTTAAAAGAACATTTGAGAAGTTTGTGATATAAGAGATAAATAATATAATGAAAGACAATTTGAGCTAAGGGAGCTCCTTATAAGACACAAGCTCCTTTTTGTTTTCTTAATATGGAGCAAACAAATGTAATTACTGTTAATTTGACACCTTCATTTCTAGTTTCCTATTGGTCCATTTTGTAAGTTATCAGGTATTTTATTTTCTAATAGGGCTTCCCTGGTGACTCAGATGGTAAAGAATCTGCCTGAGATGCAGGAGACCCAGGTCCACACCTGGGTCATGAAGATGAGGAGGAAAATGCAACCCACTTCAGTATTCTTGCCTGGAGAATTCCATGGACAGAGGACCCTGGAGGTCTACAGTCCATGGGGTCGCAAAGAGTCAGACAAGAATCAGTGACTAAAATTTTCAATTTATTTTCTAAGAAGATATTAGAGGCGATTCTTATCTACCTGCCAAGTGAAAGAATCATAATGGTGAATATTTCAATAAAAAAATGAAAGTTACTGATTAAGCTTAAAGTAATAATTTCTCACATTTTCAAACCAATAAATGATTCATTAAAAGGTAAGTTTTAAAAAGCCTTACTTATGAAGATAAATATAGTTTCATAGCAGGTATTTACTATTAAAGGGTTGTTTCCAGTTTTAAATTAGTGTTCACTGCCTCAACCTGCCATCCTCAAATCTAACAAGCTCTATTCAAATGGTGATAAATTTAAAATGTGATCAAATTAACTAATTTATATACATAAAACTGCAGATTGGAGAGCTTCTAGGTAATTTTTGTCTTTTTCCTATGGTAGAGCTTAAAATTCTTTATTCAAAATATTCTATGTGATAATTATATATCAGCCAACTGGGCAAGTGGGGGGTTCATTTAATCATTACTTCATTTAATCATTACTTCATCTTTCCTTCTCCTATTCTTGTATCAGACCTAAACTCTAAGAACATTTCAGTTATATTGATTTTCACACTATCTATTGTAGTGCTTCTCATACTTTGTGTGTAGACCAAATAGTCTTTTTTCCCCCTTTCCTCCAAATCCACTGTATACCATTACTTAGTATTTCATCAGTGAAAAACCATGGACTTATATGTATTTGTATAGCTTATTTCAGTCAATATCAGTTTTTAAAAAGCAGATTAAATTAACTGCCATAAAATACACACAAAAGCTTCAAAGTTAAGTAAATGGCATTAACCCTAAGTACCAGACTTAGTTAGTTTTCATTCAATTTTAGTGACATGGACAAATAAATGTTGATAAACAGTTTCCTTTTTTCTAATCAATATCAGGTGATCAAGATATTGACAACAAAGGAGTCAAGTCATTTCATGAGTGATGACTCCATTACAAGTAGGAGAACAATCTTTCTCAGTTTCTTCCAAGAAAGCAGTTCTCAATTATTTTTGGCCTCAAGAATTCTTTTACAAACTTAAAAATTACTGATCACTCCAAAGTACTTTTGTTTTTGTGGGTTATAACTACTGATATTTACTGTATTAGAAATTACAGCAAAAAATTAACTATATATTTATTGATTTAAAATAATAAAATTACATGTGAATATAAATATTTTTAATGACTATTTTTTCTAAAACAAACCAAAAGCAACAACAACACTGAGAAGACTGACACTGATTTACATTTCTACAAGTCCCTAATATCTGGCTTAACAGAAAATAGTTGGATTCTCGTATCTGCTTCTACATTCAATCTGTTGCAATTGAACTGCTTTGCTTAAATTATAAGAAGAAAATCAGGCTTCACACAGTTACATAACTGGAAAAGGAAGAAGTATTTTAATAGTCTTTTGATATAATCATGGTTATTCTTCTTTGATATGACACAAGAATTTGACAAGTAGAAGTTTCTTAAAGATTAGTTGCAGTGAAAAAATCTGAAACCACGTCAATTAACTGTCCATATTCTTTTACATAATAACCCACTGGTCTATGGGACATGTTGAATGGATTTTGCACTGATGGCTGATTTGATAACATCATGTGTTTGTCAACTCAAAAGCACTGGTTCACTGAGTTACGCAGGTCTTCTAAATGTTGACAGCAGCAATCTCATCAGGAAAGTCTTTTGAGTACTGAGAACATGTTGAGCACAGTGGCAAATAAAAATTGGCCAAAATTCTAACTTTTTCCTTTGAAGCTCAAATTTTATCAATGGCTAAAATGCTAAGTTGTTTTCCATGAAATAACAGGTTCACTCTATTCATTTCTGAGGAGAACATCTACCAAATGCCCAACTTTAAGTAATCATAGTTTGTCAATCATTCTTTCATGGAAAAATGACATTTCATGAAAAAAGTGTATAGTGTAGCTCACAATTCAAAAAACTTCACAAGTATTCTGTCTTGAGACAATTATATTTTTTGGTGTGCAGCTAAAGTACTTTAGGCACTTCTCATTTCATCCCACAATATTAAAAAGAAGCATACTCAAGGATTGATATTTGATAAATCTAATAACTGTTAACACCTCATCAAGGACATTCTTAAGTAAAACTTGTATTTTTCTAACTATGTGTGGCAGTGAAGGTCATAATGATTACTGATAGTTTAAAATAACTTCCTGGATTGTGCCAAAGTGCCAAAAAATTTACAAATAATATCTTAGCATTATTATAACATAGTCTTATTCTTAAGGACTCCCTGAAAGTGTCTTGTGGATGTCCAAGGGTAGTAAGATCACACTTTGAGAACTACTGTTCTAGAACACAGCCTTTAGTGCGGCTGAAAAGAATGGAATACAAAGGGTAAAAAGAGGCAATTAAGGAAGGAAGAAAACAGTAGTCCAGGTTTTCTGAAAAGACACACAAAGCTGCCACTGTTCCCCTCTCTTAAAACACTCACTAATATTTCAATATGGCATCTAATAGAAGCCATCATTCACAGTCTAGGGAAGTAATTGTTTATTTTTTCATTACCTGATTTATTCTTCTCAGGTCTAATGGATGAACCTTCCAGCATAAGAAAACATCATATCACTCTACTCTCTTCCCATGATCAACTACAGAAGCTGAGTGATTTCAAATTACTGTTATCCAAAAATGTATCTCTCCTGATAAGAGAGGTTTCTTTACAACCACCCTAATCCAATTCTCAGAAATTGTTCAAAAGAGAAATGAATGAGTGAATTACTCCAACATACTTTCTCTCTGTCATATGGACTTCATTAAGAAGTATTTGCTGGCTGAAGTAAAGTGAAAAACTGCACAGTTTTAACACTAATTGGAAAGAAAGGACCAACTGCAAGAAATTTTAAGTTGTAAACACATATACTTAATCAATTATTAAGGAGGCCAAGGGTTTGATATTTTTAAAAATTCATTTTTAAGTCCTATAGTTAAAGGTTTTACTATCACAAAAGCAAAAACAAGAAAGGAATGTTAAAATGTATGCTTTATGTAAATATGACTTGACATGTGAAATATATGAAAGGCTAGTCTGATAATGCCAAAGATGTTTTCATGTGTTTTATTTTATTGTGTTTTAAAATGAATAAGTTATTTAGTATACTTTATTTCAATTCACACATTACTTAATGTGTTTATTACAGAATCTTATATGCATCTTTTGGTGGCTCAGTGGTAAAGAATCTGCCTGCCAAAGCAGGAGACATAGGTTTGATCCTGAGGTTGGGAAGATCCCCTGGAGGAGGAAATGGCTACTCACACCAGTATTCTTGCCTGGGAAATCCCATGGAGACAGGAGCCTGGTGGGCTATAGTCCATGAGGTCACAAAAGAATCAGGCATGACTTAGCAACTAAACAACAACGTAAGTTGTTTGGTATACTTCATTTCAATCCACACATTACTTGATGTGCTTACTACAGAATTTTATATGTATCTTTTATGATAATACATGCATCTTTAAAATACAATTTTACAATTGATTTTCATAGTATTTTTCCTGATTAAATAGATTATATAGATATTTAATGTCACAAAGGTTTATATATGCTAAAATACATTTATTGCATTTTAACAATGGAACTTTCATAGGAAAACTTATAAATAAGACTACAGCACAAAGCTTCTTGGAATTGCTCCTACACTTATCTGATTCACAGCTTTGGCCAAATTCCTGACTAGGTTTGGCATATAACAAGTCCCAACCACACAATGCCTACACAAATGAGGTAATACTGACAAGCAAGTGTTTTCACATCCTAGGAAGGAAAAAATAAGCCACTTCCTTAATATTTCTTTGGTTGATGACCTACACAAGGATTACTATTCTGTATTTTAGTATTAGGAATTTTTTAAAGGGCTTCCATGATATCCCTATTAAATCAAAGTGCCTGCACAAAGCTGATCGTTCCCTGAATTTTTTAAGGACCACATTGACAACTTGTCAGCATGTTTCTACATTTAGTGTGAAGATGTTATTGAAGATATCTCATTATGTTATACTGTATTTTCTTTATGAAGCTCTATAAGAAAAATTTCTCTGGTCTGTTTGATATATTTCTTAAAGATTCTGTCAATAATCACACAATTAAATGTATCAGCCTCTTTATAATGTGGCCAAAAATTTTGAGGCCATTAGACCATACATTTGTGAACAACAGTTTATTCCTGGCTTCAACTCATCTTTCCTGTTCTAATTTTTCTGCTTCCACCATCATTCCCAGTTATTTTTAATTTTATTTTCTTTAGTATTCATTTATGACAGCCTTAAATCCTTTCTGGAACAAAGCTGGATATAAATAAATACACATATGGATAAGTGTGTGTGTGTGTATCAAATAACAAGGCAGATACTTTTAGTGGCTTGAAATGTTTGCGTGAAGAGATTTTATTTAAGTCAATATGCAAGCATTTATATATTGGGGATATAAAAGAAATTCATCTCTGTTCTTCTAAAATTAATATCATAGAAATATTTTTTAAATATTCTTTAAAATATTTTTTAAAAATACTGTACTTTTAGTAACTTTTAAAAATAAAGGTATTCAGGATGCACATGCCTCCTCTACAGGTCAGTTCTATAAATACACTCCCCCTCACACACACAGATACACACATCTATTAAAAGCTCCTTCTAGTTTTACTCTCCCCAGCATAACTATTCAAGTCCTATTTCCTTGTCATCATATACCTCTTGTACCAATTCACTACCAAGCAATAATCCACCTCAGTTTGTCCTTTTTGTGTCCTGAAAAATGTTTCTCTATATTTTACATGTTGTATTTTATACTGCACAGATATCAGATTACTTTAAGACAACTAACGTCTACTTTATATTCATCAATGTTACTTTAAAATAAAATAAAAATTAAAAAAAAAAGTGGTATACACAAACCCGGTGTTCAATAGATGTCTTTCTTTTAAAATATTTCAGAGCATAATAAATAAGCAATGCTCAACTGCCTTACTTTCCTCTTTGAAACTAAATCTCAGCCACCCTAAAATTAGAAATGAGTAGTTTTCTCACTATCTTCCTTCCCTTAAATTGCTGTTGTTGCTGTTTCCTACATGCTGTTACTTAATACCTGTATGTAATATTTTTCGTATCTTAGATGCTAGGTATACAAAACTCAGGAACCAGACCTACAAACTTCTTTTCTAATAATCATGTACCAGTAAGCACTGGATAATCAATTTTAATAATGAGTGTCAGAGTTTATCCTCTTCAATTTTGCTTTTTCCCTTGAAATTAAAGCCCTTTGAAGGTAGGAGTTTTATATAATCCCTATATTACCCAGTACTTACCACAGCTGTACGTTCACATATTTTTATAACAGATGATAGATTAATAATTCATGCATTCATACATGAATTGATACATGCATTCTGACTTCTGTGATAGAGCTAAGGAAAAAAATCACCAAGAGAAAGCCGAGATCATGACAGCATGTGAACAGAGAAAGAAGACCTCTTTTACAAAACTCAAACTTTCTTGATTTAGGCAGCAAATAAATAGCAAGTTATACATTGTCCTGGAGAAATCAATTATCCCACAAGATTAGCAAACATTGAAATGGGATTATAAAATGACAGAAAAGGAGTGAAATTAGACTTTCCTTTGGGTGTATCATTTGATAATTTAGAAATGGCACATTTACCAGATTTCTACCTATGTGTTCAATTTTTTGCTAAATGTTTAAAAGAAAAACAAATGAGGGAAAAAAGCATTCATTACCTTTCCAAAGGATCCCTGACCAAGAACTTTGAGCAACTCAAATTGTGCAGGATCTGCTTTCTCATATCCTTCCTTAACATGGTGAGTAATAGGGATTTCTTTAACAACTCCTTCATCCTGTAAAAAGAAATCCAAGCAATACTCAAATATAGTTACAACATCTTATGATTAGCTCCATTTAGAAGCAGAAATCACAACAGAAATAATTTAATGCCTAACTCCTTCAATCTAGCACAGAGTTTAATGGGCTACTGCTGCTGCTGCTGCTGCTGCTGCTGCTGCTGCTGCTGCTGCTGCTGCTGCTGCTAAGTCGCCTCAGTCATGTCCGACTCTGCGAGACCCCAGAGACGGCAGCCCATCAGGCTCCCCCGTCCCTGGGATTCTCCAGGCAAGAACATTGGGGTGGGCTGCCATTTCCTTCTCCAATGCATGAAAGTGAAAAGTGGAAGTGAAGTCGCTCAGTCGTGTCTGACTCCTAGCGACCCCATGGACTGCAGCCTACCAAGCTCCTCCATCCATGGGATTTTCCAGGCAAAAGTACTGAAGTGGGTTGCCATTGCCTACTAGCATCCCCATTTCCTGGGTTTTGTAACACAGAAATAACACCACAACCTCTATAATTTCATGTAAACAGAAGCATACAATATCTGTGCTTCAGCTTCTGTTCCAACTAAGTAGATATAGAAAAAAAAAAAAATCAACAACTGAAAGAGTCGCCTTTTAAGACTTTCACAAGTACATGCAGAGAAAGTAAAAAACCTTGTAAATTGTGATATGACAAAAACTGTGAACCTCAAGAATTCTTTCATTATACCATTTTAAATAGTCAGTGTATACAAATATTTAAATGTCCAGCTATTCATATCATTGGAAAAGAAACTGGCATGGATAAACAAAATCTGCAAAGCCCAAAGATGTTTCCAGGCCATACGCCTACTTTTATTGAAATTTTACATACACTGATAAATTATATGCCAGATTTCCCACCAACTGGGTCAGGCAGAAGGCAAGCCACCCTGAAACTGTTTCTACGCCTTGATATAGGACTCTATATATCAAGACTACACTCAGGTGAACTGTAATTCTAGCCCCCAGCACAGTAGTAAGGAAAGAAAAAAATTTTTCAGATGCATTACGTATCACAAAATAACAAGAGCTGGGATATATTATCCAAACTTTTGACTGTATAAGGGAGAAAACTGACACCCACAGAGTTTAAGTTCACATGACTAGTTAATCACGATGTCTTGAAGTTGTGGTAGCTTTCCATTATATCGTATTAATTCTGGTCTGGATGGCAAAAATGTTCTCAATCAATTCACCTTTTAATTAACTCATTAACCAATGGTGACTGTGGCCAAAGTGGACAAGAGTATGGTCCCAAGTAAGTTAGGCTTCATGGTAGCTAAAATAACTACCATGTTATATAATCCAGCAGAGTAATTTTAGCTTAAGGTATTGGGACTCATTAATCAGTCAGAAATGAAGTATCAGTTCTGAAAAATATGCCCCTGGATGTTCCTTTTTCTAAATATTTACTTTTAATTGATTGATGATTGCTTTACAATATTGGTTTGATTTCTGTCATACATCACCATGAATTAATCATAGGTGTACATATGTCCCCTCCCTCTTGAAACTTCCTCCCACTTCCCACCCATTCCCATCCCTCTAGGTTATTACAGAGACCCAGTTTGAGTCCCCTGAGTCATACTGCAAATTCCCATTGGTTATCTACTTATATATGTTAGTTTATATGCATCCGTGCTACTCTCCCCACTCACCTCACCCTCTCCCTCTTCTCCCCAATCCTTGTCCATAAGTCTGTTCTCTAGGTCTGGATCTCCATTGCTGCTCTATAAACAGATACGACAGTACCATCTTTCTAAATTCCATATATATGTGTTAATACACAGTATTTGCTTTTCTCTTTCTGACTTACTTCACTCTGTATAATAGGCTCTAGGTCCATCTACCTCACTAGAACTCAAATGCATTCCTTTCATGGCTGAGTAGTATTCCATTGTATGTATGTACCACAGCTTCTTATCCATTCCTCTGTCTATGGACTTCTGGGTTCCTTCCATTCCCTGGCTATTATAAATACTGCTGAAGTGAACACTGGGGTACATGTATCTTTTACACTTTTGATTTCTTCAGGGTACATGACTAGAAGTGGTATTGCTGGGTCATATGATGGTTTTATTCCTAATTTTTAAGGAATCTCCATACTGTCTTCCATAGTTGCTGCATCAATTTACATTCCCACCAGCAGTATAGGAGGGTTCCCTTTCCCCCATATCCTCTCCAATACTTCCTGTTTGTGGATTTTTTTTTATTATGGCCATTCTGTGTGGTGTGAGGTGATATCTCATTGTAGTTTTGATTTGCATTTCTCTAATGAGTGAGGTTGAGCATCTCTTCATGTATTTATTAGCCATCTGTATGTCTTCTTTGGAGAAATGTCTAGTTAGGTCTTTTGCCCACTTTGATTGGGTTGTTTGTTTTTCTGGTACTTACCATTGCAACTAAAAAAATAAAATATCTAGGAATAAACCTACCTAAGGAGACAGAAGAACTATATACAGAAAGCTATAAGACACTGAGGAAAGAAATCAAAGATGATATAAACACATGGAGGGATATTCCATGCTCCTAGGTTGGAAGAATCAATATTGTGAAAATGACTATACCACCAAAAGCAATCTACAGATTAAATGTAATCTCTATCAGATTACCAATGGCATTTTCACAGAACTAGAACAAAAAATTTCACATTCATATGGAATTACAAAAGACCCCAAATAGCCAAAGCAATCTTGAGAAAGAAGAATGGAACTGGAAGAATAAGCTTATCTGATTTCACACTATACCACAAAGCTACAGTCATAAAGACAGTATGAGAAGTATAGACCAATGGAACATGATAGAAAGCCCAGAGATCACCTCACAGACATATGGGCACCTTATCTTTAACAAAGGAGGCAAGAATATACAATGGGAAAAAGACAGTTTCTTCAATAAGTGGTGCTGGAGGACCTGGACCACTATGAGCAAAAAAATGAAATTAGAATACTTCCTAATATCATACAAATATATTACCTTGAAATGGATTAAAGACCTAAATGTAAGACCAGAACTACAAAACTCTTATAAGAAAACATAGGCAGAACACAGTATGACATAAATCACAGCAACATCCCTTATGACTCACCTCCTAGAATAATGGAAACAAAAACAAATAAGTGAGATCTAATTAAACTTAAAAACTTTTGTATAGCAAAGGAAACTAAACAAAGTGAAAACAGAACCCTGAAAATGGGAGAATATAATAGCAAATGAAACAACTGACAAAGGATTAATTCCCAAGATATATAAGCAGCTTGTCCCTGGATGTTTCTTATACATCAAAAGAGTATTTCACTAGACTCTTTTAAGTAGCTATGAGAGTGAGTTTCCTCTCTGAAAAGGAGTCTTTTCTGTAAAAATGTTAAGGACTTTTTTTAATGCTAATACATGTTTTGTAACTGACATTTTGGGATTACATTAAAATATGGCATATCTTTATGCATCTTTGCAATATATGTATACCAAAAGCAACATCAAATTGCATACTCATTAATACTACAACTACCTGATTTTATACCACATATTATGAATGCAGTAAAAGTCTTCAAAGTATGCACTGTAACAAAAACATAACTTATTGGGAGTTTTCTCTAGTGGAAGGAACACTGGTGGAAAAGTCACAGACTAAGTTTTGCTTCTAGCTCTGTCATTCGTAAGCTAAGCAGCCTTGGCCAAATCACAGACCACTCTACCTCAGTGTTCCCACATAACAAAAATTACATTAGATTGTTCTTTAAGGTCTTCTCTAAGTCTGTGATTGAACACAATACAGTATTTTTATATTTAATAAGGTACTTCAGTTTCTGCCACTTTTACAATCAGCATCAATACCCGGGTCATAATATTATTTTTTAAAAATGTTCAGAGCTAAGAAACAGCTATACTCTATCCTACTTTCAGTTCAGTTTAGTTCAGTCATTTACTAAGCAAGTCTTTGAACGGAAATGTCGGTCTAATGCCTCTTCTAATTAAAATCCATACATGCCTATCATTTAAAAATGCATTATGTCCTTCGATTTTTAGCAGTATTACACAATAAAATTTCTGACGTGAAAATGCTCTAGATTAGAAAAAACTTTTCCCAATAGGCAGCCATCATATAACTAACAGCTTATTACCTTGTCTTTCCCACTAGACAATGAGCTTCCTGTATCCGGGTAATATCACATTCAACTCTGCATTCTTAATGCTTAGCACAATAATTGTTTGACCTTATGGGAGTGGACAGTCCAAAACAATCCAACCAATTTCATAAAATTGGAATGGAAAAGAAAAACAACACTTATTTTTAAGAAGTATAAAATCAATAAGAATCTTCAAAATTATCTTTAATTACCTTTAAAAAACAGAAAAATATGTATGAAGAACTTATTTTTTAAAATACATAAAGGAAATGGGGAAACAGCAGATTCATTCAGAATAATGGAATTATGTCAAATTTGAATAGAACTGACTGTGATAACAATATATCTAAATTTAATAATATAAACATTTTTCCTTAGAGTGTAAGGAATATAAATAATTTTCCATATTATTCATGATCAGTAATTTTTCTTGGCCAGGTCATGTGGCGTGTGGAATCTTAGTTCCTCAACCAGGCATTAAACTCGTGTCCCCTACACTGGAAGCATGGAGTCTTAATCACTGGACCATCAGGGAATTTCCGATGATTCATATTTTTATTATACTCTGCTATATTCAACACAAATAAAGGGCATAATGACCCCAGAATCTGCACTTTTAAAAATTGCTGATATTACCTTATTGACTGGCCATCTGCCTTTTATAGATATATGTTCCCAGACAAATAGCTATATGTATTACATTACTAAATTATGGCTAGTTTGCCTTTTAGACAGTAATTTACAAATGTTTTAGTTTTAAAAAATTACTTTTAGAGTGTTTATTCAATACACAAGTGTGGGTCACACCCTCAGAGATTATGGTTCATTACAACTAAAAACGAAATTCAGGCATATGTATTTTTTAAGGCACTCCCCTGGAGGATGAAATGGCCACCACTCCAGTATTCTTCCCTGCAGAATCCAATGGACAGAGGAGCTCAGCAGGCTATAGACCATGGGGTTGCAAAGAGCTGGACACGACTGAGCAACTGAGCACCAAAATATACATAGTTAGATAACATGTGCACACAAATACACACACACACAACTGGCTATTACAAAATTATTTTAATATTTGTATGCAACTAGCTCTTTGGCTCTGTCAAATTATCTGGTACCCTCTGGTGTCATCACTTCCAATTCTGGTCTTTCTTATTTCATCTACTCCCTGCCCTATTATTGTCTATTGCTCAACACTTCTCAGCTTCCCCAAGGTTACATTTATTAATGCTTACTATTTAAATGTTCTCCCCCCCATCTTCAATACTCCTTCCTTCCTCCACTTCGCTTTCTGCTGGTTCTATACCATTCTGAAAGCTTGAGAGTGGCAGCAATTTAACACAAAATAAAGTAGTAATGAACTTATCAGTGATCCATTTGTTTTTCCTAAGAGTGAATCATCTTTGAAAAAAATTTCCTATCCTGGTATAACAATGTTATATTATTATTATCTTATCTTATCATGATACTTAGCTTCTCATAATACTCATTTTTAATTTACTCACTCAAAAAAATCAAGAACACTCATAAAGCACATGCATCCCTGGTGCCTCAGATGGTAAAGCGTCCGCCTGTAATGTGGGAGACCTGGGTTCGATTCTTCGGTTGGGAAGATCCCCTAGAGAAGCAAATAGCAATCCACTCCAGCACTCTTGCCTGGAAAATCCTATGGACTGAGGAGCCTGATAGGCTATAGTCCATGGGGTCGCAAAGAGTCGGACATGACTGAGAGACTTCACTTTCACTTTCATGCATTAGTCACTAAGCTATATACTGGGACTTGAGGACTTGGGGAAAGCGAATGCTGTCAGAAATATCATTTTCCTTAACATGACAAAAAGGTATATAATATATAGTGGGCTGAAACATGTCCCCTCAAATACATATGCTGAAGTCCCACACTACCTCAGAATGTAACTGTATTTGGAGATAGGGTCTTTAAAGGTCAATAGGGTGGGCCTTAGTCCAATATGACTAGTGTTTTTATAAAAGGAAGAAATCAGGGCACAGATACACACACAGGAAAAAGCACATGAAGGCACATGGATCTACAAGTCAAGACAGCCATATACAAGTCAAGCAGAGACGCCTCAGAAGAAACCACTCCTGCCAACATCTTGAACTTATAGTCTCCAGAATTGAAAGAAAACAAATTTGTTGTTTAAGTCACCTAGTATGTGGCACTTAGTTATGACAGCCCTAGAGCACTAATACACAGTACCTAATTTTAGTTAATCTGCATAAAGTTGGTAATGTAAAATTAAGATTTAATAACTTTGAAATAGGGACTGCTATTCTTTCAAACATCAAATGACAAATTTTAGGCAAGGATAATTATGAGTTAGAAATTTTTTGGAACATCATAGTAATTATTGATAAACAGAAAAACTATAAAGGTTCAACTGCAACCAAAATAATATGCTCTGACGTTTAAAATTTTTGATCATGTTTTTCAATATAGGGAGCCAACAATGTTCTAACACTGGTAAAACATACTGATAAAGTATAAAGCAAACTACCAAATACACTACTGCTCCATTTTTTGACAACTGATTTTATTAGGAGGAAGAAATCACATGTTAATCAGAAGGAGAAAGATCTGTTGACAATCTATTAGGAAACCATACTTCTATTACAACAGTTTCATAGGACTGTGGAACTGAGCATTGATATCCCCAGGAAACACATCAAAACAAAAGAAAAGAGATTTTTAAAGTCTAAATTTGGGGTTTTAATGTAATAATGCAACATCCACTTGTTTGCTTTATTGGTGGGTTGATAGGCCAGTTTGATCAATCTGAAATTTCAAGAAGCACTTAAACTACAGATCTGTTAAAACATACATGCAAAAATCTGGAAAAGAATCTCGATGTACCCTTCTCACAGAGTAAATAATGCAGGGTCACTGTAAACCAAATCAAGTATCATCATACTTCGAAATAAGAATAACGGCAATAATGTAAATGTCAAAACACCACTAGAGTGACCTAAACAGATGAGATGATGTACATGTTGGAAAGTAATTGTAGAATACTTAGCCTTGCAAAATTGTATCAATTTGTATTGGTGACTAAAAAGTGTGGCAAACTGGTTCCCACCTAGGTCAGTTTATTCTACTATTTTATTAGAATTGGCTTTTTAGTTCCCTCATATATAAAATGGGAAAAACACTGCCCAAACCATTTCAGATCTTGGATATAAGATTCAACTAATAATTTTGAAAACCACAAAACATCTATAACAATTAAACTTACTGGTACTATTAATCCTTGCATCCGTCATGGTGCAGCATGTAACTCCACCTTACAGTTAGGTGTCCATTAACATTTAGCTGAAACATAATTTTCTTTAAGAGTTTTGTGAGTTTGTAGTATTGTGGCACCATTAAAAAAAAATGGTGGGAGGGGAATAAATGAATAAAAAGCAGAAGCAAGCATCAACTTTGAAAGGGAAATACTGAAGCACTATAAAGCTAAATGGAAAGATAAACAGAAGGAAAAACAAACCATATAGGAAAAAGGCACTTTAACTTGACATATTCCCCATTTATGGCTACATATAAGTTTAAGTAAAACACACTTCCGAGAGAGTATTTAAAGGATTCTTACGTGAGAAACATGTCAATATCGGTTTCTAAAATTGGAAACTTAGGGCTTAAAAATATCAGGAATCAGTTTTGTCCTTTTGAATATAATTTTCAGTTAAATGTAACATTTACATCTCTGTAATAAAAATGTAAATCAATTTAAAGTCTTTTGAAAAGGGGGGATTAGCTCAAGATGGCAGAGTAGAAGGATTACTCTCACCCTTACTGTGAGAGCATTGGAATCATAACTAACTGCTGAGCAAACATCAATACAAAAAAGTTCAGTTCAGTTCACTCACTCAGTCGTGTCCGACTCTTTGTGACCCCATGAATCGCAGCATGCCAGGCCTCCCTGTCCATCACCAACTCCCGGAGTTCACTCAGACTCACATCCATCGACTCAGTGATGCCATCCAGCCATTTCATCCTCTGTCGTCCCCTTCTCCTCCTGCCCCTAATCCCTCCCAGCATCAGAGTCTTTTCCAATGAGTCAACTCTTCACATGAGGTGGCCAAAGTACTGGAGTTTCAGCTTTAGCATCATTCCTTCCAAAGAAATCCCAGGGCTGATCTCCTTCAGAATGGACTGATTGGATCTACTTGCAGTCCAAGGGACTCTCATGAGTCTTCTCCAACACCATAGTTCAAAAGCATCAATTCTTTGGTGCTCAGCCTTCTTCACAGTCCAACTCTCACATCCATACATGACCACAGGAAAAACCATAGCCTTGACTAGACGGACCTTTGTTGGCAAAATAATGTCACTGCTTTTGAATATGCTATCTAGGTTGGTCATAACTTTACTTCCAAGGAGTAAGCATCTTTTAAATTCATGGCTGCAATCACCATCTGCAGTGATTTTGGAGCCCCCCAAAATAAAGTCTGACACTGTTTCTACTGTTTCCCATCTACTTCCCATGAAGTAATGGGACCAGATGCCATGATCTTCGTTTTCTGAATGTTGAGCTTTAAGCCAACTTTTTCACTCTCCTCTTTCACTTTCATCAAGAGGCTTTTTAGTTCTTCACTTTCTGCCAGAAGGGTGGTGTCATCTGCATATCTGAGGTTATTGAGATTTCTCCTGGCAATCCTGATTTCAGCTTTTGTTTCTTCCAGTCCAGCATTTCTCATGATGTACTCTGTATATATGTTAAATAAGCAGGGTGAAAATACACAGCCTTGACATACTCCTATTCCTATTTGAAACCAGTCTGTTGTTCCATGTCCAGTTCAAACTGTTGCTTCCTGACCTGCATACAGATTTCTCAAGAGGCAGGTCAGGTGGTCTGCTATTCCCATCTCTCTCAGAATTTTCCACAGTTGGTTGTGATCCACACAGTCAAAAGCTTTGGCATAGTCAATAAAGCAGAATTAGATGTTTTTCTGGAACTCTCTTCCTTTTTCCATGATCCAGCGCATGTTGGCAATTTGATATCTGGTTCCTCTGCCTTTTCTAAAACCAGCTTGAACATCAGGAAGTTCATGGTTCACGTATTACTGAAGCCTGGCTTGGAGAATTTTGAGCATTACTTTACTAGCATATGAGATGAGTGCAATTATGCAGTAGTTTGAGCATTCTTTGGCATTTCCTTTCTTTGGGATTGGAATGAAAACTGACCGTTTCCAGTCCTGTGGCCACTGCTGAGTTTTCCACATTTGCTGGCATATTGAGTGCAGCACTTTCACAGCATCATCTTTCAGGATTTGAAATAGCTCAAATGGAATGCCATCACCTCCACTAGCTTTGTTCGTAGTGATGCTTTCTAAGGCCCACTTGACTTCACATTCCAGGATGTCTGGCTCTAGATGAGTGATCACACCATCGTGATTATCTGGGTCGTGAAGATCTTTTTTGTACAGTTCTTCTGTGTATTCTTGCCATGTCTTCTTAATATCGTCTGCTTCTGTTAGGTCCATACCATTTCTGTCCTTTATCGAGCCCATCTTTGCATGAAATATTCCCTTGGTATCTCTAATTTTCTTGAAGAGATCTCTAGTCTTTCTCATTCTGTTCTTTTCCTCTATATCTTTGCACTGATCGCTGAAGAAGGCTTTCTTATCTCTACTTGCTATTCTCTGGAACTCTACATTCAGATGCTTATATCTTTCCTTTTCTCCTTTGTATTTCACTTCTCTTCTTTTCACAGCTATCTGTAAGGCCTCCCCAGACAGCCATTTTGCTTTTTTGCATTTCTTTTTCATGGGGATGGTCTTGATCCCTTTCTCCTGTACAATGTCATGAACCTCATTCCGTAGTTCATCGAGCAATCTATCAGATCTAGTCCCTTAAATCTATTTCTCACTTCCACTGTATAATCATAATGTTTTTGATTTAGGTCATACCTGAATGGTCTAGCAGTTCTCCCTACTTTCTTTAATTTAAGTCTGAATTTGGTAATGAAACCTACCCAAAAAGATACCCCAAAACAAAGGAGAAACCACAGCAAAATAGAAGGAATGACACAATCACAACAGAATCAAATCCCATACCCGCCAAATGTGTGACCCACAAACTGGAAAACAATTACACCACAGATGTTCTCCCACTAGAGTAAAGGTTCTGATCCCTCTGTCAGGCTTCCCAACCTGGGTTCAACAATTAGAAGAGGAGTCCCCAGCATCTGACTTTGAAGGCCACTGGGATTTGACTACAGGAATTCAGCAGGACAGGGGAAAACAGAGATTCCACTCTTAGAGGGCACACACAAAGTCTTATGTGTTCCAAGACCAAGGGGGAAAAGGTGATAACCCCATAAGGGACCAGGTCAAACCTATCTGCTAGTATTAGAGGGTCTCCTGCAGAGGTGAGGGGTGGCTGTGGCTCAGTGCAAGGACAAAGATGCTAATCGCAACAGTTCTGAGAAGGATTCATTGGCATGAGCCCTCCTAAAGGGCACCATTAGCTCCATCAAACAACTTGTAGGCTCCAGTGCTGGGCAGTGTTAGGCCAAACAACCAATGTGAAGGGAACAAATCTCCAGTCATCAGCATTCAAGCAGATTAAAGTTCTACTGAGTATAGCCTTACACAATAGGGAAACAAAACCCAGCTCTACCCACCACCAGTCCCTCCCATTAGGAAGATTCTACAAGCCTTTCATATAGCCTCATCTATGAGAAAACAGACAACAGAAGCAGAAGTACTACAATTCTGAACTCCGTGTAGCAAAAACCATAACTGAAGTGAGTTAAACAAAATGAAACAGCAAAAGATTATGTCCCAGACTGAAGAACAAAATAAAATACCAGTAATCAACAAGTGAAGTGAAGATGGGCAACATTCTGGAAAAAGAATTCAGAAAAATGATAGGGAAGATGATCCTGGATCTCAAAGAAAAGAGGCAAGGATTGGGAAGATGTAAAAAATGCTCAAAGACCCAGAAGAACTAAAGAACAAACAGAGATGAATACAATACAATAACTGAAATGAAAAATACTCTAGATGGAATCAATAACAGAATAACTGAGTCAGAGGAACAGATAAGCAACCTGGAAGACAGAATGGTAGAAATTATTGCCATGAAACAGAATAAAGAAAAAAGAATGAAAATAAATTAAAACAGTCTAAGACACCTCTAGGACAACATTACACAAACCAACATTCACATAAGAAGGGTCCAAGGAGAAGGGAGAGAGAAGGACCTGAGAAAATGTCTGAAAAGATAATAGCTGAAAACATCCCTAACACGAGAAAGAAACAATCACCTAAGTCCAAGAAGTGCAGAGTCCTAAGCAGGATAAATCCAAGGAGGAACATGCCAAGATACACAATAATCAAATTGACAAAAATTAAAGACAAAGAAAAAATATTAAAAGCAACAAGGGAAAAACAAAAAATAACGTAACATGGGAACACCAATAAGGTTATGAGCTGATTTATCAGCAGAAATTCTGCAGACCAGAAAGGAGTGGCAAGATATATTTAAAGTGATGAAAGGGAAGAATCTACAACCAAGAATACTATGCCCAGCAAGGCTATCATTAAGATTTGATGGAGAAATAAAAAATTTTTCAAAGAACAAAAGCTAAGAGAATTCAGTACTATCAGACTAGCTTTGCAACAAATACTAAAGAAACTCCTCTAGGTGGAGCAGCAAACCCCAAAACTACAATAGATACACACATGTAAAAGAAAAGGCAACCCAAGCACAACACAAAAATGGTGATCAAACAAAAAGAGAAAAGAATAAAACAGGAGAAGAAAAAGACCTACAAAACAAACAAACAAACAAACAACTTAAGAAAATGTCAGCAAGAAGATACATACCAGTAATTACCTTAAAGGTAAATGGATTAAGTGCTCCAACCAAAAGAATCAGCTGAATCAATACAAAAACAAGACCTGTATATATGCTGTCTACATGAGACAGACCTACCTCAGATCTAGGGACACATACAGACTGAAAGTGAGGGGTCAGAAGAAGGTAGTCCATGCAAATGGAAATTAAAAGAAAGCTTTAGTAGCAATACTCATAGCAGACAAAATACACTTTAAAATTACTATTATAAAAGACAAAGAAGGACATTACATAATGATCAGAGGATCAACTCAAGAATATATAAGAGTTGTAAATATATATGCACTCAACACAGGAGTACCTCAATGTATACAGAAAATACTAACAGCCATAAAGAGAGAAACTGACAGTAATACAAGGATAGTAAGGAACTTTAACACACCACTTTTATCAATGGACAAATGATCTAGACAGAAAATAAGTAAGGAAACACAGGCCTTAAATGACACATAAGACTAGATAGACTTAACTGATACTTATAGAACATTCAATCTAGAAGCAGTAGAATACAAATTCTTCTCAAGTACACAGGGAACATTCTCCAAGACTGACTACATGCTGGGTCACAAAGTGAGCCTTGGTAAATTTAAGAAAACTGCAAGCATATCAAGCATTTTTCTGACCAAAACACTATGAGATTAAAAATAAACTACAAGAAAAAACCTGTAAAAAATCACAAACACCTGAAGGCTAAACAACATGCTATTAAATAACCAATGGATCACTGAAGAAATCAAAGAGGAAATCAAAAAACACCAAGAGACAAATGAAAATGAAACCACAACAATCTGAAACCTATGAGATGCAACAAAAGCAATTCTGAGAGGGAAATTTATACCAATAAACACTTACCTCAAGAAACAAGAAAAATCTCAATTTACTATCCTAACCTTACAACTAAAGCAAGTAGAGAAGGAACAAACAAAACCCAAGTCAGTAGAAGGAAAGAAATCATAAGTTTAGAGCAGAAATAAATGAAAGAGAGACAATGAAAACAATAAGAAAAATCAATGAAACTAAGAGCTGGTTCTTTGAAAAGATAAAAAAAAAATTGTTAATCCTTTACTGGGATCATCAAGAAAAAAAGGGAGAGGATTCAAATCAATAAAATTAGAAATGAAAAAAAGAAAAGTTACAACTGACACCACAGAATTACAAAGGATCATAAGAAACTACTACAAGTAACTGTATGCCGATAAACTAGACAACCTGGAAGAAAAGGATAAATACTTTTGACAAAATTCAAAATCTGCTTACAAGAAAGTAGGCAAAGAGGGAATATATCTCAACATAATAAAGGCCATCTACAACAAACCTACAACTAACATTATACAACTGAACCTATAACTAACATCATACTCAATGATGAAAAGCTGAAAGTATTTTCTCTAAGATCAATACAACACAAGGATGTCCACTCTCAGCACTTTTACTCAACATAGTTTTGGACGTACTAGGTAATGCAATCAGAGAAGAGAAAGAAAGAAAAGGAATCCAAATTAGAAAAGAAATAAAACAGTCACTATGTGCAGATGACATGATACTATACATAGAAAAGCCTAAAGACACTATGAGAAAACTGTTAGAACTCATCAATGAAATTGGTAAATTTGGAGTTTACAACAGAAAGATTTCCTAGGCATTTCTATACATTAACAATGAAAGATCAGGAAGAGAAATTAAGGAAACAATCCCATTTAGCCTTGAAGCAAAAAGAATAAAATGCCTAGGAGTACTTTGGCCACCTCATGCAAAGAGTTGACTCACTGAAAAAGACTCTGATGCTGGGAGGGATTGGGGGCAGGAGGAGAAGGGGATGACAGAGGATGAGATGGCTGGATGGCATCACTGACTCGATGGACATGAGTCTGAGTGAACTCCAGAGTTGGTGATGGACAGGGAGGCCTGGCGTGCTGCGATTCATGGGGTCACAAAGAGTCGGACACGACTGAACGACTGAACTGAACTGAAGGAGACAAAAGACCTGTACTTCTAAAACTATAAGATGCTAATAGAAGAAATAGAAGATCGCACAAACAGATAGAAAGATAAACCATGTTCTTGGACTGGAATAATCAATACTATGAAAATGACTATACTATCTACAGATTCAATGCAATCCTTAAGAAATTACCAATGGCATTTTTTCACAGAACTAGAAAAAAAAATTAAATTTGTATGGAGACACAAAAGACCCTGAATAGCCAAAGGAATCCTGAGTGGTGGTGGCGGGTGGTGATGGTGGGAGGACCTTGAGGAATCAGGCTCCCTGGATTCAGACTATACTATAAAGCTATAGTCACCAACACAGCACGGCACTAGAACAAAAACAGACATATAGCTCAACAGAATCAGATTGAAATGCCAGAGATAAAGCCACACACCTACAGTCAATTAACCTATGACAAAGGAAGGAGTCAAGGTTATAAAATGGTAGAAAGACAGTTTCATCAACAAATGATGCTGGATAAGCTGGAAAGCTATATGCAAAAAATGAAACTAGAACTTCCTTTAATACGATACACAAAAATAAACTCAAAATGGATTTAAGATCTAAATGTGAGACCAGACACCATAAACCACTTAGAAGAAAACATAAGCAGGACACTCTCTGACATAAATTGAGCAATGTATTTTTCAATCCATCCCCAGAGCAATGAAAATAAAAACAGAAATAAACAAATGGGGCTTAATTAAATTCAAAAGCTTTTAAACAGCAAAGGAAATCATAAACAAAACAAAAAGACAATCTGCAGATTGGGAGAAAATATTTGCAAATGATGTGACTGACACTGCATTTGTCTCCAAAATTTATGAACAGCTCATGGAGCTTAGCATCATGGAAATAAACAACCCAAACAAAAAATGGGCATAGTGCCTAAATAGATGTTTTTCCAAAGAAGACACATAGATGATCAAGAAACATATGAAAAGATGTTGAACACTGCCATTTATTAAAGAAATGCAAATCAAAACCACAATGAATACCAACTCACACCAGCCAGAAGGGCTATCAACAAAAAATCTACAAACAGTAAATGTTGCAAAGGGTGTGGAGAGAAGGGAATCCTCCTACACTGTTGGTGGGAATGTAAATTAGTATAGCCATTATGGAGAACAGTATGGAGGTTCCTTCCAAAACTAAAAATTGAGGTACCATATGACCCTGAAATCCCACTGACGACCATATATCCAGATTAAAACATGACCCAAAAGGATAATGTGCATCCCAATGTTCACTGCAGTACTGTTTACAATAACCAAGACATGGAAGCAACCTAAATGCCCATTAACAGAGGAATGGATAAAAGAATGAAATAATGCCATTTGCAGCAACATGGATGGACCTAGAACTTTTCATACTGAGTGAAGTAAGCCAAACAGAGAAAGAGAAATATCATATGATATTGCTTATAAGCAGAATCTAAAAAGAAATGATACAAATGAATTTACAAAACAGAAACAGACTCACAGATTTAGAGAAGGAATTTATGGTTACCTGGACAGAAAGGCTCCTCTGTCCAAGGGATTTCCCAGGCAAGAATAATGGAGTGGTTTCCATTCCATTCTCCAGGAGATCTTTCCAACACAGGTACTGAACCCATGTCTCTTACATCTCCTGCACTGGCAGGCAGGTTCTTTACCAGCTGAGTCACCAGGGAAAGGGTGAGGGAAAGGGATAGTTTGAAGTTTGGGACTGAGATGTACACACCACCATATTTAAAGTAGATAACCAACAAGGACCTACTGTATAGCACTCTTCTCAACATTATGCAACAACCTAAATGAGAAAATAATAGACATACATGTGTGTATGTATATAGCTATATAGATATACAAATAGATATATAGATACACATATACAAATAGCTGTGAAAAGAAGAGAAACTAAAGGCAAAGAAGAAAAGGAAAGATATACCCATTTGAATTCAGAGTTCCAAAGAATAGCAGGAGAGATATGAAAGCCTTTCCCAGGGATCAATGCAAAGGAATAGAAGAAAACAATAGAATGGGAAAGACTAGAGATCTCTTCAAGAAAATAAGAGATCCCAAGGAATATTTCATGCAAAGATGGGCACAATAAAGGACACAAATGGTATGGACCTAACAGAAGCAGAAGATATTAAGAAGAGGTGGCAAGAATATACAGAAGAACTATACTAAGACCCAGATAATCACAATGGTGTGATCACCCATCTAGAGGCAGAATACTAGAATGCAAAGTCAAGTGGGCCTTAGGAAGCATCACTATGAACAAAGCTAGTGGAGGTGATGGAATTCCAATTGAGCTATTTCAAGTCCTAAATGATGATGCATGGTGAAATCAATACAATATTGCAAAGTAAAAAAAAGTAAAAATAATAATAATAATAAATAAATAAATGATAAATGGCTAAAAAAAAGATACGATGCAGTGAAACTGCTGCACTTAATATGTCAGCAAATTTGGAAAACTCAGCAGTGGCCACAGGACTGGAAAAGGTCAGTTTTCATTTCAATCCCAAAGAAAGGCAATGCCAAAAAATGCTCAAACTACTGCTAATTGCACTGACCTCACATGCTAGTAAAGTAATGCTCAAAATTCTCCAAGCCAGGCTTCAATAGTACGTGAACCATGAACTTCCAGATGTTCAAGCTGGTTTTAAAAAAGGCAGAGGAACCAGAGATCAAATTGCCAACATGCGCTGGATCATGGAAAAAGCAAGAGAGTTCCAGAAAAACCTCTATTTCTGCTTTATTGACTATGCCAAAGCCTTGCACTGTGCAGATCCCAACAAAATGTGGAAAATTCTTCAGGTAATGGGAATACCAGACAACCTGATCTGCCTCTTGAGAAATCTGTATGCAACAGTTAGAACTGGACATGGAACCAACAGACTGGT
Organism: Ovis aries; assembly: GCF_016772045.2. Taxonomy (NCBI): domain Eukaryota; kingdom Metazoa; phylum Chordata; class Mammalia; order Artiodactyla; family Bovidae; genus Ovis; species Ovis aries. The sequence goes on from NC_056080.1 coordinate 75,106,002, forward strand.
TCCAAATCGAGAAAGGAATACGTCAAGGCTGTATATTGTCACCCTGCTTATTTAACTTATATACAGAGTACATTATGAGAAATGCTGGGCTGGATGAAGCATGAGCTGGAATCAAAATTGCTGGGAGAAATATCAATAACCTCAGATATGCAGATGACACCACCCCTATGGCAGAAAGTGAAGAACTAAAAAGCCTCTTGATGAAAGTGAAAGAGGAGAGTGAAAAAGTTGGCTTTAAGCTCAACATTCAGAAAACTAAGATCATGGCATCCAGTCCCATCTCTTTATAGCAAATAGATTGGTGAACAGTGGAAACAGTGACAGACTTGATTTCTAGGGGCTCCAAAATTACTGCGGATGGTGACTGCAGCCATGAAATTAAAAGACACTTGCTCCTTGAAAGAAAAATTATAACCAACCTAGACATCATATTAAAAAGCAGAAATATTACTTTACCAACAAAGGTCCATCTAGTCAAAGCTATGGTTTTTCCAATTGTCATGTATGGATATGAGAGTTGGACTATGAAGAAAACTGAGGGCCAAAGAATTGATGCTTTTGAACTGTGGTGTTGGAGAAGACTCCTGAGAGTCCCGTGGACTGCAAAGAGATCCAACCAGTCCATCCTAATGGAAATCAGTCCTGAATATTCACTGGAAGAACTGATGCTGAAGCTGAAACTCCAATATTTTGGCCACCTGATGCAAAGAACTGACTCATTTGAAAAGACCCTGATGCTGGGAAAGATTGAAGGTGGGAGGAGAAGGGGACAACAGAAGATTAGATGGTTGGATGGCATCCCTGACTCAATGGACATGAGTGTGAGTAAACTCCAGGAATTGGTGATAGACAGGGGGGCCTAGTGTGCTGCAGTCCATGGGGTCACAAAGAGTAGGACATGACTGAGCGACTGAACTGAACTGAAACATCTATATGTATATCTATATATATATACATAACTGATTCACTACACTGTATAGCTAAAACTATCAAAACATTGTTAACCTGCTATATTCTAATATAATATAAAAAGTTAAAAAAGATTCAGAGACTAAAAGTATTGCTGACTTTGTGCTAACGAAATCAACAAATCATCACCTTTGGAAATTCCTAAAATACTATGCTATGCTATGCTAAGTCGCTTCAGTCATGTTCGACCCTGTGTGATCCCATAGACAGCAGCGCACCAGGCTCCTCTGCCCATGGAATTGTCCAGGCAAGAGTACCAGAGTGGGGTGCCATTGCCTTCTCCATCCTAAAATACTGGTAGCATTAAAATTATATATTTTATTTAAGGGAATAATAAGCATTCCATACAAATTTAAGAAAAATGCAAATCAAAACTACAATGCGGTATCATCTTACACCAGTGAATGGCCATCATCAAACGTTCTACAAACAATAAATGCTGGAGAGGGTGTGGAGAAAAGGGAAATGTCTAAAACTGCTGGTAGGAATGCAAACTGGTACAGTCACTATGGAGAAGAGTGTCAATATTCCTTAAAAAACTGGGAATAAAACTGCCATATGACCAAGCAATCCCACTGGTGGGCATATACTCCAAGGAAACCATCACCAAAAGAGACACATGTACTCCAGTATTCAATGCAGCACTATTCACAATAGCTAGGACATGGAAGCAACCAAGATGTCATTGGCCAATGAATGTATAAGGAAGTTGTGGTACATATACACACTGAAATATTACTTAGGTATACAAAAGAATACACTTAAGTCAGTTCTAATTAGGTGGATGAACCTAGAGCCTATTATACAAAGTGAAGTAAGTCAGAAAGAGAAAGACAAATACTGTATATTAATGCATATATATAGAATCTAGAAGGATGATACTGACGATTCTATGAACAGGGCAGCAAAGGAGACACAGGTGTAAAGAATAGACTTTTGGACTCTGTGGGAAAAGGAGAGGGTGGGATGATTTGAAAGAATAGCATTGAAACATATACATTACCATATGTAAAATAGATGACCAGTGCGAGTTTGATATTTGAAGCAAGATATCCAAAGCCAGTGCTCTGGGACAACCTAGAGGGATAGGGTGGGAGGGATGTGGGTGGATAGGGTGACACAGGTATACCTATGGCCAGTTCATGTCAATGTATGGCAAAAACCATCACAATATTGTAAAGTAATTATCATCCAAATAAAATAAATAATTCCTTTAAAAAGTGAATACAAATGGTTCAAAAGCTACCAAATATGATCATGTTTATTTTGACAACATAAAAATTTAACTCATGTCAGTCATCTACTAAAGAAGAATTCTAACATATTTTTTCTAACCTGGACAGTTTTCAGAGAAGTATAGGACTTAGGTGGTGAAATATCAGATATCTTTTACTAGTGACCTATTACTGAATACTTACCAAATGTAAAGGCTGTCTTGAGAAATGGAACAATTCTTTGTAACAAATCTAGATATATTAAAACTACATTAACTATAATTCAGCTTTGCTAATCATATGCTAGATATATAGACTGTGTGAAGCATTTTATTTAATTTTGTTTGTTTTAATTGAAGAAATCTAATGACCATGAAAGTCTACAGCTACCATAAATGAGATTTAGCAGACTGGCTATCTAAATTAGCCAAACACAAAACAGCATCAGGCCACATAGGCAATAATATATAAAGCTCAAATTTGAAGAATACTGTTTAAAGAATCTAAACATCATAGAGCAGTCTCTATAACCCACCATCATTTTTTTAAGCCAATCAGAAAAAGACACAGCTGCCAAAATCATATTGGAATAGGTGACCACAAACCCCCCACTAAAACAATCCTATGTATGAAAACATAAAAAGAGGGATGAATAATTTATATTGTTAGTGTATCTTATCACCTGTATCATTTAATTGTCACAAAACAAACGTCTAAACTATCACACAGCAAAAAATACATAACGTTTTAAGTCCAGAAAACTTAGGTCACAAATTAAATCAAATCCTTAAAAGTGATTCTAGGTGCATTGTTCACCAAAATTTTAGATTCCCCTTTCTAGCCACTGAAGTTGATTGCCTAATATAAATGACATTAGAATCCAACACTATATTTTTACTGTCTTTCCATTAAAACTATATGTCTTCTCTCATGTTTTAAAAATAATTATATTAGAGTACAATGGACTTACAATGTTGTGTTAGTTTCTGCTCTACATCAAAGTAAATCAGCTATACATGTACATATACCCACTCTTTTTTAGATGCTGTTCCCACATAGGTCATTACAGAGCACTGAGTAGAGTTCTCTTAGTAGGTTCTTATTAGTTATCTACTTTATATATAAGAGTGTGTATAGGTCAAACTCAATCTCCCAATTTATCCCTCCCCACTCTTTCCCCTTTGGTAACCATAAGTTTGTTTTCTACATCTGTGACTCTATTTCTGTTTTATAAGTAAGTTCATTTGTACCATCACTTTTAATTAAAATTAGTATTTAACTGAGTCCCTTGGACTGCAAGGAGATCCAACCAGTCCATTCTGAAGGAGATCAACCCTGGGATTTCTTTGGAAGGAATGATGCTAAAGCTGAAACTCCAGTACTTTGGCCACCTCATGCGAAGAGTTGACTCATTGGAAAAGACTTTGATGCTGGGAGGGATGGAGGGCAGGAGGAGAAGGAGATGGCTGGATGGCATCACTGACTCGATGGACGTGAGTCTGAGTGAACTCCGGGAGTTGGACAGGGAGGCCTGGGGTGCTGCGATTCATGGAGTCACAAAGAGTCGGACACGACTGAGCGACTGAACTGAACTGATAACTCTGTGTATATGTCTATGTGTTTACATTGGCTACACATGTACACATGCATAGATACATATACACACATACAAACATCTTTTCTTCCTCCTGTGGTGTGAGGCACGGTATTTTCCCACTAATTTATTAATACTAAAATGCACCCTTACTCATTACCTTTGTATTTCCTTACACTATTTTATAAACTTCCAACATAAATATTACTATGCCTTAGCCCATATGATCTACAGATAAAGCTCGATATGATTTTGGTATAAGTTTACATTTAATTATACTCAAAATTAACATAAAAATTATTACATAAATTACAAAAGCTAAAATGACAACATTTTACCTCCCACCTTGTTAACCAAAACTGATATTATTGTTACATCATCAGTATCTGCAGAGAAAGCTGATTTTTGCACAAGACATTTCAAAAGAGTGTCGGACAAACCCAATTTAAATCTCTCTGCTGGTTCCTATCTGAGAAAAATTCACTTTAACCAGTTTCTGGGGTATAAAAGACATGAAAGATGATTTTATCCACAACTATAAAAGATAAAAACAGTGTTTTCCTTATTTTCCACGTCTTTGCATCTGCACAATGCACAACTGACCTAATATGAGGCACACTGGGTCATTAAGTCTTGATTCTGCTACCTGTTAGTCTTATGGCCTAGTATAAATCACAGTAACTTCTACAGGTCTCAGGAGACTTATCTATACAATGAAGGTATTATAGAATACAATGTCTGAGTCTCCTTCCAGGTTTAAAAGAACTACAATTCTCTGACATATATCATAGAAATGATAATCAAAATATCAACATCCATGGGAATGTCTACTTTAGTCAAAAAGTACAAATGGAAGTATTAGTTGCTCAGTCATGTCCAACTCTATGTGACTCCATGGACTGTAGCCCTCTAGACTCCTCTGTCCCTGGGATTCTCTAGGCAAGAATACTGGAGTGGGTAGCCATTCCCTTCTCCAGGGGATCTTCCTGACCTAGGGATTGAACCCAGGTCTCCTGCACTGCAGGCAAAATCTCTACCGTTTGAGCCACCAGGGAAGCCTACTTAAGTCAGACCCTTCCTAAAATCTTAAGAACACTCTTCTATGTAATGAGATCTTGTAAAATGTGAGACTAAGATTACACTCCTTGCATAGCATGGTCTAATATTAAATAGTTAAGCAGTCTTTTAAAATAGTTAGAAATTTCTGAAATAATTTACATGCAATTCTTTTTGAAAACCAGGTAATAGATATCAAATGAACTCAGGTTATCCTTTTAGTTAAGTATTTTCATGTTAGATCTCCTTTCTACCCTATAGTTAAACACACAGTCTTGTTTAATTCAGAGGACTCTGAATTTTAATCCAGTTACTCATATATTGGCAATAAATATTTCATCTGTTAAACTTAAAATGGGTAAATTTCATGGCATATAAATTATGCTCCAATAAAGTTTTTAAAAAATTTACAGATAAGAATTTCTACCAAACATCAACATGAATCCTCCAATTAAAATAAATAAATTTATATTTAAAAAATAAAATAAATAAGCTGCAAGGATATATTGTACAAGACAGAGGATATAGCCAATAGTGTGTAATAAGTATAAATGGAGTATAATCTATAAAATTTTTGGATCACTATATTATATACCTAAACTAATATTATAAATCAATTATACTTATACCTCAATTAAAATAAACAGTCCACAGTGCTTAAAAAACAAATTTCTTCCAAGAAAATCTGTCCTATACTTTGAACTACTGCTATTTTATTAAGAATTGGATTTGCTTATTAACTCACCTAAATACATTTCTTTAACTGACATAAGATTATCTCCTTTCATACTATTCTTTGCCCTTATATTTGAAAAATGTAGCTTAATAATGTGAGTACTTACTTGGCAAGAATCTGCTTCTCCCTCTTCCATTGGCTCATCGACCATTTTAAGACCATTCACCTGAAAAATATTGTTCAAAACTGAAGTTCAAGAGTACGAGAACAAGAGTAGTAACTAAGAAAAAAATACAACCCTAAGCTGCCCTTCACAATTTAACAAGACCCACATTTAAGGAAACACAAAAGGACAAAGAACACATAGAAAGTAGTTAGAAAAGGAACATTATTAATATGATTTCTGGGTTATCTTTAAAAATTCTTGACTTTCAAAGCTGTGTATTTCATTTCATATTGTTTAGAGCTTTGTTATGATTAATGAATATATACTAAACATATGACCTGTTTACTTTCATTAGGACTGTTCAAAATCAAATATTTATAAGACAGAAAAAAGTGCCTCAGAGGAAATTTATTGTGAGGATATAGTCTAAGTAAATAAGGACGGGAAAGGTATCATATAATTACACTGTTGTGAATTCCTTTCCTTTCAATAAGTTCAATTAAATTTTGAATTACTTTACAGAAGATATAATGAAGTATAGGAGAAAAATATAAATGGCCAAGGAAACAAAATTATTTCAATATACAAAGTTCAGTGGGTAATAATACTCTTCAAGCAATACCTCAGAAAGGACTAAGCATGAAGCACTTAGATTAAGGGTCTGCAAGCTGTAGTCCATGGTCCAAACTGGCCCACTGTTTTTATAAATAACAGTTTACTGGAACACAGAGACATCCATTTGTTTCCATATTACCTATGGCTGCTTTCTCACTTCAACAGAAGTATTGAACAGTTCACAGAGAACCTATGTCTGCAAAGCCTAAAATATATACTATTTGGCCCTTTACAGAAAAACTCTGTCAACCACGGGTCTCTTAAATAAGATATTTGAAAATTAAGCAACAGCAAGATGGCCTAAAAATTAAATTTTACCATTGTCTATTTATAAGAGTCCTCAATTTTTTTTTAATTAAAAAGAGAAGAAAGTAAACTAAACTAAATAGAGCTTCTGGTGACAGCCAAGATGGAATAAGACTATCTCTCCTCTGATTATTAACTAAAAACTGGACAAAACATAAAAAGCAACTACCTGAGGCCTTTAAAAACTAAATAAGAACAAGCAGATTAGAGGGGGAAATCAAAACTTGAATAATAACTCGTACTCTAGTGAGTTTCTTGGGTTTATTTTCTACCTTTATTTCTTGATTTTTACCCAAGGATAGACTGAGTCATGGAACTACATGAAGAAAAGTTCGAGAGGACAAGAAAAAGACATAGTTTTCAGCTGGTGAGGATAAAGAAAACCTCAATTTTATTTCCCCACTCTTGTTTTTCTTTTTTGATTATCATTCTCGCTCCAAGGCAAGCCTCATTCATGAGAAAACCTCTGTCTCTGGAGGAACCAGAAAAAGAGGTGCCTATAAGAATATTATAGGGGGTAATACTTGTTTTTCTTCACTCTCTCCTTCATTTCACCCCAACAGTGCAAAGCTACGTAACAGCATGAAAGGCTAAGACTGAGATAAACTCAAATTTCTGGTCAGAGGAACAAGAATAAAAGGTCCTTGCCAATTGGTGAATCCATAAAAGAAATCACAGAGATGATAGGATGGGAAAAGGAGATTTCTTAATACTGTGTATGAACAGACACAAGTCCTGGTCTCAACAACAAACTGCACGTATGTGGAAAAGAATCAGAGAAGTCTAACAAAGGCTTTGAAAACTGAACTGCTCAAGCCTCAGACTAAACCACTGAGTTAGCAAAGGCACTGTGTGGCACATGCCATCATGCTGACCCAAACACTCTGAAAACATATTTAACACAGGAACCATCAACCAGAGAGGGTGAGACAGAACTTCGGAGTCTGAATCTAACCACACTGAATGCTGAAACAATCAAAATCAACAGATTTCAATTCCAGGATAACACCAATGTTGAAATATCTGACAAGCACTTTAAGCAGCTATTATAATTATATTCTTTGGATTAAAAATAAACACACCTGAATGGGAAGGTTTAAAGTTATAGGCAGAGAAAAAGAAACTATAAAATAATCAAATATAAATAACTTTAGAAAAAAATATTATAATGTATGAGTTCAGTTCAGTTCAGTTTAGTCTCCCAGTCATGTCCAACTATTTGCAGCGCCAAGGACTGCAGCATGCCAGGCCTTCCTATCCACGACCAACTCCCAAAGCTTACTCAAACTCATGTCCATCAAGTCCGTGATGCCATCCAGCCATCTCATCCTCTGTCGTTCCCTTTTCCACCTTCAATCTTTCCTAGCATCAGGGTCTTTTCAAATAAATCAGTTCTTCACATCAGGTGGCAAAAGTATTGGTGTTTCAACTTCAGCATCAGTCCTTCCAGTGAATATTCAGGACTGATTTCCTTTAGGGTGGACAGACTGGATCTCCTTGCAATCCAAGGGACTCTCAAAAATCCTCGCCAACACCACAGTTCTAAAGTATCATTTCTTCAGTACTCAGCTTTATTTATATGCTAACTCTCACATCCATATATGACGACTGTAAAAACAATAGCTTTGACTAGATGGACCTTTGTTGGCAAAGTAATGTCTATGCTTTTTAATATGCTGTCTAGGTTGGTCATAACTTTTCTTTCAGGGGTAAGTGTCTTTCAATTTCATGGCTGCATTCATCATCTGCAGTGATTTTGGAGCCCCCAAAAATAAAGTCTGCCACTGTTTCCATTGTTTCTCCATCTATCTGCCATGAAGTAATGGGACCAGATGCCATGATCTTAGTTTTCTGAATCTTGAGCTTTAAGCCAACTTTTTCACTCTCCTCTTTCACTTTCATCAAAAGGCTCTTTAGTTCTTCGCTTTCTGCCATAAGGGTGGTGTCATCTGCATATCTGAAGTTACTGATTATTTCTCCTGGCAATCGTGATTCCAGCTTGTGCTTCATCCAGCCCAGAGTTTCTCATGATGTACTCTGAATGTAAATTAAATAAGCAGGGTAACAATATACACACTTGATGTATTCCTTTCCCTATTTGGAGTTTCCCAGTTTTTTGTTCCACGTCCAGTTCTAACTGTTGCTTCTTGACCTGCATACAGATTTCTCAGGAGGCAGGTCAGGTGGTCTGGGATTCCATCTCTTGAAGAATTTTCCACAGCTTGTTGTGAAGCAGAAGTAGATGTTTTTCTGGAACTCTCTTGTTTTTTCAATGACCAACAGATGTTGGAAATTTGATCTCTTGTTCCTCTGCCTTTTCTAAATCCAGCTTCAACATCTGGAAGTTCACAGTTCATATACTGTTGAAGCTGGACTTGGAGAATTTTGAGAATTACTTTGCTAGCATGTGAGATGAGTGCCAATTGTGTGGCAATTTAAACATTCTTTGGCATTGCCTTTCTTTGGGATTGGAATGAAAACTGACTTTTTTCAGTCCTGTGGCCATTGCTGAGTTTTAGAAAACTTGCTGGCATATTGAGTGCAGCACTTTCACAGCATCATCTTTTGGGATTTGAAGTAGCTCAACTGGAATTCCTTCACATCCATTAGCTTTGTTCGTAGTGATGCTTCCTAAGGCCCACTTGACTTCGTATTCCAGGATGTCTGGCTCTAGGTGAGTGATCTCACCATCATGGTTATCTGGATCATGAAGATCTTTTTTTGTATAGTTCTTCTGTGTATTCTTGCCACCTCTTCTTAATATTTATTGCTTCTGTTAGATTGGCACCATTTTGTCATTTATTGTGCCCATCTCTGCATGAAATATTCTCTTGGTATCTCTCATTTTATTGAAGAGATCTCTAGTCTTTCCCATTCAATTTTTTTCCTCTATTTATTTGCACTGATCACTGAGGAAGGTTTTCTTACCTCTCCTTGCTGTCCTTTGAAACTCTGCATTCAAATGGGTATATCCTTCCTTTTCTCCTTTGCCTTTCATTTCTCTTCTTTTCACAGCTATTTGTAAGGCCTCCTCAGACAACCATTTTGCCTTCTTGCATTTCTTTTTCTTGCAGATGGTCTTGATCCCTGCCTCCTAGACAATGTCATGAACCTCTGTCCGTAGTTCTTCAGGCACTCTTTCAGATCTAATCCCCTGAATCTATTTCTCGCTTCCACTGTATAATCGTAAGGGATTTGATTTAGGTCATACCTGAATGATCTAGTGGTTTCCCATACTTTCTTCAATTTAAGTCTGAATTTGGCAATAAGGAGTTCATCATGTGAGCCACAGTCTTCTTTTTGCTGACTGTATAGAGCTTCTCCATCTTTGGCTGCAAAGAATACAATCAATCTGATTTTGGTACCGACCATCTGGTGATGTCCATGTGTAGAGTCTTCTCTTATCTTGTTGGAAGAGGGTGTTTGCTATGACCAGTGTGTTCTCTTGGCAAAACTCTATTCGCTTCTGCCCTGCTTCATTCTGGACTCCAAGGCCAAATTTGCTACTTTTGCATTCCAGTCCCCTATAATGAAAAGGACATCTTTTGGGGGTGTTAGTTCTAGAAGGTCTTGTAGGTCTTCATAGAACCGTTCAACTTTAGCTTCTTTAGCATTACTGATTGGGGTATATACATGCGTTACTGCGATATTGAATGGTTTACCTTGGAAACAAACAGAGATCATTCTGTTCTTTTTGAGATAGTATCCAAGTCCTGCCTTTCATACTCTTTTGTTGACTATGATGCTACTCCATTTCTTCTAATGGATTCTTGCCCACAGTAGTAGATATAATGGTCATCTGAGTTAAATTCACCCATTCCAGTCCATTTTAGTTTGCTGATTCCTAAAATGTTGATGTTCACTCTTGCCATCTCCTGTTTGACCATTTCCAGTTTGCCTTGATTCATCACCTAACATTCCAGGTTCCTATGCAATACTGCTATTTATAGCATCAGACTTTACTACCATCACCACTCACATCCACAACTGGGCGGTGTTCTTGCTTTGGCTCTGTCTCTTCATTCTTTCTGGAATTATTTCTCCACTGATTTTCAGTAGCAAACTGGACACCTACCGACCTGGGGAATTCATCTTTCAGAGTCCTATCTTTCTGCTGTTTCATACTGTTCGTGGGCAATTCAATAATGGCAATTCAATTCATATTAAATGTTAAAGGGAAAGTCTTTAGAGATAGGAAGTATATTAGTGGTTCCTTAGGGCTAGAGGACGGGGAGATGCAGATAACAACTACAAGGTAGATGGTTTCTTTTTGATGTGACAAAAAATGTTCTAAAATTGACTGTGGTGATGGTTACACATATCTGTGAATACTGTATACTAAAAACCATAAGGCTGTGCATTTTAAGTGGGTGAATTATGTTTCCATAAAGCTGTCTTTTTTAAAATGGCTGGGAATTTCCCAAATTTGGTAAAAGACATAAATTTATAATTTCAAGAAGCTCAGGGAAACCCAAAAGGTAAAATTAAAGAAAGCCATCCCAAGACGTATCTTAATTAAACAACACTAAATCAAAAGAAGTTTCTAAAGCAATGAGAGAAAAACACATTACATAGACATCACATTGAATAACAGATTTCCCTTTTTTAAAAAATATTTCTTATGAGACATCATGGACATTGAAAGACAGTAAGAATATTTACCTGAGATAAATGGAAACTTATGTTAACACAAAAATCTATTCATGAATGTATATAGCAGCTTTGTTTCTAACTGCTTTAAAGAAACAGTCCAGATATCCTTCAACATGGAGAAAAAATAGAATACCATTCAGCAATGAAAAGTGGAATACTACCCAGCAACACATAAAGAACAATCTACTGATATATTCAACAATATAGATGAATCTGAAATACATTATACAATTAATGGTAAGAAAACAGCCTCAAAAGCATACACACTGTATGATTCTATTTATCAGATATTATGGAAAAGGTAAAATGATAAGGCATGGAGAAGGGATTAGCAATTGTCAGAGTTTAGGCCTAGCGGTAGGCAGCAATGAGAATTGAGGTCAGGGGATGATGGGAGTAATCCGACTGTGGTGGTGGTTACACAACTCTATTCATCTCAGAACCTTACATGAAAAAGAGTGAATTTTACTGTATGTAAATTTGAAAATAAACTTATTAAAGAGTAATTTACCCAGCATTATTTACTTGACTAGCATCTTTATTAAAAAAAAAAAAAACTCAACAAAAAACAAATAAAATCATCAACAATCCTTATCTTACTTGATCTTACATGTCACTGCTGACCAACCACTCCCTCCTGTTTGAGTTTTTTAAAACCGTACTTTCATTTCCTTTTACTCAAATTTCTTTGCTCTTTTCAGTATCTTTGAAAACTTGTAGGTCCTCAGGAAATGGACTTGGGCCACAATTTCATCTCACTTCACATCTGTCCCCAGATAGATAATTTACTGACATGATTCACATTTACTCAGACACTACTCTTCTGAGCTCCTGATCCATATATTCAACTGCCTACTTGACATTTCCACTTGCTCATCTGTCTTTCAAAAAAATAAATAATATAAAAACAAATTAGTGATCCCCCTCCAACACACATACATCTTTCCTCCAGGGCAATAGCACCACTATTTGTTGTCTTAACTCAAAAGCACATATAGACTATGGGGGATGAAAGAATGGTAATGAATTCATGACCAGCATATAGGAAGAGATACATTCAGCAAGAGTCCACAAAACAATATTAGGACAGAATCCTGATATGTGAAATTTTATGACAAAATTACTTTCAGATTATCCATTTTTTAAAAAGGTAATACTGCACTCCTCTGTTACCTCAGTCGCTGGTTACTTCCAATTCATACCATCTTATGATTAATTTAGCATGAACCTGTGTGCCTGAAGTGACTACAAATAAAATTAATTTGAATGAGTTAAAAAGATGACTATATCCTAAAAACCAACACAGTCTACATAAATAGGCTTTAAAAAGAAAATACTCCAGTACTCCCACCTCATCTACCTTCAACAAGATACCAGGTTTTCAACATAAGAATATTCATTTCTCCAAAGGACTTTAGTATTCAGTGATATTTATTGTAACAAGTAATATTTATCTGCATGAAAACATTTTCAGAATTCTCTGGGTCAATAAACCTTTATTTCAAGAACAAAATTTATATTTTGAAAAAACAAGCAGATATGCTGTTTCCCCCAATTAAATGCTGCTGCTAAGTCACTTCAGTCGTGTCCAACTCTGTGCAATCCCATAGACGGCAGCCCATTAGGCTCCCCCATACCTGGGATTCTCCAGGCAAGAACACTGGAGTGGGTTGCCATTTCCTTCTCCAATGCATTAAAGTGAAAAGTGAAAGTGAAGTCGCTCAGTCGTGTCCGACCCTCAGCGACTCCATGGACTGCAGCCTACCAGGCTCCTCCACCCATACGATTTTCCAGGCAAGAGTACTGGAGTGGGGTGCCATTGCCTTCTCTGAATTAAATGCAAAGCAGGGAATTAAAAAAATTCCCTACAGAAGATTCTGAAAGCTAACCAACAATTACAAAGATACTAATAATTTACTTAAATACTCAAGTCCAAGTGAGTACATCAAAGCCCAGTGAATAATTTTTTTAAATTATTTTCAATTTCTCAAAAAATAATTAAATAAATCACTTTAAAAGATTCTGAACAAACAGAAATACTAAACTTGAGTCACAGTACTCATCTGATCTCAGAAAATCACATAGGTAACCAAAAAAATATCATTTTCTCACTAATAATCACAAAAGTACCTCATCATGGAAAATTAAACTGACAAAATATATTTTCCCTTCAGATCCTTAGAATTGGAGGTAGTGTGGGAAAATGAATGCATAAGTGCACAGAGCTTTTAAAAAGACTGTAATCTGATCATGATTAACACTATTAAGCATATATCTGTTTCTCAGTGTTAAATTTGAGAAGTTCATGACTTGGTACTGACAAGAATACTGAACAAAGATGCAGAAACATAAATTATGCAAGGAAGGTAAAAAGTAAGTGAGAAGCATGGAAAATGTAAATCACTAACAAAACATACACAGCTTCCCTGGTGGCTCAGATCTTAAAGAATCTGCCTGCAATGCAGGATATTTGGGTTCAATCCCTGGGTCAGGAGGATCCCATGGAGCAGGGCATGACAACTCACTCCAGTATTCTTGCCTGGAGAATTCCAGCAACAGAGGAGCCTGGTGGGCTACAGTCCACAGGGTTGCAAAGAGTCGGGCATGACTGAAGTCACTTAGCACACACAACAAAACATAAATATTCACAACAAATTTGACAGTATTATAAACTTTCAAGTAGTCTCCAGGATCACCAAATTCCACCTAAAAAACAAAAGCACTATATTTATATAGTACCTAGTGTTAAAAAGGAGATCTAGCCAGTCCATTCTGAAGGAGATCAGCCCTGGGATTTCTTTGGAAGGAATGATGCTAAGGCTGAAACTCCAGTACTTTGGCCACCTCATGTGAAGAGTTGACTCATTGGACAAGACTCTGATGCTGGGAGGGATTGGGGGCAGGAGGAGAAGGGGACGACAGAGGATGAGATGGCTGGATGGCATCACTGACTCAATGGACTTGAGTCTGAGTGAACTCCAGGAGTTGGTGATGGACAGGGAGGCCTGGCGTGTTGCGATTCATGGGATCGCAGAGTCAGGCATGACTAAGCAACTGGACTGACTAACTGACTGGACTTCTTCTGGACTAAAGAAAACATACCTTTTCCAAGCAATGAATGAGATTTGTTCCATAACCAATAGAAAGTAAAGAACAATGTTACCCTCCAATCCAAACTCTACAGTAACTTCCCTCTTTTTCCTATAAAAATTCCTGCTACTTTCTTTCAGTGAGACAATATTCAGTGTTCCTCCAGAACCTGTGATCCCTTAATTGGAATTGTATTTCCACAAATAAACTTTTTTTTTTTGGCTTCTTTACATTTCATGGTACTTTTGATGTCAAAAGTGGGATCCAAAACAGTCTTCCTCCCATCTCCAAGCCACAATGGATTTAAACAAGTTACTTGCAGAGCCCCTTATGCTCTGTCACCTCCCCAGCAGTACTGAGTCTGAGTGATAAGTCTTCTAAGTCCCGAACTTCCGTCCTAGGTTGAGGATGAGGCCCTTATTCTTGGTGGCTTCTTTGATCAACTGTTTGCTCCCTTTTGTTTAGTACACTATAATGGGATGGTCAATGTCTAAGACTGTTATGGGGGAGGATTCTCACACATCTGGGACTCTTGCTGGGTAACTGAATAAAAAGTATGGCACCACCCCTTATGCTTGGCTAGGTAAACGGCAATGGTATACCAGAGACGACACAAAATTTATCTGGTCAAAATGGGTAACTTCTGAAATTTCAAAATTGGGCTTTTTGTGCACAATTAGAAACTAGACGGAGATAACGTAAAATTTATCTGTTCACAATGGGAAACTTCTGAAATTTCAAAATTGGTCTTTTTTCTGCACAATTAGAATCTAAAAGGTTTCAGTGCAGTTCAGTCACTCAATCTTGTCGGACTCTTTGTAACCCCATGAACCGCAGCACACCAGGCCACCCTGTACAGCACCAACTCCCGGAGGCCACTCAAACCCATGTCAGTGATGACATACAGCCATCTAATCCTCTGTCATCCCCTTCTCCTCCTGCCCTCAATCTTTCCCAGCATCAGGGTCTTTCCAATGAGTTATCTCTTCACATCAGGTTGCAAAGTACTGGAGCTTCAACTTCAATATCAGTCCTTCCAATGAACACCCAGGACTGATATCCTTAAGGATGAACTCGTTGGATCTCCTTGCAGTCCAAGGGACTCTCAAGAATCTTCTCCAACACCACAGTTCAAAAGCATCAATTCTTTTGTGCTCAGCTTTCTTCATAGTCCAAATCTCACATCCATACATGACCACAGGAAAAACCATTGCCTTGACTAGACGGACCTTTGTTGGCAAAGTAATGTCTCTGCTTTTGAATATGCTATCTAGGTTGGTCAAAATTTTCCTTCCAAGGAGTAAGTGTCTTTTAATTTGATGGCTGCAATCACCATCTGCACTGATCTGGGAATCGAGAAAAATAAAGTCAGCCACTGTTTCCACTATTTCCCCATCTATCTCCCATCAAGTGATGGGACCGGATGCCATGATCTTCATTTTCTGAATGTTGAGCTTTAAGCCAACTTTTTCACTCTCCTCTTTCAATTTCATCAAGAGGCTCTTTAGGTCTTCTTCAATTTTTGCCATAAGGGTGGTGTCATCTGCATATCTGAGGTTATTGATATTTCTCCCAGCAATCTTGATGCCAGCATGTGATTCTTCCAGTCCAGTGTTTCTCATGATGTCTTCTGCATATAAGTTAAATAAGCAGGGTGGCAATATACAGCCTTGACATACTCCTTTTCCTATTTGGAACCAGTCTGTTGTTCCATGTCCAGTTCTAACTGTTGCTTCCTGACCTGCATACAGATTTCTCAAGAGGCAGGTCAGGTGGTCTGGTATTCCCATCTCTCCCAGAATTTTCCACAGTTTATTGTGATCCACACAGTCAAAGACTTTGGCATAGTCAATAAAGCAGAAATAAATGTTTTTCTGGAACTCTCTTGCTTTTTCCATGATCCAGCGGATGTTGGCAATTTGATCTCTGGTTCCTCTGTCTTTTCTAAAACCAGCTTTAACATCTGGAAATTTATGGTTCATGTATTGCTGAACCCTGGCTTAGAGAATTTTAAGCATTATTTTACTAGTATGTGAGATGAGTGCAATTGTGCAATAGTTTGAGCATTCTTTGGCATTGCCTTTCTTTGGGATTGGAATGAAAACTGACCGTTTCCAGCCCTGTGGCCACTGCTGAGTTTTCCACATTTGCTGGCATATTGAGTGCAGCACTTTCACAGCATCATCTTTCAGGATTTGAAATAGCTCCACTGGAATGCCATCACCTCCACTAGCTTTGTTCGTAGTGATGCTTTCTAAGGCCCACTTGACTTCACATTCCAGGATTCTGGCTATAGGTGAGTGATCACACCATCTGGATTATCTGAGTGGTGAAGATCTTTTTGTATAGTTCTTCTTTCTATTCTTGCCACTTCTTCTTAATATAGTCTGCTTCTGTTAGGTTCCTACCATTTCTGCCCTTTATTGAACCCATTTTTGCAAAAAATGCTTCCTTGGTATCTCTAATTTTCTTGAAGAGATCTCTAGTCTTTCCCATTCTGTTGTTTTCATCTACTTATTTGCATTGATCGTTGAGGAAGGCTTTCTTGTCTCTCCTTGCAATTTTTTGGAATTCTGCATTCAGATGCTTGTGTCTTTCCTTTTCTCCTTTGTTTTCCACTTCCCTTCTTTTCACAGCTGTTTGCAACCCCTCCTCAGACAGCCACTTTGCGTTTTTGCATTTCTTTTTCTTGGTGATGGTCTTGATTCCTATCTCCTGTACAATGTCACGAACCTGTGTCCATAGTTCATCAGGCACTCTATCAGATCTAGTCACTTAAACCTATTTCTCACTTCCACTGTATAGTCATAAGGGATTTGATTTAGGTCATACCTGAATGGTCTAGTGGTTTCCCATACTTTCTTCAATTTAAGTCTGAATTTGGCAATGATCTGAGCTACAGTCAGTTCCCAGTCTTGTTTGTGTTGACTGTACAGAGCTTTTCCATCTTTGGCTGCAAAGAATATAATCAATCTGATTTTGGTGTCGACCATCTGGTGATGACCATGTGTAAAGGCTTCTCGTGTTGTTGGAAGAGGGTGTTTGCTATGACCAGTGCGTTCTCTTGGCAGAAGTCTATCAGCCTTTGCCCTGCTTCACTCTGTACTCCAAGGCCAAATTTGCCTGTTTCTCCAGGTGTTTCTTGACTTCCTACTTTTGCATTCCAGTCCCCTATAATGAAAAGGACATCTTTTTGGGGTATTAGTTCTCAAAGGTCTTGTACGTCTTCATAGAACTGTTCAACTTCAGATTCTTCAGTGTTACTGGTCGGGGCATAGACTTGAATTACCATGATACTGAATGGTTTGCCTTGGAAATGAATAGAGATCATTCTGTTTGTTTGTTTGTTTGTTTTTTAGATTGCATCCAAGTACTGCATTTCAGACTCTTTTGTTGACTATGATGGCTACTCCACTTCTCTAAGGGATTCCTGCCCACAGTATTAGATATAATGATCATCTGAGTTAAATTCACCCATTCCAGTCCATCTTAGTCCGCTGAATCCTAGAATGTCAATGTTCACTCTTCATCTCCTGTTTGACCACTTCCAATTTGCCTTGATTCATGCACCTAACATCCCAGGTTCCTATTCAATATTGCTCTTTACATCATCAAACCTTGTTTCTATCACCAGTCCCATCCAGAACTGGGTGCTGTTTTTACTTTGGCTCCATCCCTTCATTCTTTCTGGAGTTATTTCTCTACTGATCTCCAGTAGCATATTGGGCACCTACTGACCTGGGGAGTTCATCTTTGAGTGTTCTATCTTTTTGCCTTTTCATACTGTTCATGGGGTTCTCAAGGCAAGAATACTGAAGTGGTTTGCCATTCCCTTCTCCAGTGGACCACATTCTGTCAGACCTCTCCACCATGACCCATCCATCCTGGGTGAACCCACGTGGCATGGCTTAGTTTCACTGCTTAGACGAGGCTGTGGTTCATATGACCAGATTGGCTAGTTGTCTGTGACTGTGGCTTCAGTCTGTCTGCCCTCTGATGCCCTCTCTCAGTGCCTACCATCTTACTTAGTTTTCTCTTACCTTGGATGTGGGATATCTCTTCACGGTTGGTCCAGCAAAGCACAGCATTCTAAATACTCCAGAAAAGGCTGTCTTTCTAAATATTCCAGAAAAGGCTCAAGAGCCCTCTTCCTCTTCTCTTTCTCCATTGCCCCCTATGTATCCTAAACTTGGTGAGCTGTCATTCTATATTTCTTCTTCTCCTATTCTTCCTCTAAAATCTTTACCCCTATCTCCTCAGTCTCCCATAAAAACTTTTCCCTTTATCACTACTTTGAACACTGATAGCATTTTCTATCTGGTAGACTATATGCCTTCATGCCCTGCAGAATTATGGGTCATAGCCAAGGATTTTCTCAAGGTCCCTGAGGACCCCCTCCACTTTGCAGAAGAATTTAACCTTGTGTTATAAACCTATGGTCCAGGATTCTATGACTTGTATCAACTAAACTGAATATTAGCCAGAGAAAATAAAGCCAAACACTGCAAACTAATGCCAGCTGGCTTCACCCTTTAGATGGTATCTACAGAAAGGACATCAGTGTGATAGCACCAGCTTCTCAGTTGGCTTGAGTGCTTCATGAAGCAGTTCCTCAGGCTTTTCCCTGCCCCATCAACTGGAAAAAGATTCAGCCTACTACATAAAGACTTGATAAAGCTGTTCAGATTATCACTCACAGCTAACAATAGTATTCTGGGAAAACTCCAGACTACTTGCTAGGGTAAACAATACTCAACCCTCTTTAATTCAGTCTTTGTTAGGGACCAGATGAGAAACTTTGACTGCTGATGAAATGGGCACAATCAAATTGGGAAACGGTGGCCATACCTGATCTAGTTAACTTGACTAATTAGCTATCTAAAACAATCAAATGTGCAGAAAACTGTAAGACAACGAAAATCATGAATTTGCAACTGCATCAACTGGTGGCTGCTGCTGCTCAGTAGCTACCTCAATAGAAAGAACACAGTGTTCCCATAACGGCCCCCTTACAGAAGCCAAATGCCTGACATTACTGTAAGTGAACTGGCCACTGGAAAAATTGCCTAAATTTAAAAAGGTCCTATTAGCAGCTCAAGGCCCCTTGCTCTTTTATCAAGAACTTTCTGAGAAATGTGAGAAGTGCCCCCTTTTTGTATACTCATGAATAGGGATGCTCCAAGGAAAGTGTCAGGGTCTTCCTAGTACTCCCACTGAGAGAATTGTACCTTTTTATAGGAGCTGAAGCTATTATTGCCATTATGAACACAGGAGCAATTTTATCTGGCTTGAACCCCACCAGGCTCAAAGCCCCACTTCCTCAGAATACAGAAAAGGTACAAATGATGGGAGTTTTGAGCAAACAGACCCCTCATCTTTCAAGATAAGCCCTTTTCAGGAAACTCTACAGTTCCTTCTTGCTCCTTCTGTTCATGTACACCTTTTCAGTCAAGATCTCCTGGAAAAATTACAACCTAATATTTCCATTTCCCCAAAAGGGGAAATACACTTATAAATCCTTGACTTCTCAAGGTCTACTTTTAACTCCAGTCCTAATATTGAGATTTCCCTCCTTGTTCCTGTCTTGTCAACACTCATTTACAAGGATCTAATAAATTCTGTTCTTATCTATGGTCCACCTCTTTAACATAGGAAGCATTCATTCAGTACCTCCAGTTAAGATCTAGGTAGACCCAAATAAACCTTTGCCTCAAATGATAACTTCTTAGGCTTGAGGACCTGGAAGTAATTCATCTCACTATCAAGGCACATCTCCAGAAGGGCCTCATAATCCCATACATTAATTTCAGTAATACATTAGTTCTTTCCAGACAAAAGTCTTATGGCCAACACTGGCATTTTGTTAAAAATCATCAAGCCATAAACAATACAGTCAAACCATGTCATGCTGTGGTCCCCAACCCTCACACCATTCTCAAGTTAGTCCCTCTAAACACAAAGTTTGTTTCTGTTTTTTGGGGGGATTCTTTTTGTTTTTTTAATAATCAGAAACATATGCAATGCTTTCTTCAGCACTCCTATACATCCACATAGTTCAGTACCTGTTTGCCTTTGTGAGGTGCATGTGTGCACGCTCAGTAGCTTCAGTTCAGTTCAGTTCAGTTCAGTCACTCAGTCGTGTCCGACTCTGCAACCCCATGAAACGCAGCACACCAGGCCTCCCTGTCCATCACCAACTCCTGGAGTTCACTCAGACTCATGTCCATCGAGTCAGTGATGCCATCCACCCATCTCATCCTCTGTCGTCCCCTTCTCTTCCTGCCCCCAATCCCTCCCAGCATGAGAGTCTTTTCCAATGAGTCAACTCTTCACAAGAGGTGGCCAAAATACTGGAGCTTCAGCTTTAGCATCATTCCTTCCAAAGAAATCCCATGGCTGATCTCCTTCAGAATGGACTGGTTGGATCTCTCTGCAGTCCAAGGAACTTTCAAGAGTCTTCTCCAACACCACAGTTCAAAGGCATCAATTCTTCGGCGCTCAGCCTTCTTCACAGTCCAACACTCACATTCATACATGACCACAGGAAAAACCATAGCCTTGACTAGATGGAACTTAGTCGGCAAAATAATGTCTCTGCTTTTGAATATGCTATCTAGGTTGGTCATAACTTTTCTTCCAAGGAGTAAGCATCTTTTAATTTCATGGCTGCAGTCACCATCTACAGTGATTTTGGAGCCCCCCAAAATAAAGTCTAACACTGTTTCCACTGTTTCTCCATCTATTTGCCATGAAGTGATGGGACCAGATGCCATGATCTTCATTTTCTGAATGTTGAGATTTAAGCCAACTTTTTCACTCTCCTCTTTCACTTTCATCAAGAGGCTTTTAGTTCCTCTTCACTTTCTGCCATAAGAGTGGTGTCATCTGCATATCTGAGGTTATTGATATTTCTCCTGGCAATCTTGATTCCAGCTTGTGTTTCTTCCAGTCCAGTGTTTCTCATGATGTACTTTGCATATAAGTTAAATAAGCAGGGTGACAATATACAGCCTTAACGTACTCCTTTTCCTATTGGAACCTGTCTGTTGTTCCATGTCCAGTTCTAACTGTTGCTTCCTGACCTGCATACAGATTTCTCAAGAGGCTAGAGTTTTGCCATGAAAACGCACTGGTCATAGCAAACACTCTCTTCCAACAATACAAGAGAAGACGCTACACATGGACATCACCAGATGGTCAACACAGAAATCAGATTGATTATATTCTTTGCAGCCAAAGATGGAGAAGCTCTATACAGTCAACAAAAACAAGACCAGGAACTGATTCTGGCTCAGATCATGAACACCTTATTACCAAATTCAGACTTAAATTGAAGAAAGTAGGGGAAATCGCTAGACCATTCAGGTATGACCTAAATCAAATCCCTTATGATTATACAGTGGAAGTGAGAAACAGATTTAAGGGCCTAGCTCTGATAGATAGAGTGACTGATGAACTATGGATGGAGGTTCATGACATTGTACGGGAGACAGGGATCAAGACCATCCCCATGGAAAAGAAATGCAAAAAAGCAAAATGGCTGTCTGGAGAGGCCTTACAAATAGCTGTGAAAAGAAAAGAAGCGAAAAACAAAGGAGAAAAGGTAAGATATAAGCATCTGAATGCCGAATTCCAAAGAATAGCAAGAAGAGATAAAAAAGCCTTCCTCGGTGAATAATGCAAAGAAATAGAGGAAAAGAACAGAATGGGAAAGACTAGAGATCTCTTCAAGAAAATTAGAGATACCAAGGGAACATTTCATGCAAAGACGGGCTCGATCAAGGACAGAAATGGTATGGACCTAGCAGAAGCAGAAGATATTAAGAAGAGGTGGCAAGAATACAAAGAAGAACTGTACAAAAAAGATCTTCATGACCTGGATAATCCCAAAGGTGTGATCACTCATCTAGAGCCAGACATCCTGGAATGTGAAGTTAAGTGGGCCTTAGAAAGCATCACTACGAACAAAGCTAGTGGAGGTGATGGCATTCCAGTGGAGCTATTTCAAATCCTGAAAGATGATGCTGTGAAAGTGCTGCACTCAATATGCCAGCAAATGTGGAAAACTCAGCAGTGGCCACAGGACTGGAAACGGTCAGTTTTCATTCCAATCCCAAAGAAAGGAAATGCCAAAGAATGCTCAAACTACTGCATAATTGCACTCATCTCATATGCTAGTAAAGTAATGCTCAAAATTCTCCAAGCCAGGCTTCAGTAATACGTGAACCATGAACTTCCTGATGTTCAAGCTGGTTTTAGAAATGGCAGAAGAACCAGAGATCAAATTGCCAACATCTGCTGGATCATGGAAAAATCAAGAGAGTTCCAGAAAAACATCTATGTCTCCTTTATTGACTATGACAAAGCCTTTGACTGTGTGGATCAGTAGCTTCAGTCATGTCCAATTCTTTGTGACCCTATGAACTGTAGCCCAGCAGGCTTTCTCTGTCTATGGGATTCTCCAGGCAAGAATACTGGAGTGGGTTACCGTGCACTCCTCCAGGGAGAAGGACATCAACTTACTTGGACCATTATGCTTCAGAGCTACACAGATAACTCTACTTACTTTTCAGAGATACTGAAACCAGACTTGGCTGATTTATATTGTGCCCATAGCTCTACTTAACTCTAATATGGGGATGACCTTTTATTACAGTCCCCTACTGAGAGAGCAAACCTGAAGGGTAGCCTACAGTGACTCACTCAGCTAGCACACAAAAACGTTAGGTGTCAAGGGTTAAGTTTCAATTTTTGAAATATAAACAAAGAAAAGCAGAGTGTTCCTGCTCACTACCCAATTCTACAAGGATTACCTTACAACCCACTGAAGACAATGAACAACAGCACAATCTGAGAGGAAAGTAAGACAATAACAGGATGCTCTGTGCTTTGGACAAGAAGGTCCTTTAGCTAGTTAAACATATATCTCTGGGAAATTTTAATTAACCCAGATTCTTGCATCTTCGCATACAGAGTGAATTGCTAAAGTCATTAACTTGAGATATCGGTTCTTCATAATTTGCAGTAAACTTTCAGGAAAATGTATGTTGGCCTGCACATATTCTCCAGCTAAGAAATCATATATATATTGGCTTCTCTCCTACTTCTGTGGGGCTTCCCTGGTCTCTCAGACAGTAAAAAATCTGCCTGCAATGTGGGAGACCCGGGTTTGATCCCCAGCAGTTCCCCCAGAGCTATGGAGTGGCTGTCTCCTGGGTTCGATGCATGATACTGGATGCTTGGGGCTGGTGCACTGGGACGACCCAGAGGGATGGTATGGGGAGGGAGGAGGGAGGGGGGTTCAGGATGGGGAACACGTGTATACCTGTGGCGGATTCATGTTGATGCATGGCAAAACCAATACAATATTGTAAAGTAATTAACCTCCAATTAAAATTTAAAAAAAAAAAAGAGTGTCTAAGTATGTGAGTGGATTCAAACTCCATTTTGAGGGAAATACTGCTGTCACCTGCAGGAACCCTTGCAGCTTATCTTTGAGCAGAAATGGGATGGCAAATATACAAGTCATGTTCCTAAAAAATTGACAACAGAATGTCAACCTCATTTCCTGCACATCTGGTGTTGAAAGTGTATGGATAATCAACATCAAAGACTACTGGCACTTCAGGCACTTGTCAGCGAATTCAATCTTGAAGTGACCTGTATCTGTGCACTTTCCAAGGGCTCACCTAAGACATGATGTTGGAGAGATGATAAACAGGCGAGCCCTCTATTCCTCTTCTAAGGACTCTAATCTCTATGCCTGTGGTTTGTTGTAATATCAGGAAGTAGCATACCTGGGCCAGATCACCTCTGTTCCCAACAGGAATGCTCTCATTGAGTTAAAAATTTAGTGTTATGCTCTGAGCTCTTATGAGATTCAATATAAGAATTGTCCATTGGTTCACCTGAATCTATCACAACAATGTTAGTCAGTTATACTCTAATACAAAATAAATAAATACAAAGAATAGTTTATTGGGGGGAAAAAAAAGTGTTCATTATGGTTCCTGAATAAAACTTCAACTCATACTGATTTCGCGTGTTTTTCCTTAAGTCAACAAAACCCAGATAGAATACTTAAGTCATTTGTTTAAGATCCACCCCTCAACCAAATCTAATGCTGGATGGATCCTATAAGCATCCAAGGCATATCACAGTTTCCCTTTCCTGTCTACAAGTGCCAGTTGAGAGGCCTTCTCAGGCTAGCAGGTTATTGTAGAACTTCAGTTCACTCGCTCAGTTATGTCCAATTCTTGTGATCCCATGGACTGGAGCACACCAGGCTTCCCCATCCTAAATTACCATCTCCCAGAACTTGCTCAAACTCATGTCCATCTAGTCAGTGATGCCACCCAACCATCTCATCCTCTATTGATCCCTTCTCTTCCTGCCTTCAATCTTTCCTAGCATCAGGATCTTTTACAGTGAGTCAGTTCTTTGCGTTAGGGGGCCAAAGTACTGGAGCTTCAGCTTAAGCATCAGTCCTTCCAATAAATATTCAGAACTGATTTCCTTTAGGATTGACTGGTTTGATCTCCTTGCAGTCCAAGGGACTCTCAGGAGTCTTCTCCAATACCATAATTCAAAAGTATCAATTCTTTGGCGCTCAGCTTTCTTTATGGTCAACTTCTCACATCCATACATGATTACTGGAAAAACCATAGCTTTGACTAGATGGACCTCTGTTGCCAAAATAATGTCTCTTTTTTAATATGCTCTCTAGGTTGGACACAGCTTTTCTTTCAAGGAGCAAGTGTCTTTTAATTCCATGGCTGCAGCCACCATCTGTGGTGATTCTGGAGCCCAGGAAAATAAAATCTGTCACTGTTTCCATTGTTTCCCCATCTATTTGCCATGATGTGATGGGACTGGATGCCATGATCTTAGTTTTTTTAATGTTGAGTTTTAAGCCAGGATGTCATGATCTTAGTTTTTTTAATGTTGAGTTTTAAGCCAGCTTTTTCACTCTCCTCTTTCACCTTCGTCAAGAGGCTCTTTAGTTCTCTTCACTTTCTGCCATAAGGGTGGTGTCATCTGCATATATGAGGTTATTGATATTTCTCTTGGCAATCATGATTCCAGCTTGTGCTTCATCCAGCCTGGCATTTGCATGATGTACTCTGGAAGGACTGATGCTGAAGCTGAAACTCCAATCTTTTGGCCACCTGATGTGAAGAACTGACTCATTTGAAAATACCCTGATGCTGGGAAAAATTGAAGGTGGGAGGAGAAGGGGAAGACAGAGGATGAGATTGTTGGATGGCATCACTGACTCAACAGATATGAGCTTGAGTAAACGCTGGGAGGTGGTGATGGATAAGGAGGCCTGGGATGCTGCATTCCATGGGGTTGCAAAGAGTTGGACACGACTAAGTGACTGAACTGAACTGAACTTGCTCTGCATATAAGTTAAATAAGCAAGGTGACAATATATAGCCTTGTGGTGCTCCTTTCCCAACCGGGCACTAGTCCATTGCTTTATGTCTGGTTCTAACTGTTGCTTCTTGATCTGCATACAGATTTCTCAGGAGGCAGGTAAGCTGGTCTGGTATTCCCATCTCTTTAAGAATCTTCTACAGTTTGTTGTGATTCACACAGTAAAAGGCTTTGGCAAGGTCAATAAAGCAGAAGTAGATATTTTTCTGGAATTCTCTTGCTTTTCCTATGATCCAGCAGATGCTGACTATTTGATCTCTGGTTCCTCTGCCTTTCCTAAATCCAGCTTAAACATCTGGAAGTTCTAGGTTCGCATACTGTTGAAGCCTCACTTGGAGAATTTTGAGCATTACTTTGCTAGCGTGTGAGATGAGTACAATTGTGTGGTAATTTGAACATTCTATGGCATTGCCTTTCTTTGGGATTGGGATGAAAATTGACATTTTCCAGTCCTGTGGCCAATGATGAGTTTTCCAAATTTGCTGGCATATTAAGTGCAGCACTTTCACAACAACATCTTTTAGGATTTGAAATAGCTCAGCTGGAACTCCATCATCTCCAGTAGCTTAGTAGTACTGCTTCGTAAGGCCCACTTGACTTCACATTCCAGGATGTCTGGCTTTAGGTTAATGATCACAGCATCATGGTCATCTGGGTCATTAGTATCTTTTTTGTATAGTTCTTCTGTATATTCTTGTCACCGCTTCTTAACATCATCTGCTTCTGTTAGGTACATACTATTTCTGTCCTTTATCAAGCCCATCTTTGCATGAAATGTTCCCTTGGTATCTCTAATTTTCTTAAAGAGATCACTAGTCTTTTCCATTCTATTGTTTTCCTTTATTTCTTTGCACTGATCACTTAGGAAGGCTTTCCTATCTCTCCTTGCTATTCTTTGGAATTCTGCATTCAAATGGGTATTTTTTTTCTTTTTTCCTTTGCCTTTCACTTGTCTTCTTTTCTCAGCTGTTTATAAGGCCTCCTCAGGCAACCATTTTGCCTTTTTGTATTTCTTTTTCTTGGGGATGGTCTTGATCCCTGCCTCCCATACAATGTTGTGAACTTCCATCCATAGTTCTTCGGGAACTCTATCAAATCTAATCCCTTGAATCTATTTCTCACTTCCACTGTATAATCATAAGGGATTTGATTTAGGTCATACTCAAATGGTCTAATGGTTTTCCCCACTTTCTTCAATTTAAGGCTGGATTTTGAAATAAGGAGTTCATGATCTGAGCTACAGTCAGCTCCTGGTCTTGTTTTTGTTGACTGTATAGTGCTTCTCCATCCTTGGCTGCCAAGAATATAATCAATCTGATTTCAATAAAGACCATCTGGTGATGCCCACTGTAGAAGTTGGGTTTCCAATTTCTCCTTTTATGCAAAATCCATTTATTCCTTTTCAAATGATAAGAGACCCAATCCTTTTGTTTAGAATCATGACATTGAGTCAGCTTTTGAAACTTTAAAAATTAAATTGGTCACTGACCCTGCTATAGGAAACCCTAGTGATTCTCTTCCCTTTCTACTATGAAGTTACATGAAGTTAACAGAAATATCCTTAGAGTGCTTGTTCAGCCCATGGGGAAAATGCTCACCTATCAGCTATTATAGCCAAAAGTTGGACCTCAAAACTCTAGGACATCCACCTTGCCTTTGAGCAATAGCCCACTGCTACTCTTCTGTGGACCACAGGAGAGAGAGTCACAGGGTCTTCTTTACAAGTGATTGTCTCTCACTCTACTGCAGCATTTGTGAACTCATACTACACACAACACTTAATCTGTTAGTGGACTGAAGCCTCATGAGATCTTATTGTTTTCCTCTCCAAATGTCATTTTTGTCTCATGGAAACTCCCTAAATCCTGCTACTTACTTAACATCACCAACAGATGAGACCCCACATGACTGCATAACCACAAGTGATTTCTTGACTAGTCCACATCCAGATTTACAAGAAACACCTTTAGACAACTCTAGAGCTTAGTTTACTTATGACTCCTACCTATGAAATAATGATAGACATCTGAAAATGGGATACACTGTGTCTATTCCCTTCACTTTAACAGAATACAAAGCTTAGCCCTTTATTTCTTCAGCCCAAATTGAAGCTGACCTATAAGTACTCACTCATGCCTGCACTCCGGTATCTGGCAAACATGCTAACAATTACACAGCAGGTATGCTCTTAGAGTAGCTCATGACTTTGGAATGCTCTGGAAACAGAGAAGTCTCCTGCTCCCAGGGCGAAATGAAATTGAAAGTGATCCCTTTGTTAACATCTTACTGGATGCAATCCTGCTGTCACAACTGGCAATAATAAAGCTCCTAGTGCATTCCAAAGACAACATTGAGGCAGAAAAGGGAACCAGTTAAATAGATAAAACTACTAAGGTAGAAGCATTACAAGATTACAAGATTCAGGCTCCACAAAGGAACCTCCTGTTGGTCATTCTATTCACACCATGTTAGCTATTACTTGGACAGGCACCCAAGATCCAAAGGATATTATCAGAGATGGGCAATAGCATGCTACGTATAAGGAACAGAGGTGGGTTTCTGAAGGATACACATTTGATTAACATATTGGGCTTTGGTATGGGCCAAATGGCTGCTCTGCTCTTTCTGAAGTCATTCAAGCAACCATATTAAAATTAACATATGAAATGACTCATGGGGGAACTAATAAAATGAAAACCTGTGGAAAACAATACTTTTGGAAACCTTTTTCACAGTAGTGACCAAAATACGTCAGAGGTGTCAGATCTGTCCTAAGTACATTGAAGGAAAATCTACTAATACTTCTCAAGGCCACTTTCCTTTGCCTCCTGGTTCCTTTGTTATCTGGCAACTAGATTCTATTCAGCTGCCCCTCTCTCAAGGATATAAATATACATGTTCTGGTGATGATTTGTATGTGTTTTCATTGGTTAGAATCATTTCCTTACAAACAAGCAACTGTCCTTGCAGTGGACAAAGGACTGTTGGAAAGGACTATTCCTACCTGAGGAATTCCCCTGGAATTATGTAGTGATAACAGTACCCATTTCACTGGAAAAATTCTAAATGCTGTTTGTGATCTGGCCTATACTACATTTCCACTGTGCCTATCATCTCCAATCTTCTGGTCTAGGGGAAAGACTAATGGCATAATTTACAAAACTCAATCGGCAAAACTCTCTAAGGCCTTTGGCCTTCCTTGGCTTAAATTGCTACTTATAGTTATATTAAACATTTGAAATAATTACTGGAAGACCCAAGATTTGTGAATCAGGATCACATGAGCCACTTCTAGTCAAGGGAGATCTTTTACATTATTGTCAAAATATCATTAAGACTCTGAAGAAAAATGAGCATCTGGTTGAAAAATCTTTCCACATCCAGGGGATGAAGGTATAGAACACCACAATTTACACCCAGGAGACTATGTTTATTGGAAAAGACATCTTTTAACAGACTCCTTACAGATCAGATGAAAGGGGTACTATCACAATACTTTTAACCAATCCCTGTGCTGCTAAACTTTAAAGCATTGATTCTTGAATTTGTTTCACATTTTAAAAAGACTTCTCCAAGTGAATGGCCCTCTGAAACCGTTGGAGACCTAAAGCTAAATTAGACCTAGAAATAAAGCAGATAACATCTGATACAGATGGCTCTTCCAAGACTCTGGACTAAGCCAATACTCTTCATGATCTCCATCAGTGAAATATCTCTGATTACCCTTGTTCTAATTGTGGTTACCACAGAGTTGTGATATGTCCTCTATTCTATAATATCTGATGAAGCATCAACTTAACACTCATTATACTTCTAACATTATAGACACATTTTCAAGGAGTGAAAAATTTCATGAATAGGTGTATACCTAGAATGATAATTCGGAAGAACTGTCCCTGACCCTTTGCCTCTTAATTTTGACAATGGAGGACTGAGAAGAATCTAACCTTTGGGACTCTTCCTTGTGACTACAAGTTTATTAATGTTCTGTACTACAAGTTTATTAATGTGTCGTACTACATACAGTGGGCATCCCCCGTTGGTGGTAATTCTAGGAAAACCACAGATCTTGCTTGAACTCTGCTAGGAATAAGTCTCTGGCTCCAATTATTGGGCATCTGATTAATCTATTCAGCTTGGGATTCTTTCACTAACCAAGGCCAATAGGCCACCCTTACTCCTCTATATTGTAAAATGGCTGACTTTTCTTGGGATAGTTCTTTCACTACAGTTATGTTATTATTACTTATCTTAATATCCATCCAGAGCCCTTACGCCTGGGAAAATAATCCCTTAGCTCACATTTCCCAAAGTCTAGCCACTATAGGAAATCTAACAAACCGTTGGATATATCATCAGTGTACCCCAAATTACTCACTGAATTCTGAGATCCCCTTACCTTAGCTATCTCCAATATTACTGGTATCACTGTACCATGTCTTGTGCAGAATTCATCTATTCTCCCAGCATGTCTGCTCACTTACTCAAACCCATAGCTCCCTTTTCCTGTACGATCAACAAACTTTGACAAATTTCTCAACAGTTCCTTAGGGATATTTGTTCCAAGGGAATCATGCAGTTACCTAGAAAACATCATATCCAGCTTCCAAACACCCACCTTTACCTCACTGTGTAACAACAAAACATATTATCATGAAAACCCTCATTTTTTTTTCAGGATTAATATTTATGTTCTTAAAGCAGCTGGCACAGTGTCACATGTGCTCAATAAATGCCTGATGCATGAATGTTTTCCTGCCAAAAGAAAATACAGGAAAAAATATATGGAACATTTTAGTTAACAATTAATCAAAGTTGAATAATGCTACCTATGTACAAAATAATATACCTGTGAATCAAAACTTACTGCTACATCATCATGTGCTACTAATTTAACAGATTTAGTTTTGACATACAATTGTGGGAACATTACTCTTAAATAATAATACAACTATTTTTGGTCAACTTGAAAATAATCTTCCAAGTCAACCCATAAAGGTACACACACATACACACATACACACACACACACACACACACACACACACACACATATTGCAGAGAGTCAGAACGACCAAGCAACTGAACTGAAATATATATATATATATATATATATATATACATATATACATATAGAGAGAGAGAGATAGATAGATATAGATATATCCATGGATAAATGTCTTACTTGAAGAATCACAAACCAGAGAGAAGTGAAAACTATCTTTGTATATTTTTACTATAACACACTTTATCAGTTTCACTAATAGTCTTTTAGTTGGGCATGTCCAAAAATTATTCTTTTTGTTTTGCTTTCCACATAGCAGGTTTAATCTCCATCCTGAGTTTTAAACTACTAAATACTTTCAAAGGTTTATTCCTAGTTATGGTCATTTCTCCGTATTTATGCTTTTAATGTTTTAGATTGAACTTTATAGTCAACACATTACTTATAGAAAATTTGATAGCACCTGCAAACTTCATTTAAAATGATTTGTTTTGATCTTCCTGTTTTTTTTTTTTTACCCCAATAGGTTAGTCCTTTGAAATATAACTACTCACTGTCACTGCTTCACAGGTTTAAGAAAGGGCAATTGTGATTTATATTGTTCATGGGGTCCTCAAGGCAAAAGTACTCAAGTGGTTTGCCATTCCCTTCTCCAGGTGTGTATGCAGGTAAAGAAGCAATAGTTAGAACTGGTCATGGAATAACAGACTGGTTCCAAATTGGGAAAGGAGTATGTCAAGGCTATATATTGTCACACTGCTTATTTAACTTACATGCAGAGTACATCATGTGAAATGCTGGGCTGGATGAAACACAAGCTGGAATCAAGATTGCAGGGAAAAATACCAAAAACCTTAGATATGCAGATGACATCACCCTTAGAAAGCAAAAGAACTAAAGAGCCTCTTGATGAAAGTGAAAGAGGAGAGTGAAAAGTTGGCTTAAAACTCAACATTCAGAAAACGAAGATCATGGCATCCAGTCCCATCACTTCATGGCAAACAGATGGGGAAACAATGGAAACAGTGACAGACTTTGTTTTGGGGGGGGCTCCAAAACCACTGCAGATGGTGGCTGCAGCCATGAAATTAAAAGACGTTTGTTCCCTGAAAGAAAAGCTATGACCAACCTAGATAGCATATTAAAAAGCAGAGACATTACTTTGCAGAGAAAGGTCCGTATAGTCAAGGGTATGGTTTTTCCAGTAGTCATGTATGAATGTGAGAGTTGGACTATAAACAAAGCTGAGTGCTGAAGAATCAATGTTTTTGAACTGTGGTGTTGGAGAAGACTCTTGAGAGTCCCTTGGATTGCAAGGAGATCCAACCAGTCCATCCTAAAGAAAATCAGTCCTAAATATTCAATGGAAGGACTGATGTTGAAGCTGAAACTCCAATACTTTGGCCACCTCATGTGAAGAACTGACTCCTTTGAAAAGACCCTGATGCTGGGAAAGATTGAAGGCAGGAGGAAAAGGGGACAACAGAGAATGAGATGGTTGGATGGCATCACCGACTCAATAGACATGAGTCTGAGCAAGCTCCGAGTTGGTGTTTGACAGAGAAGCCTGGCATGCTCCAGTCCATGTGGTCACAAAGAGTCAGACACAACTGAGCGACTGAACTGAACTGAATTCTGTTTCAATATATATGTTCAGATATTTTGTGTGTGTGTGTGGCCACACTCCACAGGCCTGTGGGATCTTAGTTCTCTGATCAAGGATCAAAAGCACAGCTTTAACCACTGGACCTCCAGGGAATTCCCCTAAAAGAGTTACCTTTTAAAGAGATTCTCAGGATGAGCAAGAGTATACTGCCTCTAAGTTACTCTATTAGTCAGGTATTTAAAAACAATGATGAGACTCTGCTCGGCTTCCCAAGTGGGCACAGTCATAAAGAATCCACTTGCCAATGCAAGACATGCAAAAGCGTGGGTTCAAATCCTGGGTTGTGAAGATCCCCTGCAGAAGGAAATGGCAACCCACTCCAGTATTCTTGCCTGGGAAATCCCATGGACAGAGGAACATGGCGGGCTACAGTCCATGTGGTCTCAGAGTTGGACACGACTGAGCATGCAGGCAGCCACAATAGACTCTGCTCTAAAGTAAATTAGCTGTTAAAACACACTCATGTTCAAATCAAAGCATAAAAAACAGTCCAATTTAACTATGAATCATCTTTGAAGTATTTACCATTTCATGTTACCTGTGTTTTTGAACATCAGCTCATCTTTATCAAAACTCAATGTTATATCTTCCTTTTTTTTCCTTCTACCTTAACAGACACAGACTTCTATCCATAATCACTGTCTTACATATTAAATATCTGTTCCATCCCTCAATCACACTATAAGCTCCCTGAGGAAAAGGATCATGTCTTATGATTCTTTATAACCCCAGTATCTAGCATATTATCCAGAACATAATTAATCCTGGAAAAATTTGTGGAATGACTAAATTTATAATCTTAATGAATTAAATGTAAAAAATAACTTCAGTAGTAACTACCAGAGATTTTCCTTATTTTTTATTAATTTTCTTACTTGAAACATTTAAAAACTTTGAAACTTAATTTCATAAAGTATTTCCAGTAGTCATTCTGCTTATGATTTCTGACTCAATTTTAAATTCTAACAGCCAATATAAATTCAATTCTTTCAAAATCATTTGAAAAATACACAGCTTGCATCATTCATAAGATATTTTTCAAAATAAGTCTACAAAAATTCTTGATACTTCATATATTCCATGGGATTTACTTCAAATGTTCTTTTGTTGTTGTTTTTTTTTTTTTCTTTTCACTTAGACTCCTAACACTAAATTTTGTCAGGAGATTAGTACAAACAACTTTGTAAACGACATTCTAAAACCATTTGTCTAAACGGTGACACACAGGCAATTTTTTTTTTTTTTACATTTTAAAGGACTGTTTTAAAAATATGCAATAGATGTTATAAAAAGCAAACAAACTCTAAAATATTTATTTGGCTCTTAACAGAAAAAGTTTACCACAACTTAGTCTAAACTATCTAATTTTTTAGTAATTAGAAGCATGACATTTAAAAATGCACAAGAGTACCAAGTTGGTCATATTTCATACTACACGGTGGACGAATAGGACAGAGAGAACACTTTCTCCTCCACAATTTCATCAAAAGATTATTTGTATGCTGAGCAACTTCCACAAAACAACTTCTGAACACTGGCGAGACAGCTGTCTGATGAGGCCTTACAAATAGCTGAAAAAAGAAGAGAAGTGAAAGGCAAAGGAGAAAAGGAAAGATATACACAATTGAATGCAGTGTTCCAAAGAACAAGGAGAGATAAGAAAGCCTTCCTCAGTGACCAGTGTGAAGAAATAGAGGAAAATAGAATGGGAAAGACTAGAGATCTCTTCAAGAAAATTAGAGATACCAAGGCACTATTTCATGCAAAGATGGGCTCAATAAAGGACAGAAATGGTAGGGACCAAACAGAAGCAGAAGATATTAAGAAGAGGTGGCAAGAATACACAGAAGAACTATACAAAAAAGATCTTCATGACCCAGATAACCACGATGGCATAGTCACTCACCTAGAGCCAGACATCCTGGAATGTGAAGTCAAGTGGGCCTCAGGAAACATCACTATGAACAAAGCTAGTGGAGGTGATGGAATTCAAGTTAAGCTATTTCAAATCCTGAAAGATGATGCTATGAATGTGCTGCACTCAATATGCTAGCAAATTTGGAAAACTCAGCCATGGCCACAGGACTGGAAAAGGTCAGTTTTCATTCCAATCCCAAAGAAAGACAATGCCAAAGAATGCTCAAACTACCACACAATTGCACTCATCTCACATACTAGTAAAGTAATGCTCAAAATTCTCCAAGCCGAGCTTCAGTAACACGTGAACTGTGAACTTCCAGATGTTCAAGCTGGTTTTAGAAAAGGCAGAGGAACCAGCGACCAAATTGCCCACATCTGCTGGATCATCGAAAAAGCAAGAGAGTTCCATTCTGCTTTATTGACTGCCAAAGCCTTTGACTGTGTGGATCACAATAAACTGTGGAAAATTCTGAAAGAGATGGGAATCCCAGACCACCTCATCTGCCTCTTGAGAAATCTGTATGCAGGTCAGGAAGCAACAGTTCGAACTGGACATGGAAAAACAGACTGGTTCCAAATAGGAAAAGGAGTACGTTAAGGCTGTATATTGTCACCCTGCTTATTTAACTTATATGCAGAGTACATCATGAGAAACACTTGGCTGGATGAAGCACAAACTGGAATCAAGATTGCAGGGAAAAATGTCAATAACCTCAGATATGCAGATGACACCACCCTTATGGCAGAAAGGGATAACTAAAGAGCCTCTTGATGAAAGTGAAAGAGGAGAGTGAAAATTTTGGCTTAAAGCTTAACATTCAGAAAACTAAGATCATGGCATCTGGTCCCATCACTTCATGGCAAATAGATGGGGGAAACAGTGGAAACAGTTACAGACTTGATTTTCTTGGGCTCCAAAACCACTGTAGATGGTGGCTGCAGCCATGAAATTAAAAGACACTTGCTCCTTGGAACAAAGGCTATAACCAACCTAGACAGCATATTAAAAAGCAGAGACATTACTTTGCCAACTAAGGTCCATCTACTCGAAGCTTTGGTTTTTCCAGTAGGCATGTATGGATGTGAAAATTGGACTATAAAGAAAGCTGAGCACAGAAAAATTGATGATTTTCAACTGTGGTGTTGGAGGAGACTGCCAGGAGATCCAACCAGTCCATCCTAAAGGAAATCAGTCCTGAATATTCACTGGAAGGACTGATGCTGAAACTGAAACTTCAATACTTTGGCCACCTGATCAGAAGTGCAAACTTATTGGAAAAGATCCTGATGCTGGGAAAGATTGAAGGCGGGAGAAGAAGGGGATGACAGAGGATGAGATGATTGTATGGCATCACTGACACAATGGACATGAGTCTGAGTAGCTTCCAACAGTTGGTGATGGACAGGGAAGCCTGGCGTGCTGCATTCCATGTGGTTGCAAAGAGTCGGACATGACTGAACAACTGAACTGAACCAAGTTGGCCTAGCAAAGAAAGAACAAACTAAAATTATCTATGCTATGGGCTTATAACTGCTGCAGTACACACAGAATATTTCTTTCCCCTGATTATGTTCACGATTTCATAACACTCAAGCTGTATTTTCAATTTACGTTTACTCCAATGTTCCTGTATCCTTGTAAATTAAAAGAAAATGCCAGCAGAATAGATACTTTTCCATGCTTTTTGAAACCAATAATTTTACTAGCAGAAACCTATCATCTCCCTGAAGGAAGATTATGTTAGATTTTTAGATGCTGTTAACTCTAATAACAAACTAATGAATACTTAGTTCACTTTTTGGAACCGGCATTATTCACCCAAATCTTTTTCAATATTTCACTTGTGCCATACTGTTACAAGTATTTAAAACAAATAAAGTCAAGTACACTACTTTTTAAAACATAGAATCTAAAAACGTAAAATCTGAAACAATGATGATGACATTTCTGTTCCTCTCAAATTAAAAAATGATAATGACTCTAAAGTTACTAAATTTATTCAATTAGAATCAGTCTTCAAAGTAATACCCTAATTCAAGATCACTCTAAATCTTCAGAGACGTTATTTCTAGAAAAACAGTCATGCCATGGCCCTCTTAATAATCTTTCTGCAACACAGAGCCCAATAGGTTAAATAAAAAGGCTGAAGTCAGCCCTATTGTTATCTAGACAAACCCATGCTTCCCAGAGACTGCTTACATGTACAGTATGTTAAAATTGGTCACATAAGGTATTACTGATCTTGCTATCCAGCTTCTGAACAATCTCGATATGAAAATAATGAGGATAAAGGTAATTTCAAAATTTTACTAGTTATTTTAGTATACACCTCCAAAAAGTTAGAGGTGAAATACACAAAATCAAACACTAGTAACTTGAAGGATAACTTGTTAACCCAGAAAACCAACCTGTAGACTCTGTATTATTTCAACATCAAGAACTAAGAGACGCCTATTCAAAGGCAATTCATTAGGAAATTTTTTTTTTCCTTTCCCATGCAGCAAAAAAGACTGTAGAAGAGCACTAAATAAAAGCAAAAGGGACACATGCCTCCAAAGAATAATCCACTTTAACTGCCATAATCCAATGCCAGGAGTAAAGAGAGGTACCTAAAGCAAAAATAAGACACAAATAGAATTCCCATACATACCTAGGCTCTACTCTTGACAGCTGATTTGAATAGGAGGAAATCTATTACTATTTTTTAAAACTACCAATATTTTTGGAAAGCAAAGGAGAAGGAGTTATCAGTGAACTTGTGAGTAATTTCACAGGAGTATGGAATTAGAACACTGCTATCCCAGAAAAAAATAAAATTTTAAAAAATTTTCTATCAGCCTAAATTTGCTGGTTGTTGTGACATAATATACTGTCCCTTCCGACATTTCCCAGTTAATTGGTTTTCAGCTTTCAAGGTAGAAACCCAGAACAATAAGCAAATGAATTCTATCTAGTAACTAACACAACAATCTACACATGCAGGCATTTAATGATCATTTGCTGAATAAATGCAAAATAACATTTAGAATCAATTAAAACCAATCTGAGTATCATCATGCTTTTATTTTTTTATTTATTTTTTATAGTAGCTAATTTTATTTTTTTTGTTTTTTTTTTTGTTGTTGTTGTTTTTATTTTTACTTTATTTTACTTTACAATACTGTATTGGTTTTGCCATACATTTTAAAAGGACTGGTAGTTGTGCAAATGATAGGTTACTATTAGTTGAACTAAGCATATCAATATTATATATACATTAGAAGGTATCTGTGGAACATTTTAAAACTTTGGTCCAATGACAGTAAAGCAGCTTCCCTGGTTACTGTTCAGGCAGGAATTTGTTTACTCTCCTTGGTCGAAATGACTTTAATGGTTCTAAATAGCTCCAAAATGTTCCCCATGCTAAGACACTGGTCATCTGGCCAGTCTAATGCAAACTACAACATATGCTTTGGAAAATTTTACTTTCAAAAGATACATGTATTGTGTGTAGTATAGATGAATGCACACTTTTACATGGCATGTGTACATACATGGTATCCTTTAGTAGCAATTCTCACTGTACTAATTTCTTAGAGATATGAGGTCCTTACAATTTCATAAAAATACAACCTTGGGGAATGTGAAACAAGTTTAAATTGGCCATTGAGTTATTTATCAGAGTAAAAGAAGTCCTTTGTGTACGACATCTAAATCTTATTTTGTTAAAAACAGCAATAACTTTATTATTCTTGTCAGAGAGTATATGCAAAGAACAATGATTTTATTTACTTCTCAAAATAATCAGAGATAAACACATTAATTTCCATTTTATATACGAGGAAACTGAAGACCTTTACTCTGCTTCTGCACTTTTCTCAGAAATCAGTTGAGCCTATTTGAGTGGACTATTTCTGGATTCCCTATTCTGTTCCACTGATCTATGTGTTTATTCTTCCAATACCACACTGCTTTAATTTGTTTTTACTGCCTTACTACCCTATATTGAGTGATTTCTTGCATTTTAGTTTTTTCAAAACTGTTTTAGATACTCTAGATCCTATGCTTTCATATATGAAATTGAGAATTAACCTGTCTATGTCTACATAAAACCTCCTTGGATTTTATTGACCTTTATTTTGAGTGAACATAGCTATTCAATCAGCAATTCTGATTTACTGATCTGATATGGTTTTCAACAACTTGTCTATGTCTTCTCATCTTCAATATAATCTTTATAAGGGGGACAACAATGTATACAGGGGAAAACATGAATTTAAAATGATCTGAGTTCAAATTTCAACTGTGCCTTCCACTGATTTTTGTCTTTCTCATCTGTTAAAAAGATACACCTTTTCGTACCAAACTGTGTTGAAGAGTTAGTAAAACTGAAGAGATAATACATGTTCAATAAATGGTGTTTCTTTTTCCCTTAAGAGATACATTTAAGATGGAATGGATTCCAATGTCTTTTTGAGTAAAAAATTTACATTAGGTGCTAAAATTACTACATATCCTCTTAAAGTCTGTCCCCAACCACTTTACAGGAAAGAGAGATAGGCCTCATTGTAAGAATAATTATTTGTGGCCTTTGAAATTTTTGTTAGTGAAGGGATATTTTATTCACAATGGAGTCACTATATCCTTAGCTAGTAGTAAGGTATGCAGATTATTTAGCTTCAAAATTATAAGGTTAAAACAGGTCACTAAACTTTTTTTTCTCTTATAGAAAAGGAAATTCCTCAAATCTACACAGGAAGAGTATACAAGATACTTCAAATACTTCCTCTGCTCCCATCATACTGTAGAACAACAGAATAAAACATACAAAAAACATAACTCACAGAAAATTTATTTTACAGCTAATTGCTGGCTTAAGAATTGACAGACGCTTTTTTTCTGTTGGATAATGAAAACTACATGACTATTTTTTTCCTTTTGGCATAGAGCTGTGGCTCTTTATCATTGGCTGTATATCACAATCACCTAGGAAATGATGCCCAGACACTCACCAGATTAAATATGAATCTCTGTGAGTTAGGCACCATCATGGAAATTTTTTTTTTAACTCCCAGATATCTCTGATCTAGGCTGTTGTTATTTAGTCGCTAAGTCGTATCCAACTCTTTTGAGACCCCATGGATTGTATCCCACCAGGCTCCTCTGTCCATGGGATTTCCCAGGCAACAATATTGGAGTGGGTAGCCATTTCCTTCTCCAGGGGATCTTCCTGACCCAGGGATTGGACCTGTGTTTCCTGCATTGGCAGGTGTATTCTTTACCACTGAGCCACCAGGGAAGCCCCATCCAATGTATGATCAAAACTAAAAACTACCAGCCCATGGAAATCAAATTTGAAATTAAACTATATTTTAAATATGTAGCAGACCTTTAGAGCATCTTATCTGTGTTCTAGTTCACCCTCCAATCCCATCCTCCATCCTTTCCATCCTTTCTATGCTGTTTCCTCTTATCCTGAATATCAAAATAATTTTTATTGGATCTTATCTCCTATAAACCATCTGAAATACTTTGTGAAATGGAAGCAAGGAATAAACAAAACACACTCTCTCCCTCTCAATCTCTCTCTCTCTCTCACATACCAACACACACACACACACACACACACACACACACACACACACACACACAGCAGGACCTACTTCAGATAAGAGTTAAAATCTAGCAGCAAAATCAGTTACGTAGAATGCCTCCAGGGCAATTCAGAAAACATCTCTATTATCTACAAAAGCCAGTTCAAACTTAGCTCTACATCTCTCTCCTGGGACCTCCCTGGTGGTCCAGTGGTTAGGAATCTGTCTGCAAGTGCAGGAAATGTGGGTTCAACCCCTGGTCTGGAAGGGTCCCATATGCCATTGAGAAGCGACTGAGCCTGTGCTCTAGAGCTCACGAGCTGCAACAACTGAAGCCCACTCACCTAGAGCCAGTGCTCTACAACAAAAGAAGCCACTGCAATGAGAAGCCTGAGTACCACAACTAGAGAGTACCCACGACTCACAGCAACTAGAGAAAGCCCACAAGCAGCAAAGACTCAGTGGAACCAAAAATAAAATAAATTAAATCTCTTTTCAACTCTCTTCCCACCTAAAAACAAACCAAAAGAAAACAATATAGACAAAGAAAATAAAACCATCATCAAGAACAGTACATTATCTTTGGAAATCACATAAATGTATAAACATTATACAGCAAATTTTGACAAAAGTATTAAAAATTAAGACCTCAAGATTCCAAGTACTTACCAGACTTTGAGAACTGCTGGCTAAAGATAATGACAGCATCCACCAAGAGAGAAATTACAAGAACAGAAAAAAATCTTATATTTCTCTCTCAAAATTATAGATGAGAGAGACTGAAAGGGGCGGTAAGGAAACAATACCGCCAGAGAAAGCAATAGAACCAAGTCAGGCCTTATTTTGGAATGGTGAGGTAATGATTACCTCTCTTGAAGAAAAAAATCAAGGTAGGGAAATACAGACGCTTTGCCCTGAAGGAACTGGCCTGAATATTTCCAGACCAGACTGGCTTAAAGTAAAATAGTCTTGGAAAAACTGGGAAGGCATCAGTGGTGGGTTGGGGTCAGGGCCCTGTTGGCCACTCCCCTCTTTCTAGTCCAAATAAACCTGGTGAGAGTATATAAGAAAAACAGATATCCCTGTTCTCTTTATTGCATTCTAGAAAAAAGCACCAGTCACTATTTTCAGCACAGCCCTCTGCACTCGCGGGCTGCTATTTAAGATGAATACTGATAAAGCAAAAATTTCAGGCTAAAGCACTATTTTAAAAGTACTGAAAAACTTTTCAGCTAGTAATAAGCGTATTCACCTTTAGAAGTAAAGATTTTAAGCATGCCAAGCATAGCCAGAAATCTTTAGAGTGGTTTGTTCTTGTTTAAGACACAACTGGGGAAGTGTTGTTTTAGCTTTCTATCTCCCTACGCTGCAAATATTTGTTTATCTTTATACTAGTCTAGTGGCTAACAGACACTTTTACTGGCAAGCATGCATTAAATATCTGTTATATTGAATTAAGTCCTACCACAATACTTCTAATTTCTCTTACTCCCTAATATCTGATCAGTTGTTAAACTATTTTAACTCTTCAAGGTCTCTCCCTCAGTATTCTCCTTTCTACTGCCTTCTGTCTTTGTTAAAAAAAAAAAAAACTCACTTTCACTGATTAAAATTCCCCACCCCCAGTCTCTCCTCAACTCCAATCCATCCTACATGCTGCCATCAGCTATTGCCAGCACAGATCTGGTCATGCCATTCATGATCTCAAAAATCTTCAGTAGCTCCCATTTACAGAACACTGAAAACCTTTAAACTAGCTTTAAAAGCCCCATACAAATTGGGCCTTGCCTACCTTTAGATGAATACCTCATATCACACTATATTCCCATTCTCACATCATAGACTTATATCCTACCAAATCATACTCCTCCTTCCTCCAAGGACACATCCATGCCTTTGCTTACACTGCCCTCATCCACCAGAAATAGGTTCCTTTAATCTGTGAAAATATTATCCACTCTCCAATGCTCTGCTCAAATTCTACCTCTTTCACAATGCCTTACTAAATCTATTCCCTAAACCACCATCACAGCCACTTCATTGTTGACGGTCTTGTAATTTGTATAATAGCAGTTTCTGCATATGACTATCTTGCCCACCTGAATGTAAACCCATGGGGATGGGGCAGGATTCAGGATGGTATATCTTTAGACATTTCACATTACAATGCTATGTACTGAACTGCCTTGTACCCAATAAACACTTCATGAACTGAACCAATTCCTACCATGACAAAAGTTCAAAATAAGAAAAATGTCAATGAAACATCTCATTAGCTAGTTATAACAAATTATTTGCCTCTCCTTATCCCCCAAAGTGTTCCTAAATATAACTTTGTATTTCATCCTTAATCATCCTATCATTACAAATGTGATCAACATACTTAAATGAAATGATCTAAGAAGGAGATCTTATGAGAAAACCACTCATAATAAGGAAAACTGAAGCTATGACCATGGTTATCTAAATCCCAAGGTTTTAATATGCTGCTGCTAAGTCACTTCAGTCATGTCCGACTCTGTGCGACCCCATAGACGGCAGCCCACCAGGCTCCCCCCGTCCCCGGGATTCCCCAGGCAAGAACACATGAGTGGGTTGCCATTTCCTTCTACAATGCATGAAAGTGAAAAGTGAAAGTGAAGTCGCTCAGTTGTGTCCGACCCTCAGCAAGCCCATGGACTTCAGCCTTCCAGGCTCCTCTGTCCATGGAATTTTCCAGGCAAGAGTACTGAAGTGGGGTGCCATTGCCTTCTCCAGGTTTTAATATAGTTGACAATAATTCAGAATTTAGGGGCAGAAAAAAGAGGTGACTATGGAGAAAGAGAAGGAACTGTATACATACTATGTGCAAATCATTTTGCTAAGGAATTAAACACAGCAAGGTATTTAGTTTTTATATAACAACTCTTGAAGACAGTTCTTCTCCCATTTAGAGATGAAGCTCAGAGAGGTTAGGTAACTTGCAGTGGAACTAGTGTAAGTTGGATGTGAAACTGGAACCTAGATTAAACTGGCCTCCAAAGCCCATATTCTTTGCTCTATTACTACAGGGTCTCATGAATTTAATTAAAATTAGCAGTTTTTCCCAATCTGCCATATATCTGATGTCCTAGTTAAATTTTTAGAGTCAGTGGCTTTAGCCCCAAACTGTTTTAGCAATGAAGTATGCTAAAAAAATAATATAAAAGTACCAATAAATATTTAATATAATATGGTGATATAATATACAATTTGAAAATTCTATAACAAACTCCATCAGGAATCAAGTAGTCTCTCACCAAAACAGAAAGTGCACAAACTCTGTACATGGCACTACTTCATGAAAAGTCCACTTTACTACTAAAACAGGCTATTCTTAATGACCTTTGTCCAGGAATGACCAATACCCATCACACCTCCTAATTCTTACTTGAAACCTCGACACATTTTCCCATAGGACAATTTTACAGTGATTAGGGTTTTCATCATTATATCTCTTCCCTGACGCTGACAGAATTCAGGCAATAGCTAAAATTATGGCTGCCTGAGAGATAATATCTTTTGAAGTCCCTATTCCCAATAGACCTAATTGAGACATTCTCTGCAAGAGCTCTCAGAATCAAAGCTTCTTGCTTATCCTATTTTACCCTCTCCCAGGAACCCTCTTTCCCCTTTCAGGCCCATTCTCCACCTCTCACTGGAACCAATCTAATTCTTGTTTGAAACCTCTGACACATTTCCCATTGAACAATGTTACAGTGATTAGACTCATCATTATACCTCATTACTGTGCACTGGTATAAAAACACAACTGTCCTTAATAATTTTTTCCTGTGCAAAAACATGTTAAGAGGCTAAACAACCAATTATCACACTTCTGAATGATAATTCAAAGGTTAACAACTGCCCATGAAACAAGACAGCAAAAGATGTTGAAAAAGATTCCACAAAATATGATAGTGTATACAATCTTTTATTTTATCAGGATTTAACACACACAGAAATAGACATTAAAGTTTCCTGTAACATTAAAGTTAACAGATTCATACTTACATTTTCTTTAAGGATTTCAACACATATTCAAAAAATATATTCTACAATGAAAGCATCCTTAGTCCTAAAAACTATCATGATTGAGGGCTGCGAAGTTCACATTCAATGGTTAACATTTCCAAAGCCAACATCAACAAACATGTAATTAAAATAAATATAAATTCTGGGAAGTAAAAGTGTCTCCTTATCAAAAGAAAGCCATTATAAACAAACATCAATAACAACAACAACAACAACAACAACAACAACATA
This sequence comes from Ovis aries, assembly GCF_016772045.2. Taxonomy (NCBI): domain Eukaryota; kingdom Metazoa; phylum Chordata; class Mammalia; order Artiodactyla; family Bovidae; genus Ovis; species Ovis aries. The sequence continues at coordinate 75,150,229 of NC_056080.1, forward strand.
ACCTGTTCTGAGTACTAAACAGGTCTAAGCAGGTCAGATGTAGTGGTTAGTTTTCACCTAGAATATTTTTTTCAGAAAAAAGTTTAATTAAGTCACTTGCAGGGTTAAATCTAACCACTCATAACTGTTTTAGACAAAGAAGGCAGAAATACTATCTTTACCACATTACCTTCACCTTTCGTTTTACTTCATAGGGATTAACAATTTCCACTCCAGTATTTTTCCAAATTGCTGAGGTAGAGAGACCCATTGTTAAATCTCTATAATACCTAAAACATACTGCAAACAATAAAAAAAAAACCATATGTGGTAATTACAATTTAAAACATTTCTACATTCAAAGTTAACAAAAATAATAGCAAGCATGCGAATGGTTCCCCCCTCCCATCCCAACCTTTTATCCAAGCATTTAACTGTTTTTATAAACCAGATGCCTAGAACTATAAGTCAAAAGATTACATACACAAATTAAACAAAATTCCTCTTCCCTTGAGTAATCTTCTAGAAAATTCTTGCAAGTATGAAACATTCCAAGAAGAAACAAACCCCTCTTCATTTATCCTGTTCTTAAGAGATGTAGAATATTAAAATGTATCTAGGAATTCCTTAGTGTAATAGTAAAATATTTCCTATAAATAGAGAGGGTTCAACTTTAGACTTCTTCCATATTGCACTACATTTCTTATTAAATATTATTCTGGCATGTAATTTTAACCCCAGCTCAGTTGGAAATTTGAAAAGAAAAAGAACAAATTAAACAGACAGCAGTCTAACGTATATTTTTAAGGATGAAGCAAGTACTTAAAAGACAAATCTGCACCTAGAGATGTGGAGGATTTCAAGTCCTACCTCAAAATATCCTACTGTGAATCAATTTGGCCTTCAAAATTTTAGGAGATCTGTAATCGTGATGGCCTCTACTGCACTACCAGGCTGTCAATAGATTAGGTTATCAGAAAAACATCCGACTTTCCAAAAAGTCTTGTTTTTGTTCTTAAAGGCTGCCTGCTTCTAATAGTAACAACAAAAACAACAAAGCAACAATAATAAAAAACAAAGAACCTGTGCACATCTGAGTTCTCACTGCACAGCTGACCAAAGCATAACCAGAACAGTTTCGGAAGTAAGAAGAGCGGGAAGAGAGGCGAACCAAAATATTTTGGTTGAACCTCGCTGTCTTACCAAAGATTCCTCTTAAAAGGGCTGGAGTTTACTTTGCCTGTTCTTTCACTGACCAACGGGGCGGGGACAGCAGTTGGGCAAAGGGAGAAGGGGCGGAAGAGGGCGGTAGAATTCAGGAGACCGCCAAGGAGGCTGCAGAACATCACCTGAGTGTAGATAAAGAAACCTTGCCTCCAGTTAATCTCCACTTAGGTTGTTACAAAGAACCACAACAAGCCACAAAGAAATGAGAAAAGTAACTAAGGAGCATTCATCCCTATGTGTAAATGGCCCCAGAGTTCGTCACCTTGCTGTTTCTGTTGCGCTGGGTTCCTAAAGCACCCGGTGTTCAATAGAGAGCTGGAGTCAGCAGCTGTCCCTCAAATTGGCAGCTAGCACACTTGGCGCAGCGGAGAAAGAGAAACATGCGGAGCCAGGCGCGGGCACCTGGCGTATCCCCCAGTTCCACTTCAGGTCGAAAAGTGAAGAAACTTAGTCACAACTCTGGCGTGGCCCGCAAGACAGATACTCCCCCGAGGCCAAGCCTGGCCGGGGCTGCACTTACTCCTGACTCCCGAGCCCGCCGCCCAATCCCCGCCGGCTCCCAAGAGAAAGCGCGGTTCGAGCAGAGCGTTGTCCGCCGCCCCGCAGCCTCAAGGGGCCTGGCCTGGCACCTCGCTTCCCAGCCCCATGCCCCTTCTCCCCCGGACCCCCCAGCAAAGGTCTTGAGAGGAGGAAGGGGGTGGCCCCAACCCCTCTTGGCCACCACACTAACCTCGCCGCTGCTTGCACTGCCGCCAAACACCTCCATTTCTTGGTCCCAGGGCTCGTCTTGAGGAGCGAACGGTAGCATCGCCCCTTCAGGAGCACTCGAACAGGAGCTGCCAACTGCCCGAGCGGCCGCGCATCCCGTTTTTGGAGCCTGCCTGCCACTGCGCCGCCGCCACCGCCGGGATCCCCAGCCTCGCCTTCAACGACAGCTGCCTTCGCCGTGGGGTCCCTCAAAGACTCGAAGCCAGGGGTCGTCGCCACCACAGGCTGCTGCTCCCCACGGAGAAGACAACTCTGTGCTGCCTCTCCAAGAGCTGCCGCTCGGTTTGTGCTCACCACTGCCGCCAACGCCGCGACAGTCGTTCGGCGGTGACTCCCCCCAACCCGCCCCCCGCCCCGCCAGCTCCCCGCTCCCTCGGGCCCCCTCCCAGCTCTGTCAATATGGCGGCAGCGGCGGCGTTACCTGTGCGGCGCCTGGAACTCCCGACCGCGGCGGCACGGCAGCGTCACCCAAACGTCAATGGAGATTCCCCAGCCTAGGGTGAAGCGAGGGGGGGTGGCGGCGGGGGGTAGGCGGGGAGGTGCGAGGGATCGCGTGGTGGGGGTTGGGAGAGGGGGGTGCTTACTGGGCAGGGAAGGCGGGAGAGGCGTAGTAAAATCCTCTGCTAGCTCCTCGGTAAACCTGCGCGCTCCACGGAGCATGCGCGGCGCTGTTCACACATGCTCAGCAGGCCTTCGCAAGTCAACAGAACAGCCTTGCCGGCAGGAGTCCCGAAAAAGGTTTGGGAGCTGGGGTCCCTCATGAGCATTTGGAGGAGTCAGTGTCAGAGGAAGACTCCAGGAATACCTACTTTCAGTACTTGCAAAAGCAGGTGCGCTATACACCGAGGCATGCCCATTTGGTATTTAGTGACAAATATTAAGGCAGGGGTTTTAGTCCAGTATACATTAGCCGGTAGAAGCTGGAGGCAGGAATAAAATCCGTTTAAAATAAAGTGGTACAACTGCGCTGCCTAACTCTCCCCTCTCCTCTTGTCCTGCTCACAGTGTTGGTATTTACTCTGGTTGTCTTCATACTATCGATGTCACCCCGTGTTTCCAGTATTCACATACATAACGTACACCACTTACTGGGCTCAACGTGAGGCAGTGAAGACAGTGTACGAAGCTAACTTCATTTCCACCCCGCTCTGAGGATATTGGACCTGTAGTGACACAAATTATCATTTTTTTCTCTTCTCCAAATCATTTACTGCTTTGCTACTCTAAGCCACACACTGTACCATGCTAGCAATTTAACTGAGATGAAGTATAGCCTCATGCATGGGAGATGATCAATACATGGGAAATACTTCAAAACCTAGAGTAAAAATGTTATTCCACATTTAACACTTCAAAGAACTCGAAAGAACAACTGTAACAGCGACTAAGCCAGCTCAGTACCTTGGCGACATTTCTAACGGTAGACATAAAATAACACCCTCTTCCACATACTACACCTGGGACTGTGATACTGTGCTCCACGGAAAACGTTGACGATGCTCTCTGTTTATTTCACAGTCTAGCTTCTAGCACTGGCAACGTAAAGTGAACCAGAGATTGTACCTGAATTGCAGTCAAAGATGACTGTTAGATCATTCCCACCTACTCAGCTTAAAACCCCAGGGAAGTTTTAAGAATATGTGTGTGTGTGTAGGCGCTTAGTCGTGTCCGACTCTTTGCGACCCCATGGACTGTACCTACCAGGTTCCTCCATCCATGGCATTTTCCAGGCAAGAATACTGGAGTGGGTTGCCATTTCCTTCTCCAGGTGATCTTCCCGACCCAGGGATTGAACCCGTGTCTCCCACATTGTAAGCAGACGCTTTACCATCTGAGCCAGCAGGGAAGCTTTAAGAATATGATTCTATAAAAATGAAAGCTTTGAAAATAGTGGAGACATGGGGCTATAAACAGTGAAAATATGTGAGCATGTACCCACATGCAGGTAGACTTCCCTTTGGCTGAACTGACCTTGCTTCCACCAATGCTTTGAGCACTGGATATCATCTTTTCTTGCCTACTCAAAGGCCTTGTTCTGCAATTCTTCCACTTCCTGTCTGCCCCTTTCAAATCATCTATTTTTCTCCTCTACTGGACCTTTCCTGTCAGCAGAAAGCATGCTGTTACTTACTTCAACTTGCTGAACCACTCATTAGTATCTGAAGTAGTTCATGTCTCTTAAAGCATTATCCTCACCTGGCCCCCAGGGCAAAACATTTGTTCATTTTCCTTCTACATCACTGGCCATTTCTTCTCCATGTCCTTTGCTATATCATCCTTCATCTTCCTAATCTCTAAAAACTGGAACTTCAGGGCTCAGTCCTTGACCTATACCTTCCCCAACATTTTAGGTATTCCCATATCCCACCCTGTTCCACGGCTTTAAATCCCATCTGTATGCTGAAGACTGTCAAATTTTATCTCTAACCATAAACACTTTCTTGAAGTCTAGACTTGTACATGAAACTGCTTATTCTATTTGGATACCTAACTGAATTCTAGATTCGACCCTAACTAACCTGTTCCTTGCCTAGTCTTCAAATAATTAATGACCTCTACCACCCACTAGTTTGTTGCTCAAATGTCATTTGAGTCTTTTTATGACCATCCGTTCTAAAACACCATCCCCATAACTATCTAGCCTCACCCTGCTTTTTCTTGATAATACTAATCAACATGTGATATATGATTGATTGATTTATTCCATCCAGCATCTAACATAATGATACACAGTAAATTTTTCTGGATGAATGAATTTGTCCTTTCCTCCTATGCATTTGATAAACATACCACATCAACTATATTAAGAAGCTTCCTCACTATGAATGTATTACTCTGCTTCTATATAAAATTTAACTTTCATGTATGTTCATTCATTTAACATTCCCCTTAAGATATAGACACATGTATGTGTTAGTCACTCAGTCATGTCTGACTGTGTGCAATCCCATGGACTGTAGCCCACCAGGCTCCTCCTCTGTCTATGGGATTCTCTAGGCAAGAATACTGCGGTGGGTTGCCATTTTTTTCTCCAATATATAAATATACATGCCTCATTAAAAAATAATTTAAATAATTAAATTCCCTTCCTCAACTCAATGGTTTTAATAGACTCTCATTTTTCAAATCTTTCCATTAGTTAACAAGTCTTTTCTTCTATCTCAATTATTTTTTAAATGTCTGCTCCATCCCCACTGCCATTGACTCAGTTCACCTCATAAAATATTTACTTGAACCAATTATAACAATGATTCCTCTTAACTGATTTTTCTGAACTCTAAATTTATACTGTCTCCTCAAACCATCCTCCTCATTGGCAGCCCAGTGATCAAAATTTTCCAGTGATTCTTTTATCATCTCCAGTAAAGTACCCAAACTCTTTAACTCTGAATACAGATGTTTAAATGTTTTCACCATCTGCCCTCTATCTTCCTAGCTTCATGTACCATTTCATATTCCAGTCAAATTTATGCACATGTTATTGTCTCTTCCCTATCCTAGTCTTTGTAGATAACTTCCCTTAATAGGAGAAGACAATGGCAACCCACTCCAGTACTCTTGCCTGGAAAATCCCCATGGACGGAGGAGCCTGGTAGGCTGCAGTCCATGGGGTCGCACAGAGTTGGACACTACTGAAGCAATAGCAGTAAATATTAACTACTATTTACTGAGAAAAGAGCCGACTGTGCTCCAGGCTTATGCTCTTCATGGATTCATTTAGCCTACCTAAGAACTTGTAAAAACTTATATTATCTATATTTTACAGATGAGGTACCTGAGCCTAAGGTTCAATGATCTTCCCAAAACCTCACAGATAATAAAGGAAAAGTCTAGAATTAAAACGAGGTCTGCCTGGTGCCAAACCTTTTACCCCACTCTGCTGCTCTGTGAAGCCTCTTGGAACTTAACTTCCCCCTCTTCATTCCTTCTTTCCACTCATCCCAGGGATAAATTAGTCACCCATTCCTCTGTACTTCCATAACATATTTTCCATATACTAATTTCAGCATTTCTTTATCTTTACCAGTGAACTTTGAGCTTTTTGATGGTAGTGAATTAATTAAGCTCTGCATTCACAGCATATGGCTGGTGTTCAATAAACGTGCTGGATGGACAAACAACATTTCTACTTTAGCCAGACACTATGTTAAAACTGGTCTGTTATAAAAATGTGCGACAGTACTTAACTCTTGAGAAGTTTAATGCCTATCTGTTCTGTGTTGACTTCTTGTATCAAAGACATATTACCTGATTTTAAGTTATTGGTTACCAGGGACTATTAGATCTAATTTCTACTAAATGAGAAAGCCCTTGAACTGTTGATGAAAAACATGATGACTTTATTTAAGCATAAAGGCATGTAGTAAAGAAGACTGGAACTTAAAATTCTAAATTTTCTATAAGTATACACAACAGAGTTTATTGCTTTCCCTTCAGTGATCAGGACATTTTTGCCTCAAAATTTCTATATGCCTATGTATCTCTGGATTTCCATTATTGTAGCCTTAAAAGTTTAAAAAGTATTTGGCAAGGTTTTGGTTGTTCTAGAACTGGGATGTACTTAACTAGTTTCTAAATAATATATTATTTATCATAAAGGATGATGCAATGGGTTCTACCACCATCAGAGCATGATTTCTGAGTATTTTCAGAACTAGGAAAAGGGTACATAAACCTCTACACTGATTTCTTTGCCCTGTGACAAATGGCACACATCAGATGACCAGGGTCAGGTGTAAAAGTGGGTGGTCATGCAATTTAGCTGAAAAAAGTTAACCAACCCATATGGAGATAAAAACAAACTCATCTTGGCCCCACTAAGGGGATGTGAAATATGAACCAAGGACCTTTGATCAGCAGATCACAGACCAGCCACAGATCCTACATTGTGGTTCTTATTCCTAGATTGTGACATATACAAATACTGCTTATTTGGGGTATAATTACAGAAAGAGCCACACAGTCCCTCAGCATTTTCTGCCTAGTTCCCCAAAGTTTATAATCCAAATAGCTGGAAATTGATGAATCAACATAGAGCATAAAAGCATTATTAGAAAAATATTCCAATATTTTATTTGGAGATATTCTGATTTAAATATATAAAAATGGGATCTGTGTGCAGAAACAGGAAACTTTCAAATTTTAGCAAATACTTATTATATTTAAGTTATTCCTCAGGAGTGTCAGATAACTTTTGTTCTCTAAAAATACTAAGTAACTTTGGTCCCCCTACAAATCAATTTCAAAAGGGCAAGCAAGTCACACATACTTGTGAAATATGTTTCATTTTTGTTGAGATGAATGAGATTAAGCAGTAAATAAATGATAAATATGGCTATAGTTTAGTTTTTCTCTTTGGACAGTAACTAAAGTTTACAGTACACAGAGAACAAAATCCCTTAATGATACGAGAGAGGGGGAAGAGTAGTTACCATTGTTTGTAGCCTAACTCCTAAGATTTTTATGAAAATTTATTATTATTATATTTTATGGTTTAGCTAGAATTCTAAGCCATTTAATAATGGCACATGTTACAAAGGAGTTTTGCTGTATTATATATAGGCAAAATATCAAGAAATAACATTTTATTTTCTTTTTATTTCTAAATCTCTTCAAATCCAGCCAACATATTTGGTTATAATGATATTTTCTGGAAAAAAAAGCAGTTGTCTTACTGGTAGGTTTTCTAAATGTTAGAATGATGGATCTATGATACAGGAAATTAATTCCTAGGATAACATACATGTCATAACTACCTGTAGGTGACAAAACAGATACATTTTTATAAACCCAAGCAATAACACCAGATGTGAAGGTAATCTGGCTGCCCACATCCTTCACAGTATTATTCACCCAGATAGAGCCAATTAATTTGAGCCACTCATTTGATGTCTCTTCCTTAACTCAAATTTTTCATTTGGGTCCCTGCAAATTTTAGAACTTTGTTATGGAAAGTTCTTCTGAGTTAAATGTGGACCATTCTTTCATTAAGGATATGAGAGTAGCAATGTTACCCTACTCAGACTTCAAACATAACTCATAAATCTGTATAACAATAATAAAAATGTAAATTTGTGTACCTACCAATTTACCTAGTTTCAAACTGTCTTTTGCATGTAATTTGCAAAACTCTTGTCAACTGCAATAAAATTTGTGTTTAGAGTTCCTATGACTGAAGTAATGATAAAAGATTTCCATAAAAAGTTAACTGACTCATCTGGACCCATGTATACCTGTTCACTAGGTTTCCCTGGTATTTACAGTTTCTAAATAAGAATTGTTTTAAACGGAACCAGATAATTTCAGACTTATTGACATTGTACTCTAAGTCATTGGTAAGTGTGCATCAGAATAACCTGGAAGGCTTTGTCAAAACACAGATTGCTGAGCCTCAGTGTTTCTGATTAATTAAATCTGGGTTGGGAACTGAGTGTTTGCATTCCTGCCAAGTTCCCAGGTGATACTACTGGTCTTGGGACCACACTTTGACAACTACTGTTTTAAGTTATAATTAGCCAAAGTAAGAGACATATTTTAGAGAGGAAATTTGTTCAAAAAGCCTGTATGATTCATTCAAATTTCAGGTTTTAAAAATTCATATAAAAATTATAGAGAATTGGAAAGTGCAAATTTAAACTTCAAAATAAAAAAAATCTACAAAGGAAATATTATATAAGATACAAACCCCAGTGAAGCACTTTAAAGCTTCATTATATAAAAGCAGTTGACATGCTAATAACAACTTATTATTAATAAACATAGTTGAGGTTAATAAAAGTGCCTTTTTCCTGGTGCCCTCTATTAAGAGTTCAACAGGGAAAATAGGCAAATTTGGAGTTGGTTACAGAAGAAAAAATATGTATATATTCAGATTCAGATTCAGTTCAATTTAGTTCAGTTGCTCAGTTGTGTCCGATTCTTTGCGACCCCATGGACCACAGCACGCCAGGCCTCCCTGTCCATCATCAACTCCCCGAGTCCACCCAAACCCATGTCCATCGAGTTGGTAATGCCATCCAACCATCTCATCCTCTGTTGTCCCCTTCTCCTGCCCTCAATCTTTCCCAGCATCAGGGTCTTTTCCAATGAGTCAGCTCTTCACATCAGGTGGCCAAAGAATTGGAGTTTCAGCTTCAACATCAGTCCTTCCAATGAACACCCAGAACTGATCTCCTTTAGGATGGACTGGTTGAATATCCTTGCAGTCCAAGGGATTCTCAAGAGTCTTTTCCAACACCACAGTTCAAAAGTATCAATCCTTCTGTGCTCAGCTTTCTTTATAGTGAAACTTTCACATCCATACATGACCACTGGAAAAACCATAGCCTTGACTAGATGGACCTTTGTTGGCAAAGTAATGTCTCTGCTTTGTAATATGCTGTCTAGGTTGGTCACAACTTTCCTTCCAAGGAGTAAGCATTTTTTAATTTCTTTTAATTTCATGCCTGCAATCACCATCTGCTGTGATTCAGATTGGCCACAGACAAAGACATATGACATGTTCCTAGGTTACTTGTGGTCAGCAGGTCAGAGATAAGCAAGTTGAAATTAAGAAGATATGTAGACACTGATAAGGGCATAGGGTACTTGTCCAATGGATCAGGAAAACTTCAGGTAAATGTGGTATAGTACCCTGGATAGCTCCCTGGAGGAGAAGTTACTTTAAGTCTGGCCTCACCTAAGTAAGCCTTTTTTTTTTTTTTTCCTATTTAGAGCCCCTCTCATTGTTAGAAGGGTTTCCCTGGTGGCACAGAGGGTAAAGAATCTGCCTGCAATGCAGGAGACCCCAGTATGATCTCTGGGTTGGGAAGATACCCCGGAGAAGGGAATGGCAACCCACTCCAGTATTCTTGCCTGGAGAATTCCAGGGACACAGGAGCCTGGCGGGCTACAGTCCATGGAGTCACAAAGAGTCGACCACAACTGAGCGACTAAAGCTTTCAACACTTTTCTTGTTACAATTCTGAATGTTCAAGGAGCCCAAACATTTACGCAGATTTGAGCCCCTGGATACTAGGAAGCAGAAGAACATTTTAATTTCACTAGTAACATTCAGAACCACTATCAGAGATATCTATAATCCCAAGTAGACTATGTCAGGATCCTGACATATTTAGACAAAAGAAGACTTTTAAAACCAAGAATTGGCTTTCTATTCTAAAGCAAAGAATTACTTTCATTATTATCCTTCTACAGTTACTGATTCAGAGTTCATTTACCTCTTAAATTATTTATTGAATTGACCTAAAGTCTAGTTCAAGAGATTTTCAACATGAATGTAGTAGAAAATAATCTTATAACTGTTAGCATACTGCTAGAAAATACATTCTATATAATCATGAAAAGTCCTTTTTTAAAATTTTAAATGCAGACTAATTACTTGGCAACACAGCTTCTACCTAACTTCTTTGCTTTCTACATCTTTGAGTATGTTCTAGTATATTTCATTGGACATTTAATTAAATCAAGATTAAAGGTTTTTTAAAAAGAACTGTATATGCTTAGAATGTACTATATGATGATTCAATATACATAGTGCAAGGTTTACTACAGTCAAGGTAATTAACACATCCTCTCACAGTTACCATTTTCAATGTGTGATAAGAGGACATGAAACATATTATCTTAGCAAATTTCCAGTATTCAATACAGTATTATTAACTAGAATCATCATGTTGTAGATTATCTCCAGAGCTATTCATCCTACATAACTGTAACTTTGTACTCTTTGACCAGCATTTCCTCATTTCCTTCACCTCTTTGCCCTTGGTAAATACCGTTCTCTTCTAAGCTTCTATGTATTCAACTTTCTTTTCTTTTAGATTTTACATATAAGTGAGATCATGAAAGTGTTTTTCTTTCTGTGTCTGGTTTATTCCACTCGGCATAATGTCCTTCAGATTCATCTATATTGTTATAAATGGCAGGATTTCCTTAATTTTTATGATTGAATAATTTTCCAAATATCACATTTTCTTAATCAACTTATCCATTGATAGATGCTTAGGTCATTTCCATATCTTGACCACTATGAAAAATGCTGCAATGAACATGGGAGTGCATGTATCTCTTCGAAGTACTAATTTTATTTCCTTTGGGTATATGCCCTAAAGAGGGATTGCTGGTTCATTTGGTAGTTCAATTTTTAGTAAAATCAATCCTTAACCAGAGGTCTCACAATGGCATTTCCTATCTTATGGATTTTAATACATTTCAAGAAAAGGTTTTAAGTTAAAGCTTTATTGGGAACACATGTACACCCGTGGCAGATTCATATTGATGTATGGCAAAACCAATACAGTATTATAAAGTAAAATAAAGTAAAAATAAATAAATAAATAAAAATTAAATAATTAAATAAAAAATAAAAAATTTAAAAAAGCTTCACTTAAATTAATAGCTATTCAAGAGGAATCCAAAAAGCCTTTGTTGCTTATCAAATGACATTGCAATGAGGAAAATCTTATTAAAAATGTAAATACTATAACTTAAGTCAGGGAAGGTTTGGAACGCTTAAAAAAAAATAACATAGCAATACATCTTAAACTAAAATAGATTACTATGCCTATACACAAGAAGACTCCTATATCCTATATGACCTCTCCCTAAACATTATTCTAACAAATTAATTTTTTAAAAAATACTTTTTTATGGGGGGGTGGTCCTAACATGGCGGAGGAATAGGACAGGGAGACCACTTTCTCTCCCACAAATTCATCAAAAGAACATTTCAACATTGAGTAAATTCTACAAAACAACTTCTGAATGCTGGCAGAAGAGATTAGGCACCCAGAAAAGCAGATCATTGTCTTCAAAAACAGAGAGAAGAAATCCAGCTCCACCCACCAGAACAATGACACAAGCTTCCCTAAACAAGAAACCTTGACAAGCCACTGATACAACCCCACCCGCAGCAAAGAAACTCCATAATAAAGAGAACTCCACAAATTCCCAGAATACAGAAACTCCACCCCAAATGCAGCAATATAACCAAGATGAAGAGACAGAGGAATACCCAGCAGATAAAGGAACAAGAGAAATGCCCACCAAACCAAACAAAAGAGGAAGAGATAGGAAATCTACCTGAGAAAGAATTTCAAATAATGATAGTGAAAATGATCCAAAATCTTGAAATCAAAATGGAATCACAGATAAACAGCCTGGAGACAAGGATTGAGAAGATTCAAGAAAGGTTTAACAAGGACCTAGAAGAAATAAAAAAGAGTCAATATATAATGAATAATGCAATAAATGAGATCAGAAACACTCTGGAGGCAACAAATAGCAGAATAACAGAGGCAGAAGATAGGATTAGTGAAATAGAAGATAGAATGGTAGAAATAAATGAATCAGAGAGGAAGAAAGAAAAACGAATTAAAAGAAATGAGGACAATCTCAGAGACCTCCAGGACAATATGAAACACTTGAATATTCGAATTATAGGAGTCCCAGAAGAAGACAAAAAGAAAGACCATGAGAAAATACTTGAGGAGATAATAGTTGAAAACTTCCCTAAAATGGGGAAGGAAATAATCACCCAAGTCAAAGAAACCCAGAGAGTTCTAAACAGGATAAACCCAAGGTGAAACACCCCAAGACACATATTAATCAAATTAACAAAGATCAAACACAAAGAACAAATATTAAAAGCAGCAAGGGAAAAACAACAAATAATACACAATGGGATTCCCATAAGGATAACAGCTAGTCTTTCAATAGAATCTCCTCAGGCCAGGAGGGAATGGCAAGACATACTTAAAGTAATGAAAGAAAATAACCTACAGCCCAGATTACTGTACCCAGCAAGGATCTCTTTCAAATATGGAAGAGAAATCAAAAGCTTTACAGATGAGCAAAAGCTGAGAGAATTCAGCACCACCGAACCAGGTCTCCAACAAATGCTAAAGGATCTTCTCTAGGCAGGAAACACAAAAAGGGCATATAAACCCCAACAGAAGACAATAAAGTAAATGGCAATGGGATCATACTTATCAATAATTACCTTAAACATAAATGGATTGAGTGCCCCAACGAAAAGGCAAAAACTGGCTGAATGCATACAAAAATAAGACCCCTATATATGCTGCCTACAAGAGACCCACCTCAAAACAAGGGACACATACAGACTGAAAGTGAAGGGCTGGAAAAGATATTCCATGCAAATAGAGACCAAAAGAAAGCAGGAGTAGCAATACTCATATCAGATAAAATAGACGTTAAAACAAAGGCTGTGAAAAGAGACAAAGTAGGCCACTACATAATGATTAAAGGATCAATCCAAGAAGAAGATATAACAATTATAAATATATATGCACCCAACATAGGAGCACCACAATATGTAAGACAAATGCTAACAAGTGTGAAAGGGGAAATTAACAATAACACAATAATAGTGGGAGATTTTAACACCCCACTCACATCTATGGACAGACCAACTAAACAGAAAATTAAAAAGAAACACAAACTTTAAATGATACAATAGACCAGTTAGACCTAAATGATATCTATAGGACATTTCACACAAAAACAATGAATTTCACCTTTTTCTCAAGTGCTCACAGAACCTTCTCCAGGATAGACCACATCCTGGGGCATAAATGTAACCTTGATAAATTCAAAAAATTGAAATCATTCCAAGCATCTTTTCTGACCATAATGAATTAAGATTAGATCTCAATTACAGGAGAAAAACCAGTAAAACTTTCAACATATGGAGGTTGAACAACAGGCTTCTGAATAACCAACAAATCACAGAAGAAATCAAAAAGAAATCAAAATATGCATAGAAACGATTGAAAATGAAAACACAACAACCCAAAACCTGTGGGAAACTATAAAAGCAGTGCTAACAGAAAAGTTCATAGCAATACAGGCATACCTCAAGAAATAAGAAAAACGTCAAATAAATAACCTAACTCTACACCTAAAGCAACTAGAAAAGGAAGAAACTGAGAACTCCAGGGTTAGTAGAAGGAAAGAACTCTTAAAAATTAGGGCAGAAATAAATGCAAAAGAAACAAAAGAGACCATAGCAAAAATCAACAAAGCCAGAAGCTGTTTCTTTGAAAGGATAAATAAAATTGACAAACCATTAGCCAGACTCATCAAGAAACAAAGGGAGAAAAATCAAATCAATAAAATTAGAAATGAAAATGGAGAGATCACAACAGACAACACAGAAATACAAAGGATCCTAAGAGACTACTATCAGCAATTATATGCCAATAAAATGGACAACGTGGAAGAAATGGACAAATTCTTAGAAAAGTACAACTTTCCAAAATGGAACCAGGAAGAAATAGAAAATCTTAACAGACCCATCACAAGCACAGAAATTGAAACTGTAATCAGAAATCTTCCAGCAAACCAAAGCCCAGGTCCAGACGGCTTCACAGCTGAATTCTACCAAAAATTTAGAGAAGAGCTAACACCTATCCTACTCAAACTCTTCCAGAAAATCGCAGAGGAAGGAAAACTTCCAAACTCATTCTATGAGGCCACCATCACCCTTATACCAAAACCTGACAAAGAGGCCACAAAAAAAGAAAACTACAGGCCAATATCACTGATGAACATAGATGCAAAAATCCTTAACAAAATTTTACCAATCAGAATCCAACAACACATTGAAAAGATCATACACCATGACCAAGTGGGCTTTATCCCAGGGATGCAAGGATTCTTCAATATCCGCAAATCAAACAATGTAATTCACCACATTAACAAATTGAAAAATAAAAGCCATATGATTATCTCAACAGATGCAGAGAAGGCCTTGGACAAAATTCAACATCCATTTATGATAAAAACTCTCCAGAAAGCAGGAATAGAAGGAACATACCTCAACATAATAAAAGCTATATATGACAAACCCACAGCAAACATTACCCTCAATGGTGAAAAATTGAAAGCATTTCCCCTAAAGTCAGGAAGAAGACAAGTATGTCCACTTTCGACACTACTATTCAACACAGTTCTGGAAGTTTTGGCCACAGCAATCAGAGCAGAAAAAGAAATAAGAGGAATCCAAATTGGAAAAGAAGAAGTAAAACTCACTGTTTGCAGATGACATGATCCTCTACATAGAAATCCCTAAAGACTCCACCAGAAAATTACTAGAGCTAGTTAATGAATATAGTAAAGTTGCAGGATATAAAATCAACACACAGAAATCCCTTGCATTCCTATACACGAATAATGAGAAAGTAGAAAAAGAAATTAAGGAAAAAATTCCATTCACCATTGCAATGAAAAGAATAAAATACTTAGGAATATACCTACCTAAAAAAACTAAAGACCTATATATAGAAAATTATAAAACACTGGTGAAAGAAATCAAAGAGGACACTAATAGATGGAGAAATACACCATGTTCATGGATCAGAAGAATCAATATAGTGAAAATGAGTATACTGCCCCAAGCAATCTACAGATTCAGTGCAAATCCTATCAAGCTACCAGCAGTATTTTTCACAGAGCTAAAACAAATAATTTCACAATTTGTATGGAAATGCAAAAAACCTCGAATAGCCAAAGCAATCTTGAGAAAGAAGAAAGGAACTGGAGGAATCAACCTGCCTGACTTCAGGCTCTACTACAAAGCCACAGTCATCAAGAGAGTATGGTATTGGCACAAAGACCGAAATATAGATCAATGGAACAAAATAGAAAGCCCAGAGATAAATTCACACACCTATGGACACCTTATCTTTGACAAAGGAGGCAAGAATGTACAATGGATTAAAGACAGTCTGTTTAACAAGTGGTGCTGGGAAAACCGGTCAACCACTTGTAAAAGAATGAAACTAGAACACATTCTAACACCATACACAAAAATAAACTCAAAATGGATTAAAGATCTAAACATAAGACCAAAAACTATAAAACTCTTACAGGAGAACATAGGCAAAACACTTTCCGACAAAGGTTTTAAGAATTGTTGTGTGGTTCCTCCATGCTCTCTTTTCCCTTCCTTCAGGTAAAGAACAAGGAAATGTGGAAGATATATCATTCTTGACCCTAAAAGTACTTGTAACTTGCGTGAAAAATAAACTTCATTTGGCAAATCACTGAGAGTTTTTAGATTTTTTTTTTGTTATCACAACATTATTTAATTTCAGTTGAATGAAACAGACTATTAAAAAAAAAAAACTTTCCAACCAAAAAAAAAAAAAATTAGGCCCAGATAGCTTGACTGGTGAATTCTAACACATATTTAATTAATAAATAATACCTATTCTACACAAGTTCTTCCAGAAAATAAAGGAGAAAACACATACCAAGTTACTTTTAATTCCAATAATAACCTGATATAAAAAAGAGAAACTACAAGAAAATAAAAATACACACTAGTATACTTTACATAGACACAAATATATTCTCCAAAATATGAGCAGAGTTCACAAATAATTAAAAACCAAAAGGCATTATGGCCAAAAGATAGTCCTCATGAAAATCGAAGGTTAATCCAACACTGGAAAAACAATCAGCATAATTTAACAAATTAAGAGACTAAATAAGAAAAAAAATCATATCATTGTTTCAATGATGCAGAAAAAGTATTTGACAAAACCTGACATCCATTCATGATAAAAACTCTCAGCAAATGAAGAACAGAAAGAATTTTCCACAAACTGAATAAGGACATCTATGAAAAACATATAATGAACATCATACTCAATGATAAAATGCCAAATACTTTTCCCCTAAGATCAGGACCAGGATTATCAGAATTATTCACAATAGCCAATATATGGAAACAACCTAAGTGCCTATCAACAGATGAATGGATAAAGATATAAGATTCACACATGCACACACAATGGAACACTACTCAGGCATGAAGATGAAATCCTGCTATTTGTGACAACAAGGATGAACCTTTAGTGAAGGTGAAATTAAGTCAGGTGGAAAAAGACAAACATCATATGATTTCACTTGTAAGAAACAAAAACAAAAGCTCACTCAAGATTCAGTGGAATATTCAGCCACAACAGGAATGGAATGCTGCAACACCCTGCAACATGGATGAAACTTGAAAACATTAATGACCCAGCAATCCCACTGCTGGGCATACACACTGAGGAAACCAGAATTGAAAGAGACACATGTACCCCAATGTTCATCGCAGCACTGTTTATAATAGCCAGGACATGGAAACAACCTAGATGTCCATCAGCAGATGAATGGATAAGAAAGCTGTGGTACATATACACAATGGAGTATTACTCAGCCGTTAAAAAGAATACATTTGAATCAGTTCTGATGAGATGGATGAAACTGGCGCTGATTATACAGAGTGAAGTAAGCCAGAAAGAAAAACACCAATACAGTATACTAACACATATATATGGAATTCAGAAAGATGGCAATGATGACCCTGTATTCAAGACAGCAAAAAAGACACAGATGTGTATAGTGGACTTTTGGACTCAGAGGGAGAGGGACAGGGTGCGATGATTTGGGAGAATGGCATTGAAACATGTATACTATCATGTAAGAAACGAATTGCCAGTCTATGTCCGATGCAGGATACAGCATGCTTGGGGCTGGTGCACGGGGATGACCCAGAGAGATGTTATGGGGAGGGAGGAGGGAGGGGGGTTCATGTTTGGGAACGCATGTACACCTGTGGTGGATTCATGTCAATGTATGGCAAAACCAATATAGTATTGTAAAGTAAAATAAAGTAAAAATAAAATTTAAAAAAAAATAAAGAAGACACAAAGGACCAGATATTTTATGAGTGAAATAAATGAAATAAGTCAGATGGAGAAAGACAAACATCATATGATCTCACTTGTATATGGAATATAAAAGACAAAAACTAAAACAAAACAAGTGAACAAACAAAACCAAACTTGTAGACATTTAGAATACAGTAGTAGAGGGACTTTCCCTGGCAGTCCAGTTGTTAAAACTCCATGCTTCCAATGCAGTCGGTGTGGCATTGATACCTGGTTGGGGAACTAGGATTCTACATGCCACACAGTGTGACCAAAAAAAAATAAAATAAAATTAAGCAAAATAAAAATGGACTAGAGTAGTGGTTACCAGAGAGGAAGGAGTGGAGAGGAGGGTAAAATGCATAAAGGTGGTCAAACATATCGTGATGAATAGAAGCTAAAATTATGTGTGTGAGAGCACACTGCAATGTACACAGAAGTAGAAGTATAATGCTGCATACCTGAAAATTGTATACTGTTATAAACCAATGTTACCCTATTTAAAAAAAATAATCAAGGACAAAAAAGTTAAGAATGTCTATTCTTGCCATTGCTATTTGACATTACACTGGCACTTCCAGCCATTTCAATATGAGGTGAAAAATGATTAAAAGGTATATAGGTTTGAAAGGAAAAAATAAAACTCTATTCATAGAAAACATGAGTGTCTACATAGAAAAAACAAAAATATACATTAAAAATCTACTAGAACTAATAAGTGAGTTTAGTGAGGTTACAAAGTACAAGGTCAATATGAAAAAAATCGTTTTTATGTGTAAATACTAGCAACAAACAATTGGAAATTAATATTAAATAAGTTGTAGCATTTTTAATAGCATAAAAGAATGGAAACACAGACAAAATGTGTTCAAACTTTGTGTAATAAAACTACAAATCACTGATGAAAGAATCAAAGAAAACCAATACAAATGGAGAGATGGACTGCATTTGGATTCAGATTCAAAGACTCAATATTATTAACATATTAGTTTTATCCAATATGATCCATTGATTCAATGCAATTCCGAAGAGAATACCAGCATGATTTTTATAGAAATTTGTCAGTTGATTCTGCAGTTGATACAGAAAGGCAAAGGACCTATAATAGCCAAAACAACTCTTAAAAACAAGAATTAAAAGATGTACAGTATCAGACTTCAAGATTTATTATAAAAATACAATAATAAAGAGAGTATATTATTAGAGACAGATCAATGGAACACAATATAGACTCAGAAATAGAACCATATATACATAATTAACTGACTTTGTTACAAAGTAGGAAAAGCAATTCAGCACAGAAAGAAGAGACTTTTCAACAACAGGCAGGGTAAACTTTGGATACCCATGTGGGAGAAAATTACCTTTGATACACTCCTTGTAGTATAAACAAAGAGTAGCTAAATATGTACCATAAGGTAAAACACAAGGTATAAATTTTCTAGAATAAAGAATATAAAAAGAAGAAAAATTTTGTGATTTTTTAAAGGCAAAAGTTTCTTAGATTTGACACTAAAAGCATGATTAGCATCATTCCTTCCAAGGAAATCCCAGGGCTGATCTCCTTCAGAATGGACTGGTTGGATCTCATTGCAGTCCAAGGGACTCTCTAGAGTCTTCTGCAACACAACAGTTTAAAAGTGTCAATTCTTTGGCGCTCAGCTTTCTCCACAGACCAACTTTCACATCCATACACGACCACTGGGAAAACCATAGCCTTGACTAGATGAACCTTTGTTGGCAAAGTAATGTCTTTGCTTTTGAATATGCTATCTAGGTTGGTCATAACTTTTCTTCCAAGGAGTAAGTGTCTTAATTTCATGGCTGCAATCATCATCTGCAGTGATTTTGGAGCCCCCCAAAAATAAAGTCTGACACTCTTTTCGCTGTTTCCCCATCTATTTCCCATGAAGTGATGGGACCAGATGCCATGATCTTCATTTTCTGAATGCTGAGCTTTAAGCCAACCTTTTCACTCTCCTCTTTCACTTTCATCAAGAGGCTTTTTAGTTCCTCTTCACTTTCTGCCATAAGGGTGGTGTCATCTGCATATCTGAGGTTATTGAGATTTCTCCCGGCAGTCTTGATTCCAGCTTGTGCTTCTTCCAGTCCAGCGTTTCTCATGATGTACTCTGCGTACAAGTTAAATAAGCAGTGTGACAATATACAGCCTTGACGTACTCCTCTTCCTATTTGGAACGAGGCTGTTGTTCCATGTCCAGTTCTAACTGTTGCTTCCTGACCTGCAAACAGATTTCTCAAGAGGCAGGTCAGGTGGTCTGGTATTCCCATCTCTCTCAGAATTTTCCACAGTGCATGGTGATCCACACAGTCAAAGGTGTTGGCATAGTCAATAAAGCAGAAATAGATGTTTTTTTGGAACTCTCTTGCTTTGACGATGATCCAGTGGATGTTGGCAATTTGATCTCTGGTTCCTCTGCCTTTTCTAAAACCAGCTTGAACATCTGGAATTTCACAGTTCATGTATTACTGTAGCTGGGCTTGGAGAATTTTGAGCATTATTTTACCAGTGTGTGAGATAAGTGCAATTGTGCGGTAGTTTGAGCATTCTTTGGCATGGCTTTTCTTTGGGATTGGAATGAAAACTGACCTTTTCCAGTCCTGTGGCCACTGCTGAGTTTTCCAAATTTGCTGGCATATTGAGTGCAGCACATTCATAGCATCATCTTTCAGGATTTGAAATAGCTCAACTGGAATTCCACCACCTACACTAGCTTTGTTCATAGTGATGCTTCCTAAGGCCCACTTGACTTCACATTCCAGGATGTCTGGTTCTAGATGAGTGATCACACCATCATGATTATCTTGGTCATGAAGATCTTTTTTGTACAGTTCTTCTGTGTATTCTTGCCACCTCTTCTTAATATCTTCTGCTTCTGTTAGGTCCATACCACTTCTGTCCTTTATCGAGCTCATCTTTGCATGAAATAGTGCCTTGATATCTCTAATTTTCTTGAAGAGGTCTCTAGTCTTTACCATTCTATTGTTTTCCTCTAATTCTTTGCATTGATCGCTGAGGAAGACTTTCTTATCTCTTTTTGCTATTCTCTGGAACTCTGCATTCAGATGCTTATATCTTTCCTTTTCCCCTTTGCTTTTTGCCTCTCTTCTTTTCACAGCTATTTGTAAGGCCTCCCCAGACAGCCATTTTGCTTTTTTGTATTTCTTTTCCATGGGGATGGTCTTGATTCCTGTATCCTCTACAATGTCAAGAACCTCCTTCCATAGTTCATCAGCACTCTATCTGTCAGATCTAATCCCTTAAATCTATTTCTCACTTCCACTGTATAATCAAAAGGGATCTGATTTAGGTCTTACCTGAATGGTCTAGTGGTTTTCCCTACTTTCTTCAATTTCAGTCTGAAGTTGGCAATAAGGAGTTCATGATCTGAGCCAGAGTCAGCTCCTGGTCTTGTTTTTGTTGACTGTATAGAGCTTCTCCATCTTTGGCTGCAAAGAAAATAATCAATCTGATTTTGGTGTTGACCATCTGGTGATGTCTATGTGTAGAGTCTTCTCTTGTGTTGTTGGAAGAGGGTGTTTGCTATGACCAGTGCATTTTCTTTGGCAAGACTCTATTAGTCTTTGCCCTGCTTCATTTCGCATTCCAAGGCCAGATTTAGACTCTAGTTACTCACCTCTCCAGTTACCATCACATGCGGTCTATCATGCTTTCATTTGAGTACCCTTTCTGACATATACAGTGATAATCAAGTGTTCTGATTGCTATTATCCTCACAACAGAGTATAATACAGATTGAAGATAAAGACTGCCTATTACCATATCTTTTTAAAAATTAATTTTATTGGAGTAAAATTGTTTTTCAATGTTGTTTTAGTTTCTTCTGCACAACAAAATTAATCAGCTATAGTATACATATATCCCCTCTTTTTTGGATTTCTTTCCAATTTAGGTCACCACAGAGCATGAGTAGAGTTCCCTGTTTTATGAAGTAGGTTCTCATTAGTTATCTCTTTTACATGCAAAAATATAATAAAAAACATGAGGTGCAGAACATCTGAATCTGTTTTATAAAATGGGCAAAGAATTATTTAGAACATATTGCATGTTAAATAATCCAATTTCCAGTTTTTTGTGTGGCTTGTTCTTTTTTTAATTTTTATTTTACTTTATTTTACTTTAGAATACTATATTGGTTTTGCCATACATTGACATGAATCCACCATGGGTGTACATGCGTTCCCAAACATGAACCCCCCTCCCACCTCCTTCCCCATAACATCTCTCTGGGTCATCTCCGTGCACCAGCCCCAAGCATGCTGTATCCTGTGTCCAGTTTTATTAAGGTGATATAAATAATATTCCCTTGCTGACCAACAAGAAGGCTTTTAATATAAGGAATTTGAAAAAAAAAAAAAAAAGAATCACATCTGAAAATACTCTCGGTTTCAGCAGAAGTGATTCATGTAATATCAAGTCACATATGGAAATGTTCCAATTCTACTCATGTTCTATGATAATGATTTATAGTGCCTGGATAAGATAGCATTATGAAATCTGAATACATGTCTCCTTTAGTCATTGATGTAGAGAATTGGTAGTAGCCAAGGTATGTAAAACATAGAGATAATAATTTATGTAAAAGGAGAAATAATTTTGGGTATAGATGATTTTTTCAGGTAGAGAAAATATGATAAGATAATGATAGATATATGTTACACATTTTTTCAAACCTGTAGAATGTACAGCACTAAGAGAGAACTCTATAGTAAACTATGGCCTTTGGGTGATTATGATGTGTCAATTTAGGTCTATCCTTGGTTAAAAAAAAAAAAAAAAGGTACCATTCTGGTGAGTGATGTTTTGTAATGGCAAAGTCTATGTATGTCTGGGGGCAGGGGATATATGGGAATCTGTACCTCCCTCTCAATATCGTTATAAACCTAAAGCTACTCTTTAAAAACTGTCTTAATAAAAGAAAATCCAATTTGGGGCCCTACTCTTCAAATTCATGAAAATGTAATGACTATCATAAAACCTCTGTTAAATCACTCATCTTGCAATACTGAGCTCCAGTTACATGAGAGTACAGTATATATAGTCAGGAAAAATTTTCAGACAGACATCAGCAAATAAGCAAGGGTCATCAAATTATTAGGTCTTCATAATGGCCCACCCATGGCTACCATCTGCTGATGGCAAAGGGCATTCTGAGTCTATTTACCCACCCATAGTATGTTTTCTTCCTAGCATACTGAATCTCTGTCCTACTGCAGAGATTTCAGGCAGTTACTACTTTGGTAAATTCTACATAAATGACTAGACAGGTGAGTGGAGTCTTTAGAATTCATTTGTTCCTTGAATTCATGTTACCTCTTCAAATAATACTTTTCAGTCCTAACTGTCTTACTCTGATATAACTATCCATGTACTCAGGCCTGAATTAATGTAACTCATTTGTTTCATCTGAATTATAGAAAGAGAACAATGCACTATTGATCTCAACTTGATTAGAATCAGCACTAAAACTTTTATCAGAAGCGCATCCATCTAGATGACAAGCTAACATGCTTGCAATTGTAAAAGCAAATTACTTTTACTTTTCTACTTGTACTTATACAAATAATTTGCATTTTTATTAACATGCCTAATGGATAAATTAGAGTTAAATCAATTATGTATGGTAGATCCCATTTACTTGAACAAAGATCTTGATTAAGAAATATTCTTTCATTATAACAAACGATCCAATCTTGTTTTCAGAGACAAAAGTCAAGCTTCCAGAAAATATTTAATCAACCTGACCTTATAACAATTATAGAAATGAACTGTATATCATCACTGACACATGTTCTGGCAAGTTTTCTTTTTCAATCATTGGAAGAATTTGTTTATAGCTAAAATATTTATGATTGTTCCCTGCTTTAGTCTATCTTAGAACTAAATGAATAAAATATAGACAATTTGTAGAAAGAAAAACATAAGCAAAATATCACAATATAAAACATTGGCAATTGTTGTTGCTCAGTCACTAAGGTGTGTCCACTCTTTGTGACCTCATGGACTGCAGCTCACCAGGCTCCTCTGTCCTTCACTTATTGCCAGTACTATTCACTATCCTTCACATTGCCAGCTTTTCTCCCCATTGAGCCTGAGTTCTCAATATCGTGGTCAAATATAATGTTGCAAGGAGGCTGGCTTGACCCCAAAGAACAAATTAGAGAGTGACAATACCCAGGTCCTTCAACTCCTTTCTAGACTAGAATGTTTTTTTTTTTTTTTTTCCTAAAACAGATTTTTTTTTTTCCTGAGGGCAATGGGTAGGTAGGAACTCCTGTTCTAAAGAAGTCATAGACTCTTGTTCCCAAGGGGTGGCAGTCTTTAAAGCCAGAATAGCTCACTCTGTCCATAGTGTGTCAAGAAAAGGCCTTAAGCACCATATTGCCAGAAATATTTGGTTACAAACTTCTGTAAGTACAATGAATCCATTTGGGAAGTCCCCCCATTGTAGCATTTGGTCAAGGATAAGCTACTCTTTCTATTAAAACTTCAGTCAATCAAAGATATCTCTGTCAAACTCTACCCTCCATTCCTTTACTTTCACTTCCTGCCCATTTCTCTAAATAAAACCTTATTGCTACAGAAGATTATTTTACTATTTATTCTCTCCAGACCTAATTTCTATGAGAGCTAATCTCTCCCAGTTAGTAATTATGTATCAATATCAGTTGTGACAAATGTACCTATTAATGTAAAATGTTAACAATAGTGGAGATTGGTGCAGGGTGCAGGATATATAAGAATTCTCTCTACTCACTTCATAACTTTTCTGTAAACCTAAAACTATTTTATTTTATTTAGGTGCCCAAGTTAATATCTATTTATAATAAGAAATCACAAGAAATTAATGAAATTTGAACAGCTAGTTTATACAAAATATCTCAATTTCCATATAAACAACATTTTATTAATTACTGCCTGGCTCACTTCTATAGTAAAAAGCTTCTTAAAAATGAAATGGTCTAGCAGGAGAAGAATACTGGAGAATGGATAAATAAAAGTGTATCTGCATTATAAATCTTACAATTGTAGGTAAAATGTAATTTAGGAGCACAGGAAAGGTGACAATCAGTGTTGTGGCAACCAGGGGACAGGCTGAGTGACAGAAATGTTTGGATAATTTCCAAAAAAAAAAAAACCAACTAGTCTTTAAGGGAAAATGGGGACTTGAGTGTGTGTCCTGAGGATGGAGGGAGGGAGAGCAAGGAAAGGGGAAGATTAGTGAAGATAAGCATATTCTAAGCAAAGGAAACAGCACATACAAAAGTCCTGAAGCATGAGAAACCCTGTTTCTTTGGGGGAACTGAATATAATTTATTTGTGTGAAGCAAAAGGAGAGTTTATGTTTCTCTATTTGCATGCTTTGATATGCATGATACATAATGTTTCTGAAAAGTATGGATTTACAATGCAGTCACTTCTGCACATGTCCATTGTATTCACTCTATCAAGTTGGCAATTTTCTTTCAGTAGACCACTTGTTTTACCCTTTTCCTCTTCTTTCATCTACATATAATTATCCAAGTACTTAAATAGTGGAAATTAGCAATATTTAGCACACAACTGAGATAAATTATTTACTAAAGGATGAATGGTCATCTCCAAGAATAGAACTAATGAAAGGTGGGTTTGATTGACTTTTGAAAAATTCCAGACAAGTAGAGATTACAGATTTCTTCCGGGAACAACATACTACAAATGTTTATGCCATACATATTGCTGATTCACTTAGTTGCACAGCAGAAACTAATGCAACATTGTAAAGTAATTATACTCCAATTAAAAAAAATTTTATGCCAGAATGCTCAGATCAAACACTCAACAGGATAATCCATTTCAGATTGTGACTGAAAGGCTATAAGATAAGTTTGGGCTTTACCATATATCATTTTATCTTCTCTCTCGATGTACCTTTTAGAGCTGTCTTACTTTTTAGAGCTAAGAAAACTCTGTCTTCTGTGATGATTCCTCTTTGTCTGTTATGGAATAATAACCACTTATTATTCCATAGTCATATTATCAGGCTGATTTGCTTTCCTGTTTTTTTTTTTTTAACTTCTTATTTTATTTTGGAGTATAGCCAATTAACAATGTTTGTAGTTAGTAAAGGGAGTCAGCCATCCATATGCATGTATCCATTCTTCCCCAAACTGCCCTCCCATCCGGACTGCCACATAGCATTGAGCAGAGTTCTTTGTGCTATTCAGTAGGACCTTGTTGGTAATCCACTTAAAATACAGTAGAGTATGCATGTCAACCCCAAACTCCCTAACTATCTCTTCCCCTCATCCTCCCCCCAGCCAATGGTAAGTTTATTCTCTATGTTTGTTTTTGTTTTTATTTGCTAAGTAATGATTTTAATTTAATTGTGTTGTATTTTCTAGTTTTTTAAACCACTGTTCAGCAATAAGTGACTATTGTTGCTTTACTTCAGCTCACTGAAGTAATGATGCATGTTTGTAGTTGGAGAAAAGTGGAGAAAAGACCCTTCAATTATCCAGCTACCACTCTTTGTACCCACTTGTTAGTATGCTGTGTGTTATATGACTTGTCATTTCAAATGTTAATTTTATTGACTCTTTTCCCTTATTACATATGTTTGGTACAATACCGCATCAGTACCAATAGACAGCTTAGGATCTCTGTCACCTTTTCTCCTTTCTTAATAAGCTTGTTTTCACAAGGATAATTTAGAATTGTTATTTGTCTTTAAACAAAGCATTTCTTATCAGGAATCAGTATACTCTGCATTGTATTAGCATTATTGCAGTTTACGTTCAGACACACATACACCAACACAGAAGTTGAGGATTTAGGCAGTTTTCTCCACAAATTTTACATTTCTAAATGTTTATCAGCAAAATCCTAACCAGTTTTCAAACAAAACTCACATTTTTCTTAAAATATTCAGGTACTATAATTGAGGTCAAACAAGTCACCTTTTTGTTTAAATCACATGGATAACTGTGCCAACTCTTAACTTCACTTTGAGTGAAACAACTAATTGGGTGAAATTTCCACTGAAAATGTCAGTGAAAAAAAAATAGTCATAAGCTGATGTTGAGTATCTAAGTCCAAACGAGTTGCTAATTGCCTGAAATTACCAGTAGTTTGGTTATCAAGCCTTGGTGCATTTAGATATAGCCATGGTGAAATTGGACTAAAGAAAAATAAGCATACCTTTAGCATGCCTACCAGTGCACAGTCATATATACTCAGTGAGTCAGAACACTAAAAATTCATACTTTTCTTCAATTTCTCATTTTGTCTCTTGAAATGAGTTTCAGTTCAGTCTTTCAGTCATGTCTGACTCTTTGCAACCCCATGGACTGCAGCGTGCCAGGCTTCTCTGTCCATCATCAATTTCTGGAGCCTACT
This sequence comes from Ovis aries, assembly GCF_016772045.2. Classification (NCBI taxonomy): domain Eukaryota; kingdom Metazoa; phylum Chordata; class Mammalia; order Artiodactyla; family Bovidae; genus Ovis; species Ovis aries. The sequence goes on from NC_056080.1 coordinate 75,177,349, forward strand.
AAAACTCATGTCCATCCTGTCGGTGATGTCAATCCAAACATCTCATCCTCTGTTGTCCCCTTCTCCTCTCATCTTCAATCTTTCCCAGCATCAGGGTCTTTTCCAGTGAGTTGGTTTTTTGCATCAGGTGACCAAATTACTGGAGTTTCAGCTTCAGCATCAGTCCTTCCAATGAATATCCAGAACTGATTTCCTTTAGGATGGACTGGTTGGATCTCCTTGCAGTCCAAGATACTCTCAAAAATCCTCCCCAACACCACAGTTCAAAAGCATCAATTCTTCAGCACTCAGCTTTCTTTAAAGTTCAACTCTCACATCCATACATGACTACTGGAAAACCATAGCTTTGACTATATGGACCTTTGTTGGTGAAATAATGTCTCTGCTTTTTAATAAGCTGTCTAGTTTGGTCATAGCTTTTCTTCCAAGGAGCAAGCGTCTTTTAATTTCATGGCTGCAGTCACCATCTTGCAGCTCTCAAAAATAAAGTCTGGCACTGTTTCCATTGTTTCCCCATCTATTTGCCATGAAGTGATGGGACCAGATGCTGTAATCTTAGTTTTTTGAATGTTGAGTTTTAAGCCAACTTTTTTCACTCTCTTCTTTCACTTTCATCGAGAGGCTCTTTAGTTCTTCACTTTCTGCCATAAGGGCGGTGTTATCTGCATATCTAAGGTTATTGATATTTCTCCATCAATCCTGATTCCAGCTTGTGATTCATCCAACCCGGCATTTCACATGATGTATTCTGCATATAAGTTAAATAAGCAGGGTGACAATATACAGCCTTGACATACTCCTTTCCCGATTTGGAACCAGTCTGTTGTTTACATTAAGAAAATTTATGCCAATAAAGAATAAATAATGAGTTGAAGGGCAGTTTAGTAGCCCACTTGATTTTAGCAACTGCCACAAATGCCTACTTTGGACATAGAGACAAATTCTAGAGTTATAATACTAAATAAAAACTAGAATAATCTGATAACCCAGAAATGTAATGATTAAATATAAATATTTTCACACATATCATGTTTATGTTGTTAGAACACTCAGTCTATGATAAACAGATGACAACTATGTAGGCACATTAAGAACTGGAAAAAAAATGTTAGTGTTAAATATTTAGAAACGTAAAAGAGTCTGGGAAGTCTTAAAGTCTATGAAACTGTTTAAAAACACCCTGAAGACAAATGCTATCAAAATTATGAGAAACAAAATGGATGTTTAGAAATCTAATTTTCTCCTTTGACTGTTGACACCAAGGTAAATGAACCTTATTTCACAGACTTCTATTTCTTAAAAGGCTTTCCAAACATCTACTAAAGAGATCCACTTTGCCATATGGCCAATTGACAATATAATAATTTCATAAAGTTAGCTGTTTCTTCTATGCAGAGAAATCTCAAAAGGGACATTCTTCTAATTTATCTTTACTTCTAAATAAGTCTAGTTTTTGCATACTGTAGAGTGAGAAGTGTTATTAAATAAAAACAAACTTCTGAATTTCCCCACTATAATTAAAACTTATCTTCTCTGGTCTGACTTGAGTGGATACGTTGAACAGCTGCCTTTTCACTCCTCATATGATACATTCCTAATACTTGAAGACGTGGTTAAAATAACCCTTCCATTTTCTTAGGCTTCTTTCACAGGGGCAATTATCTAAATCTTTCAAAGGAATCATTTTGGATAGCTTATCCTGGTCCTTCTCTGAATACTCCATATAAACCATACATACTTAAATAATGATTATTCCATTTAGAAGACATAATAAAAATCTAACTAATACACAAAGATTGCATCTCAGCCCTTTCATGCTGTTAATATATCTCTATACCTATATAGGGCTTCCCTGGTGGCTCAGTGGTAAAGAATCCACCTGCCAGTGTGGGAGATGTGGGTTCAATCCCTGGGTCAAGAAGATCCCCTGGAGAAAGAAATGACAACCCACTCCATTAATGCTTGCCTGAGAAATCTCATGGACAGAGAAGCCTGATGGTCTATAGTTCATGGGATTGCAAAAGAGTCAGACATGACTTAGTGACTAAGCAACAGCATATTTATATAAGAGAAAATGTTCATCATTTTCAATCATATGACCTTTTATTATTAGTGTTTTTTACCTATAACTCCCACAATCCCAAAGCAATTGTTTCCTATACTTACACATAACCAATCAAGAACTATCTTGCACTAATTTCTGTAAGCAGGTATTCCTCCTGAGTTTGCCTTTAATAAACTTTTTCTTGTTTATTTTTTACTCACTTTAGTTTGTCAAAATTGTTTGGAATCCCAATCTTATCCCACCTCCTCAATCCCCCACACCCACCCACAAAAGCAGACTTCCTTGACTTGTATGAGTTCCTTAGGGAAACTCTTAAACATAATAAACGTATTCAGTAGATCTGCATAGTCACGACACTAAGACATTTAACATTTTCCAAACCTCTGCCCCTTAGTCACAACCTATAATACCCAGAGCCTTGTTTCTAGATGTTCTTACATGATTCTTGAGGAGTGTCCAGTGATGTTCAAAGAATGGAAGGCAACAGTACAGAATTAAACTGAAGTTGGACCTATGATGTGTCCTTCTAGAACTCATTGTGCCTCAAAGTGGATACTGTCTATAAGTGTGTTCCCCATAGAGTACAGCCTCGAAAAACACATGTGACTGGGAAGGAACAGTAGTGGAGCTAGAAAATACAGCAATTCAATACATGGGAAGGGAGAAGGAATGGAGTAGGGGAAGAAGTATCCAGGATAGGTGATCTTACCTTAACCCTTACTCTCTGGGGGTGCAGAAAGTTTTATGCTTGCTGTAACAACAACAACAACAATAATGCAACTCTTTAGGTCAACTCTTTCTCTTGGGCAAGGGGAAGAGAATGCAGAAGAAAAACTTAATGAGACTTTCAGTTCAGTTCACTTCAGTTCAGTCGCTCGGTCGTGTCCGACTCTTTGCGACCTCATGAATTGCAGCACGCCAGGCCTCCCTGTCCATCACCAACTCCCGGAGTTCACTCAGACTCACTTCCATCGAGTCAGTGATGCCATACAGCCATCTCATCCTCTGTTGTCCCCTTCTCCTCCTGCCCCCAATCCCTCCCAGCGTCAGAGTCTTTTCCAATGAGTCAACTCTTCACATGAGACTTTACCCTCTATAAATCATAGGTTTTACATATTCCTCAGACATAGAATGAAAAAAATAGGCTAAATTATTCCTTTATTAATCTATTTTCTCCTAGGATTTTCACTTACTCTTTCTTCCTTAAATTACTGGCATTCCTACTTCAGAACTGTCTCTGTCCCTGGGCAGTTCCTGTCATAAATATATCCTTCCACCTCAGCTCAGATATTCTGGGACTCCAGCCAACTGGCAATGTCCCTTCTATCAATAATTGGAATGTTGAATGTCTTTAATTATACAACACTTAGAAGCTACAAATATTAACATGAGTAATTAATTTGGACTGTGGACCCAACTGACGGCACCTATTATATCATTAACATTTAATATAAAGTTATGATAAACCAATGTCCTATGTCAATGTAAATTTGTGCTAAAACTTAAAATAGATTATACCAAGCATTAAGGGTTTGGAGAGAGTAAAGAACTTACTAATCGAAAACATGCTTGGTATTTCAGTTTCCCTAGTATAAATGTAGGTCAAGTTAATTTTCAGTTTTAAGCACTTGAATTTATGTGGGACAGAGAACAGCTGGAGTCTGGCATTGAAATTTTATTTTATTTATTTATAATTTATATTATATGTATTTCTAAAAAGGATTAGAAGCAGCTGACACTAAATTTGAGACATGCTATCATCTATTATTACTGAAATGTTTCATTCAAATATTTTTTAAAAGATTCTGTATATTTGCACCATATCTACTTTTTCTTAAATATCCCCAAATAACTAGGCTGAAAAATAGTTTTGTCTTTTTTATAGGAGTATTTAGTGATAATGAGTATTGCTGAAACAAGCAAATCTTTATTCTAAGGAATATATAGGTGACAGAATATTTTTCCCGTCAAACTAGTATGTCCTTATCATCTTCCTTTTTAACTCTCTCCAACAGTATAATGTGATTAAACAAAGAAAAACAGAGTTTGCTTCATTAGAGGTAGATGAAACTGCTATATAATGTTGTCTTTTATTCTCATTCATTAAAGGTACTCTTTGAAAACATTTCTTCACATTAGCTGTTAGAATCAATTACCAAGGCCACCAAATTCATGATTGTTAATGAGCCTGGATTGAATTAATAGTTATAAGCATTATAGCTGATATGAATAAAAACAATGAAAATAGGTGCAGTTTTATAGACAAGAGTGGTTAGGCTTGAAGAAGAAGGAAACACAAGAAAAAATGAAAAAAATCTTGGCTAGACAATGAGCTGGATGTTTTTTCACAAGTTAACTTATTAAATCCTCAAAATTCTAAAGTAAATAATATCATCCCCACTTTGCAGGTAAGAAAACTAAGGTTCAGAGAAGTTAAGTGCCCACAGTTAATCAATGGCATAGTTCACACTGAAATTGAAATCTGAGCCCCCAAATTGTGCATTTTCCATATCTCACCACTCTGGTAAAGGGAGCCGCTGCTGCTGCTAAGTCGCGTCAGTCGTGTCCGATTCTGTGCGACCCCATAGATGGCAGCCCATCAGGCTCCTCTGTCCCTGGGATTCTCTGGGCAAGAGCCATTTCCTTCTCTAATGCGTGAAAGTGAAAGTGAAATCGCTCAGTCGTGTCTGACTCTTAGCGACCCCATGGACTGTAGCCTACCAGGCTCCTCCGGGAGTACATAATGAAAATTGAGGCACAAAAACAGAAACTAATTTCCAATAGAGTAGCTACTCATTCCTCTATCCACTATTCTTCTATTTTGACAGAACAATATAACAAAATAATACAGCTTCTTTATTCTGTTCCAAAATATATTTACAGAGTTGAACTATTTCAAAATAAATTATATATGTAAAAATGGATACAGCTTTTTGCTTTCCTGGATTTAGAAATAAGGAACAGAAAAATAAATTCTAAGGATAAAGCCTTAGAAGTATTATTTCTAATCATTAAATACCATTAGTATTCCAAGCCCCTAAATTTAACCTGTGTTTATAATCTAATCATTTATAATACCACATAAACTCTTGAGATTTTATTCGAAAAATTAAAGGAAAACATTGTCAGGTTATACTATACATGATTAAACATTTGAGCTGACTTATCTGTAGCATTAATATTCTAGCATCAACGGACAATCAACTAAAGGTTTTTATTGGCCCCGTACGTTGGTGGACAGCTTGATGGATCTGGTCAATAATTAGTAGATTTTACAACCAAAACATGGTTTATTTTGGTTATAATGTAAAACATGTAATAAACATTTTAATATTTAACAGTTTTTGAAAGTAGGTATACCCAGCCTTGAAAACAACTATTATAATATCCTATTGTTCTCTCTAGTACCACATTTTTTTTCCCTTCATGATCAAACTTCTCAAATGGTATACATAAACTTACTCCTTTTTCTGTGTAATGTCCCTATATATAACTCTTCAACTTTTACCTTGCTCCACCTCATTAGGACAACTACTTTCTCAGTATTCACCACTAACTTCTTAAAAATCCACATTCTCTCCTCACAGCACATTGTTAACCATCACCTTTATATGAAACGTTTTCTTCCTTTGGCATCTATAACAGTATCCTTATTCTTTTCCTTTCTCCCCACATAATTATTCTTCATTTACTTCATTGGTTATTCTTAACTTCTACATGTCTCTCTGGACTTAGTTTTTAATGCCTCTGTCCTTTTTTCACTCTTTACCTTAGAAATTTCATTCGATTTCATGGATCCTATCATATCTGTGTTGATGACAGTAAAGCTAGATCTTCAGGTAATATACAGTCTCATATGTCTTACTAAAATGTTTACATGGCTAATAATCATTACTATAAATTCTTTTATTCCAAAACAGAGCTCATCATATTTTTCCTCATAAATGTCCCTTTCCTGTCTCTCTCTCTCTCATAACATTTTTCCATCTATAATTCATCACTTTACCCATTTTATCAGGACAGTCACCAACTCCTATGAAGTTCTTCCTTTTCCACTTTTCTTATGCCTTTAGGCCACAGCTAGAGTGACACACAAAACTACCACCAGCATTTTCCATTGTGTCAGAGTCTCACTAAATCCAAATCCCATGCTTCCACTATACTACCACTGTTATCCCAGATCACTGCATATTGACCACTTCCCTTTGCCAAGCCTCTTCCCTAAAATTTTAGTTAGAAGCATTTAGAATTTTAGACTTAGCACTTATGTCCTTCAAAGACTCAATTTTTATCAATAGTCTTCTCCATCACCACAATTCAAAAGCATCAGTTCTTCAGTGCTCAGCCTTCAAGCCTAGATCCTATTATCTATCACTTCAATTTGCCAGTTTCCTCATCTTTCATATCCATTGTCCTTATGCAGCATCCACACAGTAAATTTCAAGAGCTATATCAACCCCAAAGTCCACATCTTTAGCTCTACTATATCGAACTCATAGATGTTGTTAGAGAAAAGCATAAATTGGCCTAATGCAAATTCTTGGTCTCTAAACCCAGCTTGCTTTCAATGCCATCCAGTGATCCTCTTGTCTCTTTTTTAGCCTATTCCAAATCTGATTGTCTCTCCTACGATCACCACACCTCTGCCTTGTAGTCTGTTTAGACAGTCTCACATCCTGCCAAATTTCTTTAAAGAATTGTTTACATTCACTGGTTCAATGTCCACACCTCTTGTTGACTCTGCAACTTACTATAAATCTTGTTTCCACTCCTCTGATCCACTGGAATTTCCAGAGTCTACAATGACCAATTTATTGTTAACTCCAATGGTGATATTGATCTCTGTCTTACTGAAATGCCTCTTTGCCTTTTGGTTTCTAAGACACCATTCTGCTTTTCTTCCTATCTATTTAGGTACCTCTTAATAGTCTGTTTTTTGGTGGTAACTCTATTTCCTTTAAAGTCCTTAAAATATTGGTCTTTTTTAGTTTCCTACCCTCAGCCTTTGACTTTTCTCATTTTACACTCTCTTCTCCATGTGTCTCATTTTACACTCTCTTCTCCATGTGATCTATTCCTATATGCTAATATGTCACAAAGTCCATATGGTCAAACTATGGTTTTTCCAGTAGTCATGTATAGATGTGAGAGTTGGAACATAAAGAATGCTGAAGAATCGATGCTTTCAAATTGTGGTGCTGGAGGAGACTCTTGAATCCCTTGGACACCAAGGAGATCAAACCAGTCAATCCTCAAGGAAATCAACCCTGAATATTCATTGGAAGGTCTGAAGCTGCAGCTCTAATACTTTGGCCACCTGATGCAAAGAGCCGACTCATTGGAAAAGACCCTGATGTTAGGAAAGCTTGAGGGAAAGAGGACAAGGGGGTGACAGAGGATGAGATGGTTGGATAGCATCACTGAGTCAATGGAAATGAGTTTGAGCAAACCCTGAGAGATAGTGAAGGACAGGAAAGCCTAGTGTGCTGCAGTGTGTGGGGTCACAAAAAGTTGGACATGACAGTGACTGAACAACAATATATCATAAACTTCATCCTCAATCCAGACTTCCTTTCTAAACTATTAGATATCTCGACTTGAACTTCTCTCAGGCTACTCAAATTCAGTATCACCCAAACTGAATTTATCAACCTCCAACTCCAACCTCAAAGTGGTTGCAACAGTTCCTCCCCCTTTGCTTCTATTCTCAGTAAATGGCCTCAAGCAACCAAATGCCCTAACCCAGAAACCTAGATGTCAGACTTGACTCCTTTTTTTGAACTTCTTGTCATTCACTAGAATGGTCAGGCCTTTCACAATTCTGCTTTTGTAAATAGACGACTTCTGTGCCTGAAATGCTCTCCCTTCTTTCTTTTTACTTAAGACATTTCTTACTTATCTCACTCAGATTAACTTTTGCAGATTTGATATTAAGCGCCCTTTCAAGCTTCCCTGGTGGCTCAGAGGTTAAAGCGTCTGCCTGCAATGCGGGAGACGTGGGTTTGATCCCTGGGTTGGGAAGATCCCTTGGAGAAGGAAATGGCAACCCACTCCAGTATTCTTGCCTGGAGAATCCCATGGATGGAGGAGCCTGGTGGGCTACAGTCCACGGGGTCTCAAAGAGTCGGACACAACTGAGCGACTTCACTTCACTTCTCTTCACTTCTTCCAAGACTTCGCTCTTCTGCTTCCATAACAGCCTATTCACAACTCTGCTGTGATAATTGCTCCATTATTTCATTCACTTCTCTGTATCCCTCTTAAGACTTTAAGCAATATGAAGGTAGAGGCTCTGCTTTGGTTGTGTTAGTATCCATGCATTTCATACAGTACATTGGTACTTTAAACTTTATTGAATATTTTTTTAAAATCTTAATTAAATGAGGAGGGCAGACAGAAATAAAAACTAGACAAGAATGTCAAAGAGGTTTTGGAGAGAAAATATAAAAAATGCCCAATCTATAGAAAATAGAGGTAATTTTTCTCAACTTTAACACTTTTTAATCATTTTTCATCTAGTTATTTAAAAATACAGTGTTACTTTTAAGATTATCAGAAAAATTTTAAAAAGAAAATAATGGTATCATTATTCTTTTTCATTATTTTAAAATATTGTTTAACAGGGACTTCTCTGGTGGCCAAGTGATTAAGACGTCATACTTCCATTGCTGGGGGCAATAGGCTCCATCCCTGGTCAGGGAACTAAGGTTTGGCCTGCTGCCCAGTGAGGCAAAGAAAGTTTTATAATAAAAAGTTATAAAGAATATTATTGCAAATTCCTGTGTATTCATGACTATTATATCTCAAGAACTCTTAGAGACTTCCCAACCTTTCTCACATAGCTTGCATTCCCATGAATATGTTTTTTTGATTGATTTTATTTTTATTTATTTTTTTTAAATATAAATTTATTTATTTTCTTTTATTTATTTATTTTTTTAATGGTATGAAAATGTTTTTTCTTTCTGAGTACAAAGCGAGACACTATTAAGACTATGAAAAACGGGCCAGAGGCTGTGAAGCACAGAGAAGACTCTCTGGCCTGGTGCCTGGGGCTCCAGTGCAGTGCTGGTGAGGCACTGGGGCCGCAGCAGGCTTAGGACGCTTACAGGGCACGTGAGGCCGGCCAACCGCCAGTCCCATCTGGGGGGTCTGGGCACTGAGGACTGAGTGCCCAATTTATTGATTTTAATTGGAGGTTAATTACTTTACAATTTTAACTTAATCCTCAAAAACATTTTTGGGCCAACTAAGATCTGTTCTTCTTTAAAATTAAGTTGTTTTTTTCTCTGTAAACTATTTCATAGTAATAGAAAACAAGCGGTCAACAACTACCTTTTCTCTGCATAACCCTCCTATATTTTCTTGTACACTACAACTATATTATCCTTTACTCTTCTCCAGGCAGAGTAACCATAATTGTGTTAGGGCTGAGTCTCCATCTTGTTGATTATTTTGGTATATTTTCAGGAGAGTCCCTCCAGTTTTTCCAAGTCTTAAATCAAATAGAATGCTAACTCCAAAAAGCAAAGAACTAAAAACCAACTTTATAGTGATAAGAGATATCCAACTAAGAGGATGAGAACCTGCATTTCAATGAAGCACCAGGAATGCCTTTGTCTTTTCCAGTCCTCTACTCAGGACTACACAAATGCAATGTCTTTTCTTTTTTCCTTATTAATTCCAGTCTGAAAATGAGAGTGTTCAGGGGTTAAAAAAAACAGTAATGAATTAACTACAATATACAACATCTAGCTCTTTATCAATGCCACTGCTCTTCACAGCCAGATGTCATGTGAAAACAGGTTAATATTAAGTAATTTCTACAAGCTGATTATCTCCTTACATGTGGCTTTTCACAAAGAAGTCTGTTAACCAACCCAAAGATTTTGACAAAATCGTTTCCAATTAATTGATATTATACTCTACTTTTTCTCAAGACTTTTCTCCTCAGGTTTATACTCTATGATCACAAGGAAGAACAATGTCCTAGCATTTTTTGATCACAGAGTGTAAGCCTGAAAAGTGAACCTGAAAAGAAAAGGACCAAAAAAGTGAGGAGGTGGCCTGTAATTACTAAATGTCCCCTTTCACTATCATGGCCACCATCTGCTCAACAAAGGCTGAAAAAAATAGATGCTATAGACCAGGGGTCCCTAACCCCAGGGCCAGAGACTGGTACCATAGAGGCTTATTAGTAACCAGGCGGCACAGGAGGAGGTGAGTGGCAGGCGAGCAAGTGAAGCTTCAACTGCTGCTCCCTGTTGCTTGCATTACCACCTGAACCATCTCCCCCTACTTCCCACCCCCACCGGCCATGGAAAAATTGTCTTCCACTAAATCTGTTCCCGATGACAAAAAGTCTGGGATCTGCTGCCATAGACAGAAGACAGTATATTAGACTAGGCTAGTATGCTCAGCTAAGCTACAAAAGAGAGCAAAGATTATTTTGGCCTTGAACTCATGTGTTTTTTCTCTACCTTTGCTCTTCTAGGCTCTGCCCATACAGTGCCTAGGCCTCCACTTTCTTTATATTATTCCCTCAACTGAGCAGGTTCCCCACTAAAATGTATTTGGCTGGAGTAATCACTTATATTCTGTATATTTCTCCTTCTGTTTCTCACTAGCAACCCTCAACTATTATTGTATTCTTTTCTCTCAAGGATTTGCTAGATGATTGAAATTGATCTGACAAAATAACCCATATTAAGCCATTAATAGATGAAAAAATCCTAATAAATTTCTGTTTGAGGTAGTAAGTTAGGACTGTGATGAGAGCCTCTCACATCTTAACCTCAAAGTGTGATACTTTCAGACTTTATGGAAGACTTCTGAGAGATAGATTTATGATCTTCTCCAGTAGTCTTTGGGCTTCCCCCATGGCTCAGTGGTAAAGAATCCCCCTGCAATGCTGGGGATGTGGGTTTAATCCCTGGATCAGGAAGATGAACTGAAGGAGGAAATGGCAACCCACCACAGTATTCTTGCCTGGGAAATCCTATGGACAGAGGAAACTGGTGGGCTACAGTCCATGTGGTCACAAAGAGTCGAACATAACTGAGTATGCATGCCAGTACTTTTTAAATCATCCTGCAGAAGCCCAGAATCTCTTGAGCTTCTTTGAAGATTGATAGCAGCCACACAGTTTCCTTTTTCTCTCATTTTATTCTTACCTATCAAACGCCATTCCTCATCACATACAATCAGTGAATGTAAAGAACCTCTATAATTTATCCAAATGCTGCCTGGAGATATATCCTCCTTTCTTTCCCTCTTTAATATTGTGATTCTCCCTGTTTGGCAAGTAATTAAGTGCCAGACAAATAGGCCTATGTTATTCATTATGTATATACTCAAGAGGCCTCTGAAATTGGCTTTTAAAAATATGTAAACTGAAAGAATAAGTAAACCAGTAAAAGGATCACATTGGTTAGCACTTAGGGGCAAATGGACACTCTAGGTTCAGTGTCTCTTTCAATCCTACATTCATGGCAATATCCAATTAGTGCTTGTGCATTACAAGGAAAGGCCAATGAGGATGTGCCTAGCCAGGCCTCTGCACAGCCCTGGTAGAGACACATTCACTTCTACAATAATCAAATCATTAGGCTACATTCTGTGACTTACACATGTGCTAAAAATGGCATTTTGAAATGTTAATACTATGGATAAATCCAAACCCATTTGTGAATGCTCATATTCTCAATTGAAAGCACTGAAGTACGAAGTATGCTTAGTATGCTTAGTATGTTATTTTCCATAAACACAATTCTGTAAGCTCTTTTTGTTAAAATCAACAAAATCCATTTTATCCTTGATGCTTATTAACTCAAGTGATAGATGGGAAAGGGAAAGGTTTTTTTTTTATATTTTTAATTTTTATTGTTGTTATTCAGTCTCTCTAAGTCGTGTTTGACTCTTAGCGACCTCAAGGACTATAGCATGCCAGGCTTCCCTATCCTTCACTATCTCCTGGAGTTTGCTCAAACTCATGTCCATTGAACTGGTGATGCCATCCAACCATCTCATCCTCTGTTGTCCCTTTCTCCTCCTTCCTTCAATCTTTCCCAGCATCAGGATCTTTTCCAATGAGTCGGCTTTTGGCATCAGGTGGCCAGAGTACTGGAGCTTCAGCATCAGTCCTTCCAGCGAATATTCAGGGTGGATTTCTTTGAGGATTGACTGGTTTGATTTCCTTGCAGTCCAGGAGACTCTCAAGAGTATTCTCCAGCACCACAATTTGAAAGCATCCATTCTTCAGTGCTCAACCTTCTTTATGGTCCAACTCTCACATCTGTACATGTCTACTGGGAAAACCATAGCTTTGATTATACAAATCTTTGTTGGCAAAGTAACGTCTCTGCTTTTTAATACACTGTCTAGGTTTGTCTAGGGCTTCCCAGGTGGCGCTAGTGGTAAGAACCCACCTGCCAATGCAGGAGACATAAGAGACACAGGTTCGACCCCTGGGTTGGGAAGATTCCCTGGAGAAAGAAATGGCAGCCCACTCCAGTATTCTTGTCTGGGAAATCCCACAGATAGAAGAGCCTGACAGGCTACAGTCCAGGGGGTTGCAAAGAGTTGGACACGACTGAAGTGACTTAACACACATAAGTTTGTCATAGCTTTCCTTCCAAGGAGATGTTTTATTACCTCACCTCAAAATTTTCTAGCTTAAGTTCTGGTTTGTCAACACCTATATTAGAAATTCTAAAATGAAAAGTCATACAAATCATCAAAACTGGATTTTTTAAGGAAAAATACTTGGTAGCATTAAGCACAATAATTTCTTTTAGTATTGAGTTAGGCTTATTTTATAGACTATCATCCATTGTGTTCAAAATTTCTTATGTTTTTATACTTGACATGAATCACTATTAGTTCCCCATCTCTCCTTCTATCTCTAGGTCTCTTTTCTCCCTCATAACTCATACCTACACAATCATTTACAGTCTACATTATCAGAGACTAAATGATAATTCATTGCAGCTGCTGTAATCAATGCCACTTATTTTTTTTTTCTGAGTCTTTGGAATCAACTAGTAGTGCTAGAATCCTTCTCACCTATCTGTCTTAATTACTGACCAAGCACTGCATCAGAAATTGCAGTTAATAATCACACAGAAAAGGAGAAGGTATCAAGTCTCTTGGGAGAGGGAGAATGAATAGGCAGAGATGATGAAACATATTTCCCTTGCCTTTTAGCTGATATTTGTATTTAAATGAACAGCTTTATATAGGCAAGTCATGGGCTTTCACCTGATATCTGGAGTGCATTTTGCAGCAGCATTTCTCAGAATCTGGAAAAAGGAATGATATATCACTGCAGTAACGATGAAAATGCTAATGCTCACGTAAGTAAAGTTTTTCTTCTCTGAATGGGATACACTAACTCAGGCTATGCAGAATCATTTACTGATGCATGCACTGATTGAAATTCAAATATGATTTAAAATTAATAATCTGTTCAACAATCCTGGGGAAGATTATAGCCATGAAGGCAAATGTTACTGTCTCCCTTGAAGAAATATTCCAACAATCAATAAATTCTCTTAAAGCTGCAATCGAAATTAGAAGTCTGGTGTAAGCTTTCATTTGACAAATACTTTACAAAACATACAAATTGCCTGGCTCAACCTTTTATCTCAATAAATTGAGTGCATACAAATATGTATTCAAAGAATTTCTCTATTTGGGTAATAGATGAGGTTCAAGCTTTCCTTTTAGTTGGCTGCTTTGCATATCCAGCCTGGGCTTCCTTAGTGGCTCAGATGGTAAAGAATCTGCCTGCAATGCAGGAGACATGAGTTTGATCCCTGAGTCAGGGAGATCCCCTGGAGAAGGGAATGGCAACCCACTGCAGTGTTCTTGCCTGGAAAACTCCAGGGACGGAGGAGCCTGATGGGCTACAGTCCATGGGGTTGAAGAAAGTCAGGCATGACTGAATGAGAATTTGGATATTCAGCCTAGCAGAATGCTGTGGTCTTAGATGGAAAATTTTGGGGGGAGTAGATATAATGCTTAATTGGTTTCTAGATTTTACTTATTGTTTTCATGACTATAGTCCCTGGGCTGATTTGACTTTTATTTCCTGCAGCTCTGGAGGGTAGGCTTTATTTGTAATTTGAGAAAACAAAGCTAGAGGAATGAAAGTGGCAGTATAAGAATTCAATTTGAAGCTTGTGATTTCCTTTGAAAATTGACACTTTTGTCAACAAGTATTTATTGAATACATGATGCAGATTGGGCTTTTTAAAAAGTGTGTAATTAAGATGTGGAATATTTTCTTCTTTTGCCAATGTATAGAGTGTAAATTAGTAGGCACTGTGCAGTTTAGTGATTTTCTTCTATTACCCAGCAAGTAGAGGAAAAGAGATAGGAGTTAGGGGCTGTGAATGAACTAGGCAGCCCTATTTTAAATCTAGTATTTCCTCTGGTAGCTCTCTGCTTCTCACTTCAAAGTCCACTCATGGCTTATATTTGTGAGACAGAAATAACAAATGGACCTAAGGATAAAGTAGTTCACAAACCAGAATCCCTTACTTCTGAATGTACCTAAAAGCACAGTTTACAGTTTACTGTAACCAGATACAAAGGTATAGAGAGAGGTAAATAAAGTAGTACATTATTGATCACTTAAGGCAGTCATAAAAAGGGATGCATTTTCATTAACAGTGGGTTGAATCATTAGAAAACATAAAGCTACTCAGTTCATATTCAGTGCTTGCTCTGCTCTGTGAAGTGAATAATACGGGGATGAGTAGATTGCTGTGAAATAGGTTTCCAATTGTGAGTTTATTTTTCTTGTGAACACAAACCATGAGCTCAAAACTTCAGAGGTACTTAATTTTGATCAACTTTTTAGCAGTAAAATGTTTTGAGTGAGCTCAAAGATTTCACATGTTTTAAAAGTCCAATAACTTTCTTTTTTTGTTGTTTTAAATTTATTTATTTTAATAGGATGTTAATTACTTTATATTGTATTGGTTTTGCCATACATCAACATGAATCTGCCACAGGTATACACGTGTTCCCCATCCTGAACCACCCTCCCTCCTCCCTCCCCGTGCCATCCCTCTGGGTCATCTCAGTGCACCAGCCCTAAGCATACAGTATCATGCATCAAACCTGGACAGGCAATTCGTTTCAGAGATGATATTATACATGTTTCAATGTCATTCTACCAAATCATCCCACCCTCTCCCTCTCCCTCTGAGTCCAAAAGACTGTTCCATACATCTGTGTCTCTTTTGCTTTCTCACATAAGGGTTATCATTACCATCTTTCTAAATTCCATATATATGTGTTAGTATACTGTATTGGTATTTTTCTTTCTGGCTTACTTCACTCTGTATAATTGGCTCCAGTTTCATCCACTTCATTAAGACTGATTCAAATGTATTCTTTTTAATGGCTGAGGAATACTCCATTGTGTATATGTACCAAGCTTTCTTATCCATTCATCTGCTGATGGACATCTAGGCTGCTTCCATGTCCTGGTTATTATAAACAGTGCTGTGATGAACATTGGGGTACACATATCTCTTTCAATTCTGGTCTCCTCAGTGTGTATGCCCAGAAGTGGGATTGCTGGGTCATAAGGCAGTTCTATTTCCAGTTTTTTAAGGAATCTAAACACTGTTCGCCATAGTCGCTGGACTAGTTTGCATTCCCACCAACAGTGGAAGAGGGTTCCCTTTTCTCAACACCTTCTCCAGCATTTATTGCTAATAGACTTTTAGATCAAAGCCATTCTGACTGGCGTCAAATGATACCTCACTGTGGTTTTAATTTGCATTTCTCTGATAATGAGTGATGTTGAGCATCTTTTTACTTGTTTGCTAGCCATCTGTATGTCTTCTTTGGAGAAATGTCTATTTAGTTCTTTGGCCCATTTTTGATTGGGTCGTTTATTTTTCTGGATTTGAGCTGCAGGAGTTGCTTGTATATTTTTGAGATTAGTTGTTTGTCAGTTGCTTCATTTGCTATTATTTTCTCCCATTCAGAAGGCTGTCTTTTCACCTTGCTTAGAGTTTCTGTTGTTGTGCAGAAGCTTTTAAGTTTAATTAGGTCCCATTTGTTTATTTTTGCTTTTATTTCCAATATTCTGGGAGGTAGGTCATAGAGGATCCTGTTGTGATGTATGTCGAAGAGTGTTTTGCCTATGTTTTCCTCTAAGAGTTTTATAGTTTCTGGTCTTATGTTTAGATCTTTAATCCATTTTGAGTTTATTTTTGTGTATGGTGTTAGAAAGTGTTCCAGTTTCATTCTTTTACAAGTGGTTGACCAGTTTTCCCAGCACCACTTGTTAAAGAGATTGTGTTTAATCCATTGTATATTCTTGCCTCCTTTGTCAAAGATAAGGTGTCCATAGGTGTGTGGATTTATCTCTGGACTTTCTATTTTGTTCCATTGATCTATATTTCTGTCTTTGTGCCAGTACCATACTGTCTTGATGACTGGCTTTGTAGTAGAGCCTGAAGTCAGGCAGGATGATTCCTCCAGTTCCATTCTTCTTTCTCAAGATTGCTTTGGCTATCCGAGCATTTTTGTATTTCCATACAAATTGTGAAATTCTTTGTTCTAGCTCTGTGAAAAATACCGTTGGTAGCTTGATAGGGATTGCATTGAATCTGTAAATTGCTTTGGGTAGTATACTGATTTTCACTATATTGATTCTTCTGATCCATGAACATGGTATATTTCTCCATCTATTAGTGTCCTCTTTGATTTATTTCATCAGTGTTTTATAATTTTCTATATATAGGTCTTTAGTTTCTTGAGGTATATATATTCCTAAGTATTTTATTCTTTTCATTGCAATGGTGAATGGAATTTCCCCCTTAATTTCTCTTTCTGTTTTCTCATTATTAGTGTATAGGAATGCAAGGGGTTTCTGTGTGTTGATTTTATATCCTGCAACTTTATTATATTCATTGATTAGCTCTAGTAATTTTCTGGTGGAACCTCTAAGGTTTTCTATGTAGAAGATCATGTCATCTGCAAACAGTGAGAGTTTTACTTCTTCTTTTCCAATTTGGATTCCTTTTATTTCTTTTTCTGCTCTGATTGCTGTGGCCAAAACTTCCAGAACTGTGTTGAATAGTAGTGTTGAAAGTGGACATACTTGTCTTCTTCCTGACTTTAGGGGAAATGCTTTCAATTTTTCACCATTGAGGGTAATGTTTGCTGTGGGTTTGTCATATATAGCTTTTATTATGTTGAGGTATGTTCCTTCTATTCCTGCTTTCTGGAGAGTTTTTATCATAAATGGATGTTGAATTTTGTCCAAGGCCTTCTCTGCATCTGTTGAGATAATCATATGGCTTTTATTTTTCAATTTGTTAATGTGGTGAATTACATTGTTTGATTTGCGGATATTGAAGAATCCTTGCATCCCTGGGATAAAGCCCACTTGGTCATGGTGTATGATCTTTTCAATGTGTTGTTGGATTCTGATTGGTAAAATTTTGTTAAGGATTTTTGCATCTATGTTCATCAGTGATATTGGCCTGTAGTTTTCTTTTTTTGTGGCCTCTTTGTCAGGTTTTGGTATAAGGGTGATGGTGGCCTCATAGAATGAGTTTGGAAGTTTTCCTTCCTCTGCGATTTTCTGGAAGAGTTTGAGTAGGATAGGTGTTAGCTCTTCTCTAAATTTTTGGTAGAATTCAGCTGTGAAGCCGTCTGGACCTGGGCTTTGGTTTGCTGGAAGATTTCTGATTACAGTTTCAATTTCTGTGCTTGTGATGGGTCTGTTAAGATTTTCTATTTCTTCCTGGTTCCATTTTGGAAAGTTGTACTTTTCTAAGAATTTGTCCATTTCTTCCACGTTGTCCATTTTATTGGCATATAATTGCTGATAGTAGTCTCTTAGGATTCTTTGTATTTCTGTGTTGTCTGTTGTGATCTCTCCATTTTCATTTCTAATTTTATTGATTTGATTTTTCTCCCTTTGTTTCTTGATGAGTCTGGCTAATGGTTTGTCAATTTTATTTATCTTTTCAAAGAACCAGCTTTTGGCTTAGAGAATTCAGCACCACCTAACCAGCTCTCCAACAAATGGTAAAGGTTACTCTCTAGACAGGAAACACAGAAAGCGTGTATAAACTCAAACCAAAAACAAAACAGTAAATGGCATCGGGATCATACTTATAAATAATTACCTTAAACTTAAATGGGTTGAATGCCCCAACCAAAAGGCAAAGACTGGCTGAATGGATACAAAAAGTAGATCCCGATATTTGTTGTCTATAAGAGACCCACCTCACAACAGGGGACACATACAGACTGAAAATGAAGGGCTGGAAAAAGATTTTCCATACAAATAGAGACCAAAAGAAAGCAGGAGTAGCAAAACACATATCAGATAAAATAGACTTTAAAACAAAGGCTGTGAAAAGAGACAAAGAAGGATGCTACATAATGATCAAAGGATCAATCCAAAAAGAATATATAACAATTATAAATATATATGCACCCAACATAGGCGCACCACAATATGTAAGACAAATGCTAACAAGTTTAAAAGGGGGGATTAACAATAACACAATAATAGTGGGAGACTTTAATACCCCACTTACAACTATGGATAGATCAACTAAACAGAAAATTAACAAAGAAACACAAACTTTAAATGATACAATAGACCAGTTAGACCTAATTGATATCTATAGGACATTTCACACAAAACCAATGAATTTCACCTTTTTCTCAAGTGCTCACGGAACCTTTTCCAGGATAGATCACATCCTGGGCCATAAATCTAGCCTTGGTAAATTCAAAAAAAATGAAATCATTCCAAGCATCTTTTCTGACCACAATGCAGTAAGATTAGATGTCAATTACAGGAGAAAAACTATTAAAAATTCCAACATATGGAGACTGAACAACACGCCACTGAATAACCAACAAATCACAGAAGAAATCAAAATAGAAATGAAAATATGCATAGAAACGAATGAAAATGAAAACACAACAATCCAAAACCTGTGGGACACTCTAAAAGCAGTACTAAGAGGAAAGTTCATAGCAACACAGGCATAGCTCAAGAAACAAGAAAAAAGTCAAATAACCTAACTCTACACCTAAAGCAACTAGAAAAGGAAGAAATGAAGAACCCCAAGGTTAGTAGAAGGAAAGAAATCTTAAAAATTAGGGCAGAAATAAAGGCAAAAGAAACAAAAGAAACCATAGCAAAAATCAACAATAACTTTCTAACAATAACTTTGAAGCTCTTAATTCTTCTTACCCATGCACACTCTCTTCCCTAATGATGTTATGTCCATGATGTACCAGCCACCATTGCTTTCAACCCACCACATTCTCTTTCTTTGAGTTTTCATATCTCCCTCCCCCTGCTCAATGTTTAAATTTGATATCTCCTCATTCAAAGACACTTTGCAATCTGATCTGTAACCTTTGAATTCTGACAGCTTTGAGATGCTTCATTTCCTTTTTTACCCCCTTCTTGAATAATCCTATTCCTCCTCCTCTCTTCCAGGAAAAAAAAAAAAAAATATATATATATATATATATATATATATATATATATATATATATATGGAAAGGAAAGGTAGATAGGAAGCTTCAATGTTTTATTTCCTTCCCTCTATTTCTGGTAAACCACATATATAGTTGTTGTTGTTGTTCAGTCGCTTGGTCATGTCTGACTCTTTTGTGACCACATGGACTGTAGCCTGCCAGGCTCCTCTGTCCATAGAATTTCTCATGCAAGTGTTGCCTGAGTGAGTTGCCATTTCCTTCTCCAGAGATCCTAAATCAAGGATCAGGCCCAAATCTGTTGCATTGCAGGCAGACTCTTTACTACTGAGTCATACACACACACACACACACACACACACACACATATATATATACACACGTATACATATAATATATTATATATAAATAATCTCTATAATGTATATATTAGAAATCTCTAACTCTCCTGTCAGTAAGTGTCTATCCTTATGACCATCGTTCCCTTCTTTGTTCTTAGAATTCACATTATTTGTCTTCATATTTCTGCAATAATCCCCTCTAACTCTTAAGTTTTTTTCCCAACTTTTGAAACCCTCCTATCATTTTAATCCATTTTATTATCTGTAATTTCAAGCATTGATGGTATGCTACTCAGGAGTTTTATGACTCCTTTGTTGAAATACTCAATCTAGGCAAAATCATTTGGTTGAAATGAGAACTAATTTAAAAAAAAAGAAAATAGAGACGATCATTTAAAATGCTTTTTACTTTTTTTCAGGATAATTATTTAAAATACTTTTTACTTTTTTTCAGGATAAATTTTGACTGAATCCATGGTTAGGAAGAGAATAATAAAGGTTTTTACAGGTATTACCATAGTCATTGTTTATAGGGGGATTTTATACCATCCAGTTTGAATCAACAAACAATCCCTTATGAAGAAGAGCAGCAGCTTGGGTAGAATAGGATGAGTATCTATGGCCTTTCTTATTCCTCTTTTGCCTTCTGCTTTTTCTTTATTAGTGGGATTTCTAGTCATTAATAATATTAATAATAGCAATCCTCTCAAGATATAACATCTTATAGTCCAATCAGCCTAGGTCAACTATCCCCAAATTAGGTAATGAGAAGGCACTGGCAACCCACTCCAGTACTCTTGTCTGGAGAATCCCATGGATGGAGGAGCCTGGTAGGCTACAGTCCATGGGGTTGCTAAGAGTCATACACGACTGAGTGACTTCACTTTCATTTTTCACTTTCATGCATTGGAGAAGGAAATGACAACCCACTCCAGTATTCTTGCCAGGGAGAGAGGAGCCGGTTGGGCTGCCGTCTATGTGGTCTCACAGAGTCGGACACGACTTAGTAGCAGCAGCAGCTACTGATAGATCTCAAAGCCTTACCTTGGTGGTTTCCCAGCCATGTAGATAAAGGGTTGAAAGGTTGATATGTAGGTCAGCTTCTCCATCCACACGTTCCTCTCTAAGATTTACAGAGAAGCACAACGGAGGGGGGTTACATGCAACAATCTGGTTCTGGGGGAACTAATCCTTTAAATTAGCAACTCATGTGTCCCTGCATGCCTGCAACAATCACAAAACTTCAGTTAAATACGAGTGGATCCTCATCAAGTAATGGTTGCCATTTTATTCTTTTTAAAATCCCAAAGAAGAGAAAATAGAATTAGTATGAAGAAAGCTCATTCCTGGAGGTCTTGATTGTTATGACCAAAATAAGATGAAGCAAAGCAAAAGCAACAGATTGCTTTGGACACTGGAAAGACATTTAATACCCAGTGATTAGGCACTACAAAGGTTTTCAAGAGCCCCAATGCAATGGTTTCAGAGAGGGTTGAGAAATACTGGGTAATTGTTTGAAATATGTCAATCAATTACTCAGTCATGTTTCCCAGGACTCATTAAATAGACAAGTAGGATGGAATTATGCCATTCTTATTAAGCCACTCAACTGGAAACTGGCAAAACAAAGGATAGGCCAGCAATAGATACCTACAGCAACCCTCCACCCTTTTCTTTGCATCTTCATTCAGAACGCGAAAGCAGGTAAAATGAATAAAATATTGCAGATTTGCAGCAAGCCATTGTGGAAGAAACATGCTCAGTCAGTTCCGTCACTCAGTTGTGTCCAACTCTTTGTAACCCCATGGACTTCACTATGCCAGGCTTCCCTGTCCATCACCAACTCCGGGAGCCTACACAAACTCATGTCCATTCCATTGGTGAAACATCCAACCATCTCATCCTCTGTCATCCCCATCTCCTAATGCCATCAATCTTTCCCAGCATCAGGGTCTTTTCCAATGAGTCAGTTCTTTGCATCAGCTGGTCAAACTCTGAAGTTTCAGCTTCAGCATCAGTGCTTCCAATGAATATTTAAGACTGATTTCCTTTAGGATGGGCTGGTTGGTTCTCCTTGTTGCCCAAGGGACTCCCAAGTATCTTCTCCAACACAACAGTTCAAAAGCACCAATTCTTCAGCACTCAGTTTTCTTTATAGTCCAACTCTCACATCCATACATGACTACTGGAAAAACCATAGCTTTGACTAGAGGGACCTTTGTTGGTAAAGTAAGGCTAACAGAGTTTTGCCGAGAGAACACACTGGTCATAGCAAACACCCTCTTCCAACAACACAAGAGAAGACTACAAATGGACATCACCAGATGGTCAATACCGAAATCAGATTGATTATATTCTTTGAAGCCAAAGATGGAGAAGCTCTATACAGTCAGCAAAAACAAGGCTGTGGCTCAGATCATGAACTCCTTATTGCCAAATTCAGACTGAAATTGAAGAAAGTACAGGAAACCACTAGACCATTCAGGTATGACCTAAATAAAATTTCTTATGATTATACAGAGGAAGTTAGAAATAGATTCAAGGGATTAAATATGATAGACAGAGTGCCTGAAGAACTATGGATGGAAGTTCATGATATTGTACAGAAGGCAGTGATCAAGATCATCCCAAAGAAAAAGAAAGACAAAATGGTTGTCTAAGGAGGCTCACAAATAGCTGAGAACACAAGAGAAGTGAAAGGCAAAGAAGAAAAGGAAAGATATATCCATTTGAATGCAGAGTTCCAAAGAATAGCAAGGAGAGACAAGAAAGACTTCCTCAGTGATCAGTGCAAAGAAATAGAGGAAAACCATGTAATGGGAAAGACTAGAGATCTCTTAAAGAAAATTAGAGATACAAAGGCCACATTTCATGCAAAGATGAACACAATAAAGGACAGAAATAGTAAGGACCTAAGAGAAGCAGAAGATATTAAGAATAGGTGGCAAGAATACACAGAACTATACAAAAAAGATCTTCATGACCCAGATAACCACAGTGGTGTGATCACTCACCTAGAGCCAGACAGCCTGGAATGCAAAGTCAAGTGGGCCTTAGGAAGCATCACTGTGAATAAAGCTAGTGGAGTTGATGGAATTCCACTTGAGCTATTTCAAATCCTAAAAGATGATGCATTGAAAGTGCTGCGCTCAATATGCCAGCAAATTTGGAAACCTCAGCAGTGTCCACAGGACTCTTAAATGTCAGTTTTCATTACAATCCCAGAGAAAGGCAATGTCAAATAATGTTCAAACTATCCCACAATTGCACTCATCTCACACTCTAGCAAAGTAATGCTCAAAATTATCCAAGCCAGGCTTCAACAGTATAGGAACCATGAACTTCCAGATGGTCAAGTTGGATTTAGAAAAAGCAGAGGAACCAGAGATTAAATTGCCAACATCAGCTGGATCATTGAAAAAGCAAGAGAGTTCTAGAAAAACATCTACTTCTGTTTCATTGACTATGCTTTGTGGATTAAAACAAACTGTGGGAAATTCTTCAAGAGATGGGAATACCAGACCACCTGACCTGCCTCCTGAGAAATCTGTATACAGGTCAGGAAGCAACAGTTAGAACTGAACATGGAACAACAGACTGGCTCCAAATCAGGAAAAGAGTACGTCAAGGCTGTATATTGTCACCCTGCTTACTTAACTTATATGCAGAGCACATAATGCAAAATGCCAGGCTTGATGAAACACAAGCTGGAATCAGGATTGCTGGAGAAATATCAATAACCTCAGATACGCATATGACACCACCCTTATGGGAGAAAGCAAATAACTAAAGAGCTTCTTAATGAAAGTGAAGGAGAAGAGTAAAAATGTTGGCTTAAAACTCTACATTCAGAAAACTAAGATCAAGGCATCTGGTCCCATCACTTCATGGCAAATAGATGGGGAAACAGTGGAAACAGTGACAGACTTTATATTTTTTGGGCTCCAAAATCACTGCAGATAGTGACTGCAGCCATGAAGTTAAAAGACCCTTGCTCCTTGGAAGAAAAGCTATGATCAACCTAGACAGCATATTAAAAAGCAGAGACCTTTTTTTACCAACAAAGAAACATGCTATCTATAACCAAAATGAATGCCTTTAAACAGGATGTTGCAGAAGAATGGAAACTTATTGTTGTTCAGTCACTAAGTCGTGTCTGACTCTTTGCAACCCCATGGACTATAATCTGTCCGGCTCCTCTGTCTATGGGATTTCCCAGGCAACAATATTGCAGTTGGTTGCCATTTTCTTCCCAGGGAATCTTCCCAACCTAGGAATCAAACCTGTGTCTCCTGCATTGCAGGTTAATTCTTTACCACTCAGCCACCAGGAAAGCCCAATGGAAATTTTAACTGAATAGTAAAGAAGGTACCCCAGCAGCTGAAGCTATTGCTTGGAATAATGAATAAAGGTAAAGAAATAGAAAACGGTGCCTGCTAATGAAGAATCTATAACTGTCTGACTTAATAGAAAACTATCTTAATGTTATCACGAGCTTAGGTAAAAATTAAAATTGCATTGGATGGAATTCCAGAGATATTCTCCTCCAAAAGGTACATATCAACAAATCTATTGAATATTAGAGATATTCCAAGGCAAACAGTGAATTTATTTTAAACTCTAGTTAGTCCCTGTTAAGTATTTACTTAAAGGTTATCCCAATAAAGAGGAAAGATTAGCTTAGCTTAAAGTCCACAGATAGGAAGCTGTGTCTCTAATAGTAGCAGTTACGGACATCACAGCACGGTCTACAAGAAGTGTTCATGAATAACACTGACTAACTATTTTTATGAAAATTGGAATTTTACATGAGCTCCAGCCTCAAAAAGCAGGAGTTGAGCTGGACAGATGGGGAAGATAATTCACCTGTTTAGAAAAGTATTCACATGCTAAGTCCAGTAAAAATTTCTAGAATAACCAAAATAAAATCTATACGGATTACAACTGCTCCCAGTTGAATATTAGGAAGTTGGGCACTCAGTTATAAGATTTTGGAATTTTAGATATGCATTTAGAATACAAGAAATTGTCATAGCAATGAAGCATCATGCTTTAAACAAAAGAGGAATTATTTAACAAACTATTAGTCAAATGTTACCCACTAGACTATCTGGAAAAAATTTGCTATCAAATCTTTTATCCATCTGAAAGTACTTAGTTCTGAAATTTTGCAGAATTATTAAAACAAGATGTTCATTTCAATACACAGAGCTGTTGCAAATTTGCTCTGCAGCTAATCAGCAAAATATTTCTGGGTAACTCTGGTGGCTCAGATGGTAAAGAATCTTCCTGCAATGCGTGAGACCTAGGTTTGATCCCTAGGTCAGGAAGATCCCCTGGAGGAAGGCATGGCAACCCACTCCAGTATTCTTGCCTGGAGAATTCCCATGAACAGAGGAGCCTGGCAGGCTGCAGTTCATGGGTTCACAAAGAGTCAGACATGACTTAGTGACTAAACACAATATTGTAAAAATCAGCACTGCTTTAAATTTCACCATGTAGACATTTAATCTACCAAATAATTCTAGTAAATACCCACTCAAACTGTCTCAAAAATAATAGTATGAAGGTGAAAAGGCTGATTTTAAAGTAGACAAAACAGGCACTTGCCAATCTGGTGTGATTTAAGAGACATTGGGAAAGGCATATGCCCACAAATATCTCTTTAACTAATGGCTGATATTACATCCTTAGGGATTTACTAATAAAAGGGTTTCAAAGCGGGTGGATTTCAGCATGTCCCTTATCCTCAAATTAAAAATGTAATTACTCCAGAAGGGTAAAAGCTCTGACCCTTTATAGTTAGCAGTTGTTAACACCATAGTTCTTATCAGCTAAATTCACAAATGTGATTGCTAATTGAGAGAATTACACTCTATGGTGGAAAGGGCCCTTAGAGCAAGATAGCAGCAGACATATATTAAAGGAAAGAGTAAGAAAACCTCACTACTTTGTTTGCCATTTGGTCAAAGTTGGTCCTGTCTACAGACGTCGATGGGCTTCCCTGGTGACACAGTGGTAAAGAATCCACCTGCCACTGCAGGAGACGCAAGCTTGTTCCTGAGTTGGGAAGATCTCCTAGAGAAGAAAATGTCAACCCAGTCCAGTAATGTTGCCTGGGAAATCCCATGGACAGAGAAGCCTGGGAAACTAAAGTCCATGGGGTCTAAGAGTCAGACACGACTTAATGAATAAAAAACAACAGCAACACAGACCTTGATAAAAAGTGAAGAAAATTCCTATAAAGGCAGACTAAGGATAGAACTAGGGAAATGGATATAGAATTATCAATGAAAATAAAGGAACAACACATTCCATAGACAGAAGGGAATGTGGAAATGCTAGAGACTGAAAAAAATAGGAAAAGGAGGATGCAAATATTGCATATTGTCACGCTGCTTATTTAACTTATATGCAGAGTACATCATGAGAAACGCTGGGCTGGAAGAAGCACAAACTGGAATCAAGATTGCCAGGAGAAATATCAATAACCTCAGATATGCAGATGACACCACTTTTATGGCAGAAAGTGAAGAGGAACTAAAAAACCCCTTGATGAAAGTGAAAGAGGAGAGTGAAAAAGTTGACTTAAAGCTCAACATTCAGAAAATGAAGATCATGGCATCTGGTCCCGTCACTTCATGGGAAATAGATAGGGAAACAGTGGAAACAGTGTCAGACTTTATTTTGGGGGGGCTCCAAAATCACTGCAGATGGTGATTGTAGCCATGAAATTAAAAGACGCTTACTCCTTGGAAGAAAAGTTATGATTAACCTAGATAGCATATTCAAAAGCAGAGACATTACTTTGCCAACAAATGTCTGTCTAGTCAAGGCTATGGTTTTTCCAGTGGTCATATATAGATATGAGAGTTGGACTATAAGGAAAGCTGAGCACAGAAGAATTGATGCTTTTGAACTATGATGTTGGAGAAGACTCTTGAGAGTCCCTTGGACTGCAAGGAGATCTAACCAGTCCATCCTAAAGGAGATCAGTCCTGGATGTTCATTGGAAGGACTGATGCTGAAGCTGAAACTCCAATACTTTGGTCACCTCATGCAAAGAGTTGACTCATTGTAAAAGACCCTGGCGCTGGAAGGGATTGGGGGCAGGAGGAGAAGGAGACAAAAGAGGATGAGACGGCTGGATGGCATCACTGACTTGATGGACATGAGCTTGGGTAAACTCTCGGAGTTGGTGATGGACAGGGAGGCCTGGCATGGTGCGATTCATAGGATCGCAAAGAGTCGGACACGACTGAATGACTGAACTGAACTGAAATGATAGAGATTTGAGTTGGAGAGAAGAAAAACGACTCATTTATGTGAACATATATCTGGCAATTTTGATATATGGACTATTGATAGGGAAAGTGAGTTTGCAGTTTAGGACTAAAGGATACTTATCAATGAAAGAGTCAATTCCTAGGCAGGTTGATGAAAAGTCTGGGGTTCCCAAGAAGGAGAGAGTGGTCTGGGGTTCTCAGGGAGGAGATAGGGGCCTGAAATTCTCAAGGAGGTGTAAAGGACAAACTTTTTTTTTTTTTCTTTCAGCCCAGAGCACAACAAAACAACTCATCTTGCTCAAGGATATGTTTTTCCTTAAACTCTGTACCAATGATTATATAACAACAATGTATCCTGCTTGAAGACCTGTATCTTCTTGAGAACCTTATGACTAATCCTGTTATCCTAAAATATATATTATGGGAGTGGGTCTGGTAAGATCTTTACAATCTTGAGAGATTATTTTGATTTATTGTTAATAACCAATTGAAAAGTCTATAGCTCCCTTGCTAAGATTAGCAAGGTGAGCACTTTAGACCTCCTTCTGATGTCTATGTCAGAACCTTTCTCTGTCCCTTTTATACTTTAATAAAACTCTGATACACAAAATCTCTTGAGTGATCAAGACTGGTCCCTGGTGCCAAAGTTAAATCTTTGGAGATCACGAATCTGACAGTGTTCACTGTAAGGTATCATTAATAATAATTTGAAAATGGGATAGAGGCTTAAAAAAAAACTTGACTGCCAGCTTAGAGGAGTGAACAAAACAGAAGAGTCAGACTACTAATGACAAACACACACACACACACACACACACACACACACACACACAAATACCACACCTGAAAGCTGCAATTGAATCATAGGCTTTTCACATGGAACAAAGGAGAAGAATAACATTGAAAATTTAAATTGCCCCAAAACTGTCACGCTTGAAGTAAACCTTTTAGAGCAAACGTGTTTATAATCTGGGCTTCCAAGGTGCCAGTGGTAAAGTATCCACCTGCCAGTGCAGGAGATGCAGGAGACACAGGTTCAATCTTTGGGTCAGGAAAATCCCCTGTAGGAAGGCATGGCACCTCACTCTAGTATTCTTGCCTGGAGAATCCCATGGTCAGAGGAGTCTGCCAGGCTATAGTTCATAGGGTCCCAGAGTCTTACATGACTGAAACAACTTAGCGTGCACACACATATTTATAATCTGTATAAGAGTATTGGGGAAATGACTAGCTCTATACCACTAAAATGAAGAGTGAGTGATGGTTTATTTATTTCTTAATTATACTGCTGCTGCTGCTAAGTCGCTTCAGTCATGTCCGACTCTGTGCGACTCCATAGACGGCAGCTCACCAGGCTCCCCTGTCCCTGGTATTCTCCTGGCAAGAATACTGGAGTGGGTTGCAATTTCCTTCTCCAATGCATGAAAGTGAAAAGTGAAAGTGAAGTCGCTCAGTCGTGTCCGATTCTTAGTGACCCCATGGACTGCAGCCTACCAGGCTCTTCCATCCATGGGATTTTCCAGGCAAGAGTACTGAAGTGGGGTTACATTGCCTTCTCTGTCTTAATTATACTACAGCAACCTAATAGCTAAATTAGCCTTCAAAACTGAGTTTCACTATTCTGAGTTATATTGGCTTAGCCAGTATGTTAAATGTAAAGCTACATCTAATTACCTTAAGGTTAAAAACAGATAGCATGGTTAGTAACACTAAACAATTTGGTGATTTAGGATAGTTGTGATCATAAAATACCACTCAGGTCAAATTCTTCAGTTCAATTCAGTTGCTCAGTCGTGTCTGACTCTTTGTGACCCCATGAACCACAGCAAGCCAGGCCTTCCTGCCCATCACCAACTCCCAGAGTCCACCCAAAACCATGTCCATAGAGTCAGTGATGCCATCCAGCCATCTTATCCTCTGTCGTCCCCTTTTCCTCCTGCCTCCAATCCCTCCCAGCATCAGGGTCTTTTCCAATGAGTCAGCTCTTTGCATCAGGTGGCCAAAGTATTGGAGTTTCAGCTTCACCATCAGTCCCTCCAATGAACATCCAAGACTGATTTCCTTTAGGATGGACTGGTTGGATCTCCTTGCAATCCAATGGATTCTCAAGAGTCTTCTCCAACACCATAGTTCAAAAGCATCAATTCTTCAGCACTCAGCTTTCTTCAGAGTTCAACTCTCCAATCCATACATGACAAAAGGAAAAACTATAGCCTTGACTAGACGGAACTTTGTTGGCAAAGTAATGTCTCTGCTTTTTGATATGCTGTCTAGGTTGGTCATAACTTTCCTTCCAAGGACTAAGGGTCTTTTAATTTACATGGCTGTAATCACCACCTGCAGTGATTTGGGAGCCCAAAAAAATAAAGTCAGCACTGTTTCCCCATCTATTTGCCATGAAGTGATGGAATTGGGGATAGCCAGAGAGAGAGAAAAAAAAAAAAAAAAAAAAAAGGGAGAGAGAGAGAGAGAATTATACCTCGAAAAGCCCTAACCTGAAGCACTGTCAGGCCTGCTCACAGAACAAAGGACTGAGCAAACACCAGAGGAGAGCTAGCAGGCTGTTGCCTGGCCTATCCCCCACTGTAGACAAGCAGGCAGGGGGCAGCCAGAGCCAGAAAGGGGCAATTGCAGCCACAGAGAGGCATCCTCTACCAAACTGCAAGCAGGCTCCATTGCTAACCAAGAGTTCTTGGGATTCTGGATGGTTGACATCCATCGGGAGGGTCACAGAAAGAGATCAGCTCCCCAGAAGAGGCACATGGAACACCTGAGAAGGCACGCCCATTGTACACCCAGAAAACCAAGCAGTTGGGACAGGGGAGGTGATAAGATACCCAACCCACCTAGGGATGACTGCCCTTCCCAAGCACCTGGTCACCTGAGCTGCTCAGACCTGTGAAGGGCACAAAATGCAGACCTAACCGAATCTGTGCCTTTGTGGAGTACTCAAGAACCTGAACCTGAACCTGAGTGGCTTAGACCTGGAAAGCGCACGCAACCCAGGGCCCACCTCAGACATTTCCAGGCAGAGCAGCCTAGAGCCTGAGAAGGGTAGACCATGAAAGCACACACGCCATAAGCGGGGGCAACCCAGTGTGTCTGAAACAATGCGAGCAATCCCGACTCATGCCAGTGATATTTGTTTGCGGTGTTCCTCCCTCCTCACACCACGACCGAACAAGTGAGCCTAATAAGTGACCACCTCCACCCCATTGTGTCAGGGCAGAAATTAAACACTGAAGAGATCAGCAAACAGAAGAAGCTAAAATAAACAGAGGGAACCACTTCGGAAGTGATAGGTGCAACAGATTAAAACCCTGTAGTTAGCACCGACTACATTGGAAGGGGCTTACAGAACTTGAGAAGTATACGCTGGATCAAGGAACTATCTGAAACTGAACTGACCCCACACTGTCCACAACAGCTTCAGAGAAATTCCTAGATATATTTTTAATATTATAATTTTTAATTTTTAAGTCCTCTATTACCCCTTTAATTTTCATTTTTATAATCTACTATTAACTTGCAAAAAAAGACCCTATTAAAAAAAACTTCATATATATATATTTTTTTCAATTTTTGTGACTTTGTTTTATTTTCTTAATATTTTACTTTTGAGAGTTTAATCTCTATTCTAGATTTTTAATCTTTGCTTTTTGGTATTTGTTATCAATGTTGTACCTTTAAGAATGCAATCGTCAGTACCCATTTTTACCTGGGAGTGTGATTACTGGCTTGATTGCACTCTCCCCCTTTTGAGTCTCCTTTTTCTCCACCAGGTCCCCTCTAACTCCTCCCTCCTCCTTCTCTTCTCTACCCAACTCTGAATCTCTTTGTGTATTCCCGGCTGTGGAGAACACTTAGGGAACTGATTACTGGCTGAATCTGTCTCTCTCCTTTTGATTCCCCCTTTTCTCCTCCTGGTCACCTCTGTCTCCTCCCTCCCTCTTGTCTTCTCTGTGTAACTCTGTGAACATCTCTGAGGGGTCCAGAATGTGGAGAGCACATAGGGAAGTGATCCCTGGCTAGCTTGCTCTATTCCCTTTTGATTCCCCCTCTTATCCCCTGGTCACCTCTATCTCCCTCCTCCCTCTTCTCTTCTCCTTGTAACTCTGTGAACCTCTCTGGGTGTCTCTCACTGTGGAGAAACATTTCATCATTAACCTACATGTTTTATCATTGGTGCTGTATATATGGGGAAGTCTTTAGGCTACTGTAAGAATAAGACTGAAATCCAGAGGCAGGAGGCTTAAGTTCAAAACCTGAGAATATGAGAGCACTCCTGACTCCAGGGAATATAATCAATAAGAGCTCATCCAAAAGCCTCCATGCCTACACTGAAACCTAGCACCACTCAAGAGCCAGCAAGTTCCAGAGCAAGACATACCACACAAATTCTCCAGCAACACAAGAACATAGCCATGAGCTTCAGTATACAAGCTTCGCAGAGTCACACCAAACCCACTGACATCTCAAACTCACTACTGGACATTTCATTGCACCAGAGAGTAGAAATTCAACTCCACCCACAAGAAAAATGACACAAGCTTCCCTAACCAGGAAACATTGACAAGCCACCCATACAACCCCACCCACAGAGAGGAAATCCACAATAAAAGAACTCCACAAACTGCCAGAATATAGAAAGGCCACCCCAAACTCAGCAATATAAACAACATGAAGAGTCAGAGGAATACTCAACAGGTAAAGGAACAGGATAAATGCCCACCAAACCAAACAAAAGAGGAAGAGAAAGGGAATCTACCTGATAAAGAATTCCAAATAATCATAGTGAAAATGATCCAAAATCTTGAAAACAAAATGGAGTTACAGATAAATAGCCTGGAGACAAGGATTGAGAAGATGCAAGAAATGCTTAACATGGACCTAGAAGAAATAAAAGAGTCAATCAATAATGAATAATGCAATAAATGAGATAAAAAACACTCTGGAGGGAACCAACAGTAGAATAATGGAGGGAGACTAGGATACATGAGGTAGAAGATAGAATCGTAGAAATAAATGAAGCAAAGTGGAAAAAAAGAATTAAAAGAAATGAGGACAACCTCAGAGACCTCTGGGACAATGTTAAATGCCTCAACATTCGAACCTTAGGAGTCCCAGAAAAGAAGACAAAAAGAAAGACCACGAGAAAATATTTAAGGAGATAATAGTTGAAAACTTCCTTAAAATGGAGAAGGAAATAGTCACCAAAGTCCAAGAAACCCAGAGAGTCCCAAACAGAATAAACCCAAGGTGAAACACCCCAGACACATATTAAACAAATGAATGAAGATCAAACAAAAAGAACAAATATTAAAAGCAGCAAGTGAAAAACAACAAAAACACACAAGGGGATCCCCATAAGTATAACAGCTGATCTTCCAAGAGAAACTCTTCAGGCCAGAAGGGAATGGCAGAACATATTTAAAGTGATGAAAGAGAAAAACCTACAACCGAAATTACTGTGCCTAGCAAGGATCTCATTCAAATATGAAGGAGAAATTAAAAACTTTACAGACAAGCAAAAGCTGAGAGAATTCAGCACCCCAAAACCAGCTCTGAAACAAATGCTAAAGGGTCTTCTCTAGACAGGAAACAGAAAAGGTGTATAAACTCGAACCCAAAATAACAAAGTAAATGGCAATGGGATCATACGTATCAGTAATTACCTTAAACTTAAATGGGTTGAATGCCCCAACCAAAAGACAAAGACTGGCTGAATGGATACAAAACAAGACCTCTAAATATGTTGTCTACAAGAGACCCACCTCAAAACAAGGGACACATACAGACTGAAAGTGAAGGGCTGGAAAAAGATATTTCATATAAATGGAGACCAAAAGAAAGCAGGAGTATCAATACACATATCAGATAAAATGGACTTTATTATAAAGGTTGTGAAAAGAGACAAAGAAGGACACTACATAATGATCAAATGATCAAACCAAGAAAAAGATATAACAATTATAAATATATATGCATCCAAGATGGAGAAGCTCTATACAGTCAACAAAAACAAGACCAGGAGCTGACTCTGGCTCAGATCATTAACTCCTTATTGCCAAATTCAGACTCAAATTGAAGAAAGTAGGGAAAACCACTAGACCATTCACGTATGACCTAAATCAAATCCCTTATGATTATACAGTGGAAGTGAGAAATAGATTTAAGGGACTAGATCTGGTAGACAGAGTGCCTGATGAACTATGGAATGAGGTTCATGGCATTGTACAGGACACAGGGATCAAGACCATCCCCATGGAAAAGAATTGCAAAAAAGCAAAATGGCTGCCTGGAGAGGCCTTACAAATAGCTGTGACAAGAAGAGAAGTGAAAAGCAAAGGAGAAAAGGAAAGATATAAGCATCTGAGTGCAGAGTTTCAAAGAATAGCAAGGAGAGACAAGAAAGCCTTCTTCATGATCAATGTAAAGAAACAGAGGAAAAGAACAGAATGGGAAAGACTAGAGATCTCTTCAAGAAAATTAGAGATACCAAGGGAATATTTGGTGCAAAGATGGACTCAATAAAGGACAGAAATGGTATGGACCTAACAGAAGCAGAAGATATTAAGAAGAGATGGCAAAAATACACAAAACTGTGCAGAAAAGATCTTCACGACCCGGATAATCACGATGGTGTGATCACTCATCTAGAGCCAGACAACCTGGAATGTGAAGTCAAGTGGGTCTTAGAAAGCATCACTATGAACAAAGCTAGTGGAGGTGATGGAATTCCAGTTGAGCTATTCCAAATCCTGAAAGATGATGCTGTAAAAGTGCTGCACTCAACATGCTAGCATATATGGAAAACTCAGCAGTGGCCACAGGACTGGAAAAGGTCAGTTTTCATTCCAATCCCACAGAAAGGCAATGCTAAAGAATGCTCAAACTACCACACGATTGCACTCATCTCACATGCTAGTGAAGTGATGCTCAAAATTCTCCAAGTCAGGCTTCAGCAATACGTGAACCGTGAACTTCCTGATGTTCAAGCTGGTTTTAGAAAAGGCAGAGGAACCAGATATCAAATTGCCAACATCCGCTGGATCAGGGAAAAAGCAAGAGAGTTCCAGAAAAACATCTACTTCTGCTTTATTGACTATGCCAAAGCTTTTGACGGTGTGGATCACGATAAACTGTGGAAAATTCTGAAAGAGATGGGAATACAAGACCACCTGACCTGCCTCTTGAGAAATCTGTATGCAGGTCAGGAAGCAACAGTTAGAACTGGACATGGAACAACAGACTGGTTCCAAATAGGAAAACGAGTACATCAAGGCTATATATTGTCACCCTGCTTATTTAGCTTATATACAGAGTACATCATGAGAAATGCTGGACTGGAAGAAGCACAAGCTGGAGTCAAGATTGCCGGGAGAAATCTCAATAACCTCAGATATGCAGATGACACCACCCTTATGGCGGAAAGTGAAGAGGAACTAAAAAGCCTCTTGATGAAAGTGAAATAGGAGAGTGAAAAAGTTGGCTTAAAGCTCAGCATTCAGAAAACGAAGATCATGGCATCTGGTCCCATCACTTCATGGCAAATAGATAGGGAAACAGTGGAAACAGTGTCAGACTTTATATTTTGGGGCTCCAAAATCACTGCAGATGGTGGCTGCAGCCATGAAGTTAAAAGATGCTTACTCCTTGGAAGAAAAGTTATGACCAACCTAGATAGCATATTCAAAAGCAGAGACATTACTTTGCCAACTATGGTCCATCTAGTCAAGGCTATGGTTTTTCCTGTGGTCATGTATGGATGTGAGAGTTGGACTGTGAAGAAGGCTGAGCACCGAAGAATTGATGGTTTTGAACTGTGGTGTTGAAGACTCTTGAGAGTCCCTTGGATTGCAAGTAGATCCAATCAGTCCATTCTGAAGGAGATCAGCCCTGGGATTTCTTTTGGAAGGAATGATGCTAAAGCTGAAGCTCCAGTACTTTGGCCACCTCATGCGAAGTGTTGCCTCATTGGAAAAGACTCTGATGCTGGGAGGGTTTGGGGGCAGGAGGAGAAGGGGACGACAGAGGATGAGATGGCTGGATAGCATCATGGACTCGATGGACGTGAGTCTGAGTGAACTCCGGGAGTTGGTGATGGACAGAGAGGCCAGGCGTGCTGTGATTCATGGGGTCGTAAAGAGTCGGACAAGACTGAACGACTGAACTGAACTGAACTGAACATAGGAGCACCACAATATGTAAGACAAATGCAAACAAATATGAAAGGGGAAATTAACAATAGTACAGTAACAGTGGGAGACTTTAATACTCCACTTCCACTTATGAATAGATCAACTAAACAGAAAATTAGCAAGGAAACATAAACTTTAAATGATGCAATAGACCAGTTAGATCTAATTTATATCTATAGGACATTTCACCCCAAAACAGTGAATTTCAACTTTTTATCAG
The DNA here is from genome assembly GCF_016772045.2 of Ovis aries. NCBI lineage: Eukaryota > Metazoa > Chordata > Mammalia > Artiodactyla > Bovidae > Ovis > Ovis aries. Next base: position 75,212,961 of record NC_056080.1, read on the forward strand.
GTTCACATGCAACCTTCCCCAGGATAGATCACATCCTGGGCCATAAATCTAGTCTTGGTAAATTAAGAAAAATTGAAATCATTCCAGACATCTTTTCTGACCACAGTGCAGTAAGATTAGATTTCAATTACAGGAGAAAAACTATTAAAAATTCTAAATATGTAGGCTGAACATCACGGTGCTGAATAACCACCAAATCACAGAATAAGTCAAAGGAGAAATCAAAATATGCATAGAAATGAATGAAAATTTCAAAAAAAAAAAAAAGAGCCAAAACCCATGGGACACTGTAAAAGCAGTGCTAAGGGGAAGGTTCATAACAATACAGGCTTACCTCAAGAAACAGGAATAATGTCAAATAAATAATCTAACTCTGCACCTAAAACAACTAGAAAAGGAAGAAATGAGGAACCCCAGGGTTAGTAGAAGGAAAGAAATCTTAAAAATTATGGCAGAAATAAATGCAAAAGAAACAAAAGAGACCATAGCAAAACTCAACAAAGCTAAAAGCTGTTTCTTTCAGAAGACAAATATAATTGACAAACCATTATCCAGACTCATCAAGAAAAAAATGGAGAATACTCAAATCAACAAAATTAGAAATGAAAATGGAGCGATCAGACAACACAGACAACACAGAAATACAAAGGATTATAAGTGCTATCAGCAAGTGCATGCCAATAAAATGGAAAACTTGGAAGAAATGGACAAATTCTTAGAAAAGTACAACTTTTCAAAATTAAACAAGTAAGAAATAGAAAATCATAACAGACCCATCAAAAGCATGGGAATTGAAACTATAATCAGAAATCTTCCAAAGGCCAGGATCTAACAAAAGGCCAGGATCAGATGGCTTCACAGCTGAATTCTACCAAAAATTTAGAGAAGAGCTAACACCTATCATACTCAAACTCCTCTAGAAAATGGCAGAGAAAGGTAAACTTTCAAACTCATTCTATGAGGCCACCGTCACACTGATACCAAAACCAGACAAAGAGGCTATTAAAAAAAAAAAAACAAAAAAAACCAAAAAACTACAGGCCAATATCACTGGTGAACATAGATGCAAAAATCCTTAACAAAATTCTAGCAAACAGAATCCAACAACATATTAAAAATCGTACATCATGACCAAGTGGGTTTATCCCAGGTATGCAAGGATTCTTCAACATCTGCAAATCAATCAATGTAATACACCACATTAACAAATTTAAAGATAAAAACCATATGATTATCTCAATAGATGCAGAGAAAGCCTTTGACAAAATTCAACATCCATTTATGATAAAAACTCTCCAGAAAGCAAGAATAGAAGGAATATACCTCAACATAATAAAAGCTATATATGATAAACGACAGCAAACATTATCCTCAGTGATGAAAAATTGAAAGCATTTCCCCTAAAGTCAGGAATAAGACAAGTATGCCCATTCTCTCCACTACTATTCTAGTTTTGGAAGTTTTGGCCACTGAAATCAGAGCAGAAAAAGAAATAAAAGAAATCCAGATTGGAAAAGAAGAAGTAAAACTCACTGTTTGCAGATGACACAATCCTCTACATAGAAAACCCTAAAGACTCCACCTGAAAATTAGTAGAGCTAATAAATGAATATAGTAAATTTGCAGAATATAAAATCAACACACAGAAATCCCTTGCATTCCTATACATTAACAATGGGAAAACAGAAGAAGAAATTAAGGAAAAAAATCCATTCACCATTGCAAAGAAAAGAATAAAATACTTAGGAATATATCTACCTAAAGAAACAAAAGACTTATATATATAAAACTATAAAACACTGGTAAAAGAAATCAAAGAGGACACAAACAGATGGAGAAATATGCCATGCTCATGGATTGAAAGAATCAATATAGTGAAAATGAGTATACTACCCGAAACAATTTGTGGATTCAATGTAATGCAATCCCTATCAAGCTACCAATGGTATTTTTCAGAGAACTAGAATAAATAATTTCGCAATTTGTGTGGAAATACAAAACCCCTCGAAAAGCCAAAGCAATCTTGAGAAAGAAGAATGGAACTGGAGGAATCAACCTGCCTGACTTCAGGCTCTACTACAAAGCCAGTCATCAAGACAATATGGTACTGGCACAAAGACAGAAATATAGATCAATGGAACAAAATAGAAAGCCCAGAGATAAATCCACACACTTATGGACACCTTATCTTCGATAAAGGAGGCAAGACTATACAACGGAGAAAAGACAATCTCTTTAACAAATGGTGCTGGGAAAACTTGTCAGCCACTTGTGAAAGAATGAAACTGGAACACTTTCTAACACCATACACAAAAATAAACTCAAAATTGATTAAAGATCTAAATGTAAGACCAGAAACTATAAAACTCCTAGAGGAAAATGTAAGTAAAACACTCTTCAACATAAAGCACAGCACCCTCCTCTATGACCCACCTCTCAGAGTAATGGAAATAAAAGCAAAAATAAACAAATCGGATCTAATTAAACTCAAAAGCCTCTGCACAATGAAGGAAACTCTAAGAAAGGTGAAAAGACAGCCTTCAGAATTGGAGAAAATAATAGCAAATGAAGCAAATGAAAGAATTAATTTCAAAAATATACAAGCAACTCCTACAGCTCAATTCCAGAAAAAAAAAAGACCCAATCAAAAAATGCACCAAAGAACTAAACAGACATTTCTCCAAAGAAGACATACAGATGGCTAACAAACACATGAAAAGATGCTCATCACTCATTATCAGAGAAATGCAAATCAAAACCACAGTGAGGTACCATTGCAAGCCAGTCAGAATGGCTGCTATCCAAATGTCTACAAACAATAAATCGTGGACAGGGTGCGGAGAAAAGGGAACCCTCTTACACTGTTGGTGGGAATACAAACTAGTACAGCCACTACAGGGAACAGTGTGGAGATTCCTTAAAAAAATGGAAATAGAAATGCCATAGGAACCAGCAATCCCACTGCTGGGCATACACACTGAGGAAACCAGAATTGAAAGAGACACGTGTACTCCAATGTTCATCGCAGCACTGTTTATAAGAGCCAGGACATGGAAGCAACCTAGATGTCCATCGGCAGATGAATGGATAAGAAAGCTGTGGTACATATACACAATGGAGTATTACTCAGCCTTGAAAAAGTATACATTTGAATCAGTTCTAGTAAGGTGGATGAAACTGGAGCCTATTATACAGAGTGAGTGAGTGAGTGAAGTCGCTCAGTCATGTCTAACTCCTTGCGACGCCATGGACTGGAGCCTACCAGGCTCCTCCGTCCATGGGATTCTCTGGGCAAGAGTACTGGAGTGGGTTGCCATTTCCTTCTCCAGGAGATCTTCCCAACCCAGGGATCGAACCCAGGTCTCTCGCATTGCGGGCAGATGCTTTACCATCTGAGCCACCAGGGAAGACTCTCATACAGAGTGAAGTAAGTCAGAAAGAAAAATACCAATACACCAATTGGTATGCATACACCAATATGCATATATTAATGCATGCTGCTGCTGCTGAGTCTGTTCAGTCGTGTCCAACTCTGTACGACTCCACAGATGGGAGCCCACCAGACTCCCCCATCCCTGGGATTCTCCAGGCAAGAACACTGGAGTGGGTTGCCATTTCCTTCTCCAATGCATGAAAGTGGAAAGTGAAAGCGAAGCTGCTCGTTCGTGTCCAACTTGCAGCAATCCCAGGGACTGCAGCCTACCAGGCTCCTCTGTCCATGAGATTTTCCAGGCAAGAGTTCTGGAGAGGGTTTCCATTGCCTTTTCCAATTAATGCATATGTATGGAATTTAGAAAGATGGTAACAATAACCCTGTATGTGAGACAGCAAAAGAGACACAGATGTAAAGAAGAGACTTTTGGACTTTGTGGGAGAAAACAAAGGTGCAATGATTTGAGAATAGCATTGAAACATGTATATTACCATATGTGAACTAGATTGCCAGTCCAGGTTCGATGCATGAGACCGGGCACTCAGGGTCAGTGCACTGGGATGACCCTGAGTGATGGGATGGAGAGGGAGGTGGAAGAGGGGTTCAGGATGGGGGGCACATGTACACCCATGGCTGATTCATGTCAATGTATGGTAAAAACCGCTACAATATTGCAAAGTAATTAGCCTCCAATTAAAATAAATAAATTTTTAAAAAAGTTATTGTCCCAAGATTCACCAGCAAATTAAGAGAGACTGACATATGAAAAATATAAGGTTGAGTTTAAAATGAGACAGTACCTTACCACATTTGGTTCACTAATAATTCTCTCTCAAATAATGCTGATAAAATCATTCTATTGTTAACTGAACATTATCAAGACATGCACTGGGGAGGAACTATAATAACAAAGCAATAAATTTTGGTCAAAAGACAAATAATTTAGCCATTAAGCAAATCCTCTAACACAGTTCACTTGTTCATAGTCCTCTAAATTGTTATCTTGTGCAATATTCAGATTCAGCCATTACACTTACTGTATAAACTTTATATGGTACTTCACAGTTTACTGGGATTCCCTGGTGGCTCAGCGGGTAAAGCATCTGCCTGCAATGTGGGAGACCCAGGTTTGATCCCTGGGTCAAGAAGATCCCCTGGAGAAGGAAATGGCAACACACTCCAGTACTCTTGCCTAGAAAATTCCATGGATGGAGGAGCCTGGTGGGCTACAGTCCACGGGGTCACAAAGAGTCAGACACGACTGAGCAACTTCACTTGTTGTTAATGTCACAGTTTACAAAGCTCTTCACAAACACCAATTATGTAATGGTGTTAGTCATCACAACCAATCATTTAATGTTGGTTTCCCATAGACTAAGTAGCTTGTGCAAGGTCACAGCAACAAAGCCAGAACATAAAACCTGACCTTCAGATTCCTATTCCTTCATTCTGTTTTTTCCACAGTTACCTGTTAATAAGTATATATTTTAAAAGCTTGCATGAAACAATTATGAATGTAGCTTTAGCAAATGGAGAGAGAATTTCCAGGCATTAGTTTAGTAACTAGAGAGGGTTGATAAACCCTGCTTATACACCATGTCTTAGTGACAGTCTGCAAGGTGACATTTATAGAGACTATTTCAAGTTATTAGGATGTTTATAGTCCAAAAGAAAATTACTGTAAGAATATTGGCAACTGATTTCATATTATGAAGAATTTATAACAGGTTAGCAGCAAAGAAAGCATCTCTTAGGAGATGGTTTCTTTCCAAGTGCTTATATTTGGGTTCAGGTTGAGGTAAATTCTTCCAGTCTCATTATTAGTAATTCAGGAGGATGAGGAGCTCTGATAACAATTCTGCCTTTTATTAATTTGTGACCTTGGATGAATGGCAACATATGTAAACTTTACTTCTGTCAACTGCGAAATAGGGATTGTAATGGGGATGAATGGTTATAGCTTATATGAAAATACTTTGCATGCAATATGTCATTTTTATAAAATTAATTCTTAATTTGATAGCTAATTAACTCATTAACTTTATAAAATTAATTCTTAGCCTGTGGATCAAAGGAGAGACATCCCCTTGTGCATTAACAGGAATTAAGAAGGGTATAACTAAGGCACTTCCTCTCTTTGTGAATGTAGTGGCAATAAGTATATATGATCTTAAAATAAAATGAAGTATTAGACCCTTATGATAAACGGGTCTTGGCTATTAAGAACCCATGCACAAATTCTAAGAAGCCAGTAGGAAACATGTCAGTCAGGACCAATTTATATACTTGCCTTTTATTAGTTGTTTTCTGAAACCAGTCACAAAAGCTAGGTTTGCTCTCATAAGATTTTGTGATCCGAATTTTAGAATAAATTAACTTCACTCCCTACTTTTTGTTTGTGTACCATAATGTATATCTTTCCAGTTCCTTCTGTATATGCAGAGTGTGCCTACAGGACAATAAATTCCTGTTTCCAACATGTCTGACAGTTTTATAAAATCTCAGTACTGAAAGACCAAAATTCCATCCTCCGTAGTACCATGAAGTTATTTATACTCTTCATAGTTTAAAAAGTGTTCACAAACATAACAGTTGTAGAAATTTGTTCATACGTCTTTGTAACAAAACCAATTCTGTGTTGGAGTACATTTGACAGTGTTGAAGCTCAGACAAACTGTTATATTAAGCTTTGATAAGAAGTATGAAATGGATCTAACTGTAGAGGCCCTACCTTGCTGCTAAGTCTCTTCAGTCATGTCCGATTCTGTGCGACTCCATAAACGGCAGCCCATCAGGCTCTCCGTCCCTGGGATTCTCCAGGAAAGAACACTGGAGTGGGTTGCAATTTCCTTCTCCAATGCATGAAAGTGAAAAGTGAAAGTGAAGTTGTTTAGTCGTGCCAACTCTTAATGACCCCATGGACTGCAGCCTACCAGGCTCCTCCGTCCATGGGATTTTCCAGGCAAGAGTATTGGAGTGGGCTAACTGAAACTACTAAAAGCAGTGGCTTTATGGCAAAATTTAATACACCAAATTGGAAGCAGGTCAAGAGAGTGCCTCTGGGATTTTTTTCTACTTAAAATGACCAAAAGAACATATTCTCAACAGTCAATTATTGCTTAGAAATTTGCTACAGTAGCTGCTCTGAGATGATTCATAACAAGTAACTTACTTGAAATAGCCTATACAGTATCATTTACTTCCCTGCATTTTCAAATTTTGCATATATTACATGATCTTCAAGGAAAAATGTATGTAGATAGAATGCATTATCTAATCACATGGGTGTGCACATTCTTGAATCACACCCCAGCTCAGTAACAATTTTTTAAATATCTTACTGATCTGATAGTTTAGAAACCAGTTGTTTCTTTGTAGTTTCCAGTTGCAAATCAATTTTGCACTGAATTAATGGATTCTTTGGCATGGGATAAACAGAGCAATCAGTGGTGCTATCAGCAGCCTCTTTGTCATGCAAACCTAAAGAAGTTGGCTATAATCAGTCTTAAACAAGGAGAGGCCAACTGCTGCCAATATCAGCATTGAGTGCTCAGTTTCTTTGATGCTAAAACAATCTGGTAAAAAAAAAAAAAAAAGGAAGAAGGCTTGAGCTTGAAACATACAACTAAAAATGAATAATATGTATATTAAATATGTTAGTGAATTGGTGCTTAAAATGAAAATGGGAGAGATTTGTATTAATAGAAAGAACATGATGGTTTATATTCTAAATACCATACAGAAGCAAATTGTAATTGTCATGGGGAACTCAAGGGGAAATGTTAGAACTGGTGGCTGGGTAGGTGGAAGGAAGGAGGGCAGAACCCACCAAGTATATGTGTAGCATGAACATGAAAGACTATAAGCATTACTATCTATTCATTAAATAAATAGTCATGGAGCTACTTCATATATACTATTTGTGAAGATTTTTGAATAAGGTAACAAATTCATAATTATACAAGAATGAACCAGTTTGATCTTATTCTCAATTCCTTTTCTTCCCAAGAGGCAACTTTATTACATTGTTCTGAATTTTAAGAGTTTTTCTTTTAAGAATATTTAGTCATGTAAAATGTAGGATCACATTTCTTCTATCTCTATAAGATAGCTGGACGAAGGTAGGTAAAGAGGGAGGAAGGGAAGATCTGATTATTTCTATAAACATAGCAAACATATGATTTGTAACAATTCACCGAGGTAATCACAAGAAGTTGATGAAAAAGTGCAGCCTAGAATTCAACTCTGATTCCCAAGACAATATGGGTAAGGAGGAGGGAGGGGGGTTCAGGATGAGGAACACGTGTATACCTGTGGTGGATACATGTTGATGTATGGCAAAACCAATACAATATTGTAAAGTAATTAACCTCCAATTAAAATAAGTAAATTTATTAAAAAATAATGAATAAACAAATGGCTTTGGAGGGGGGAAAAAGAAAGAAAAAAATACACCCTGCAAGCATGTATTGAAAAAGAGAAGTGGCATTTCATCTATGATAATGTTTATTTTATTCATGAAATGCTTTTCTCAGAGAAACTGAGATTCTACAGAGTACCTAACAAGAATAAATGAATCAGTTCAGTTCGGTTGCTCAGTCATGTCCGACTCTTTGTGACCCCATGAACCGCAGCATGCCAGGCCTCCCTGTCCATCACCAACTCCGGGAGCCCACCAAAACCCATGTCCATTGAGTTGGTGGTGCCATCCAACCATCTTATCCTCTGTCATCTCCTTCTCCTTCTGTCCTCAATCTTTCCCAGCATCAGGGTCTTTTCCAATGAGTCAGCTCTTCGCATCAGGTGGCCAAAGTACTGGAGTTTCAGATTCAACATGAGTCCTTCCAATGAACACACAGGACTGATCTCCTTTTGGATGGACTGGTAGGATCTCCTTGCAGTCCAAGGGACTCTCAAGAGTCTTCTCCAACACCACAGTTCAAAAGCATCAAGTCTTCTGCACTCAGCTTTCTTCATAGTCCAACTCACATGACCACTGGAAAAACCATAGCCTTGACTAGATGGACCTTTGTTGGCAAAGTAATGTCTCTGCTTTGTAATATGCTGTATAGGTTGGTCATAACTTTCCTTCCAAGGAGTAAGCGTCTTTTAATTTCACGGCTGGAATCACCATCTGCAGTGATTTTGGATCACTTTCTGCCATAAGAGTGGTGTCATCTGAATATTTGAGGTTATTGATATTTCTCTCTGCAGTCTTGTTTCCAGTTTGTGCTTCCTCCAGCCCAAGGTTTCTCATGATGTACTCTGCATATAAGGTAAATAAACAGGGTGACAATATAAAGCCTTGATGTACTCCTTTTCCTATTTGGAACCAGTCTGTTGTTCCATGTGCAGTTCTAACTGTTGCTTCCTGACCTGCATATAGGTTTCTCAAGAGGCAGGTCGGGTGGTCTGGTATTCCCATCTCTTTCAGAATTTTCCACAGTTTATTGTGATCCACACAGTCAAAGGCTTTGGCATAGTCAATAAAGCAGAAATAGATGTTTTTCTGGAACTCTCTTGCTTTTTCGTTGATCCAGCAGACGTTGGCAAATTTGATCTCTGAATATAATCCTAGGAAGCACTGCTTTCTTAGACTGCTAGATTAACATTACTTGGTAGTACAAATCGTAGAGAACTATGTGAGTTTGAACCTCAAGGCCTGAACCCTAATTCTCAGTTCCAGACAAAAAAATAAATCCCAGTCTAATTTTATGCACTTAGAAATGTTTGAGTGCCTACCACATGCAAAGCACTAAATAGGAAGTTAAAAGACATTGCCCATAGCTTCACATATTTTAATTAAGAAGGATAAGACAGATATGCAGACAAAAAAAGTGGATAGGTTAAATTAGGCCAAGAGAAAATGAGCCAGTTAGGAAGCTGTTACAATACTGCAGTAATCATGCTAAAAACAAACAAGCAAGCAAGCAAACAGCTACAAAAAAAAAAACAAAAACCTAAAGCATGAATTAGCATGGTGGCTATAGAATTAAAGGAGAGAAGCAGATATGATAGATATTTCAGAAATAATGAACACAGCAACTAATTTTATGTGATAAATGAGACAAGACGAGGAAGGATTCCTAAGTTCCTAGTTTTAATAACTAAGAGAATGATCATATCATTGATAGAAGTAGGTACATCAAAAGGAAAAGCAGATTCATAGGAGAAACAGAAGTATTTGGTTTCAGGCACAGTGAATTTCTGGCAAAAGTTCTCTGATCTTATTTCTATCATCCTCCAAAGCAGTGATCTTTAAAATTTGTGCAACCTATCAGTAAATTTTGGATATGTGTTCCCCAAATTTGTAGGGAAATTATATTAATGTAGCAATCTAATTATATACAAAACTTACACAAAAGGCAGAAAATGTAAAAGATTGAGTCAACAGTAACTATAGTTACATTATTTTTCTTACCATATCCCAATAGCTTGTTTTACACAGCCTATGTTGGAGACCACTTATCTAAATAATTTAGCTATACCTTAACTTTCCAGTTCAAAAAACTGAAAAAAAAATCTTGATTTGTCTAATACAGGTTAATGATAAGGAATTCAGGTTAAAGAAAAAAACATACTTTGAATTTCTAAGGTAAAAAATTATAAAATACTCAACATTAATGATGCTGTCTAAATTTCAAGCTTTACCATCAAGTGAAAAGGCATGGAGATTCCTACACATTTTATCAGATTCACATGTGTATCTTGTACTAATATAACATTACAAAATGGCAAAATAAGATTCCCCCAAAAAGACAGTCCCTAAAGTTAGAGCAGCAGGAAAGTAAGTCCCTGTTGAACACAGTTTCTCTGCTTTTATACCTTTTGAAGGAAGGATTTTAATCTTCACAACAACTTTATGCAGTACCATTCATCTGGAGAGAAAAAAAAAAAAAAAAAGCAAAAACCCAGAAACCAGGGCTCAAAAGTATTAAATGACTTACTCAAGGGCACTTACCTAATATGTACCAGAGTCTCATATTTCAGTCGAACTTTTGACCTCAAGTTACTCTCTTTTTACTGACTACAGCTGCCTTAAGTCTTTTTGCTTCCTTTTGACTTTTAAGTCTGCTTAAATCCACCTACTAACACACATACTTTAAATTTCCACTTGGTCTCTATCCCAAACTATAAAGAAAGAAATAAGATTGCTTAAAATGAACAGGAAAGGTGACAGACCAGTATTTCCCTCCGTTTCTTTCCTATTAGACAAAGGTAGGGTCATGTTCTCTCCGTTTTCCAGCTTTTATTTCTGTCTATCATACTGACTTCTGGGTCACTTTCATGTTAAAAATGACTTCTGAAACATGAGCTCTGTTAATTGGAAGTTGAGTTCCGCTTCTGGGGTTGGTCAGGACAGTATAGGTGCTCTGACAGCATATAATTTATCTTTCTTAAATCCAAATAACTTGAACTGGCAAGATAGAGACCATTTTGTCTTCAACAAGTTAGCAAAGGTTTACAGAGAACAATTTAGCCCGAACTAACCTCATTTCTTTTTTTGATAGTATGAATAGTCTAATAGATCAGATAGATGCCTTACAGGTATCATATCCGAAATGAACAAAGCATAATCTTCCTGTTGTTAGGCAAACAAAATGTGGCCAGAAAAAGTAGGAGGATATATAGTTAAGTAACCAACCATTCTGGGGCTTCAGAGGTGCCTCAGTGATGAAGAATCCGCCTGCAAATGAAGGAAATGCAATAGATGCAGTTTCAATTCCTCAGTCAGGAAGATCCCTTGGAGTAGGAAATGGCAACCCACTTCAGTATTCTTGCCCAGAAAATTCCATGGACAGAGGAGCCTGTGGGCTACAGCTCATGGGGTCACAAAAGAGTTGGACATGACTTAGCAACTAAACAATCACAACAACCAAACACTCTAACAGATGTATTAATTCCTTGCTGACAATAGTGGAAAGTTATAGGCTCTCCTACTTTATTCACATTGATATCAGGCTCTCATGATGAAAAAAGAAAAGGAATGTGTTTTTTAATGAGCAGATGACAAAACCAGAAGGGTGAGCACATGAGTGTGATGTCAATCTAAAAGAATGACTAAAATCTAGCCATATGAAATGGAAGTAATTAATGCAAAGTATCTTAATTAGTTTATAAACTATCTACACAAGGAGGACTGCCTTAAAAACACTGGAAGGGTTTTTTGTTGTTGCCGTTGATCATAAGCACAGTAAACCAGTAGCTGCTGGAAAAAAAAAAAATCCAGAAACAAACAAAAAAACCCATCACCACCAATAGACAAAACTAATGCAATTTAAACAAGACTAATGTAATTTAAAACAGTACAGTGTCCAGATTAAGCTCTTACACAGCTTTATGAATGGATCATATACTCACTGTGTAAAGATTTAAGGGAGGGTACATCTGAAGAAGGAAATAAATTTTATTTAAACAAAGACAGGAAACCATCTTTAAGGAAGAAACTGGAGGGTTTGGAGGTGGAGAAGGGGATTGTGCATCCAGTAGCAACTTTCAAAAGTTTTAAGGTCTGGGAAATAAACTGATTTGTTATCATTTTGATAAGGCTAAATCATCAATAGCACTCTCAGTGTTTTAATAACTAAGACATGAATCTCAAGTGGGGTAATGTAAATCAGATTCCTCCAGAGTGTAAGTCAAAATCTGTTTATATACATGACATACTTTTGAGATTTTCTCTTAAACTTTCATATATTATTATCATAGTTTTAAACAGTAGTGACATAGTAGTGACATAGTTTAAACAGTAGTGACATAGTTTAAACAGTAGTGACATAGCTCAGGAACTATAGGAATTCAAAGTTAGGGCAGCTACCAAATTGACTTCTATAGTCAGAGATTTGCTTGATTCTGGAGAGAAGCTGAGTTATTCCTGTAGTTGTGGAAAGAAAGAAGGGCCATATCACAATTATGAAGTGGGAAGAAGAGTGGGTAGGTACTCTTTCCAGGTATGTCTGTGCTCAGTAACTTGCTTAAAGGTAGGGTCATCACTAGGAATTGAGGGCCCTAACGTAATCATATGCTGTTCTCTCTCTCTCAACATTTGTGTTACAAGAAATAACAGGGAAGTCTGAGAGCAAAAGATCAGTCACTTAGAGGTCAGTTTGAGGGTGCATGTATGAAAGAGAGGAAAGAAAGCCACCCCTGGCTGCTGTACCTTGGAGAAGCAGGTGGAGGTAGCTGCAGAGGGGGAATGGGATATTTATGTATTTGCATATACATGCTCTAGGTCTTTTAGTACCAGTTTATGAAATGCCTTCCTTACTTACTGTCTGCCCACAGGAGTACCTTAAATTTACAGCCCCATGGAGATCAACTCCACTTGTCATATTCCCGGAACAGTTCTGCCTACTGATGAGGGGAGAGAAAATGCCGATTTTTCCAGCTCACCTGCACAACCAGAATAATGCTTGAAGATAATCATTCAAAGAGAGATTACCTGATTAATCTCTGAGTCCCTGTGTTTCTCAATGCTGATGCTGGTGTCCTTCTCTAGAAGAGCAACCACACTTCAAATCAGTCAGTTCAGTCACTCAGTCCTGTCCGACTCTTTGCAACCCCATGAATTGCAGCACGCCAGGCCTCCCTGTCCATCACCAACTCCTGGAGTTCACTCAAACTCACGTCCATCGAGGCGGTGATGCCATCCAGCCATCTCATCCTCTGTTGTTCCCTTCTCCTCCTGCCCCCAATCCCTCCCAGCATCACAGTCTTTCCCAATGAGTTAACTCTTCGCATGAGGTGGCCAAAGTATTAGAGTTTCAGCTTCAGCATCATTCCTTCCGAAGAACACCCAGGACTGATCTCCTTTAGAATGGACTGGTTGGATCTCCTTGCAGTCCAAGGGACTCCCAAGAGTCTTCTCTAACACCACAGTTCAAAAGCATCAATTCTTCTGTGCTCAGCTTTCTTCACAGTCCAACTTTCACATCCATACATGACCACTGGAAAACCATAGCCTTGACTAGGCAGACCTTTGTTGGCAAAGTAATTTTTCTACTTTTGAATATACTATCTAGGTTGGTCATAACTTCCCTTCCAAGGAGTAAGCATCTTTTAATTTCATGGCTGCAATCACCATGTACAGTGATTTTGGAGCCCCCCAAAATAAAGTCTGACACTGTTTCCACTGTTTCCCATCTATTTCCCATGAAATGATGGGACCAGATGCCATGATCTTACTTTTCTGAATGTTGAGCTTTAAGCCAAATTTTCACTCTCCTCTTTCACTTTCATCAAGAGGCTTTTTAGTTCCTCTTCACTTTCTGCCATAAAGGTGGTGTCATTTCTTCTGGCAATCTTGATTCCAGCTTATGATTCCTCCAGCCAAGCATTTTTTATGATGTACCCTTCATTTAAGTAAAATAAGCAGGGTGACAATATACGGCCTTGACGTACTCCTTTTCCTATTTGGAACCAGTCTGTTGTTCCATGTTCAGTTCTAACTGTTGCTTCCTGACCTGCATATAGGTTTCTCAAGAGGCACTTCAGATGGCTGGCTGTAAACAGTGCACAACCAAGTGATCCTCATAAGGAATGTATAAGACCTGCCCACTTAATTCCAGTGCTCTGCAGGAAGAAAAATCAGTGTTTGGCATGGTAATCAGCTTAAATAGCAGAAATAAACATTTTAAAAAATGGAATAATAAAAGAAAGCAATAACCAACAGGGCTTCCCTAGTGGCTCATTGGTAAAGAATCTGCCTGTAATGCAGAAGATGCAAGAGATACAGTTCCAATCCCTGTGTTGAGAAGTTCCCCTGAAGAAGGAAATGGCAACCTACTTCGGTGTTCTTGCCTGGGAAATCCCATGGGTGGAGGAGCCAAGAGTTGGACATGACTAAACAATAACAATAACCAACAACTATCTGTTAGAAAAGAGATTAGAAAAATGGCTGCTAAAGAAAGTAAAGTTGAATTCTGAAAAGCTCTTTGAATGTATTAAGGAAAAAGAGCTCCAGGCCACAGGAATAACCAGTAAAAAAATAATCCTCCACTCTGAGGCTTCCATTGCTGTTCTAAGAACACAGTTGAAAACCTACTCACCACAGAGAAGTTGGCCATTGCTGTTCTAAGAACACAGTTGAAAATCTACTCACCACAGAGAAGTTGGGTCTTCATTGGCTTTCAGAGGTAGCCAGTTTGCTTCTGTGGGAGGACACAGGAGAGGGAAGCAGGAGCCTAGGTTTTTAGTTCCATCTCTGTCATTGAATCATTTTGTGAGCTTGAGCAAATTCCTTCTCCTCTAATATTGAATCTAACAACCTCACAGAGGTACTAGAAGGGCCCAATGAAATCACAGAGATGGAAGCACTTTGCAAAGCAAAGAGCACTGTAGAAGTGTGAGAAATTATTATCCAAACAGATCTCATGCCAACACTTCTGGTATCACTCTCAAGACCTCCTTAGCTTTCACACAAGATCCCTAACTCCCTGGTTTCTCCCTTCAAGTCCTACCTGGCTTAAGAACAGCTTTCATTCTTCCCTCCACTTCTTCTCTTGCCAGCATCATCCTTAATGAGGCCAGCTGATAGTTGTTGTTCATCAGCTTTACTCTCTCCTAGAGAAGTCCAGTCATCCTCAGGAAAAGACTATAAGCACCAAAAACTCTTCAGGCATAACCTAACTGTGTGGTAAGTGTGAAGCAGGGGAGAAAGAAAGGTAGAGCACTCTACTGTTCCAGAGGAGAAATCTGTGATTTGAGTGAAACTTGCTTGAGAAGCTCTCAGTGCCCAGAATACACACACATACACACACACGGACACACACAGACAATCTAAATGAAAGGCTCAGGCTAGTTCATATACCATAGCAATCAGAAATCTTACCTGATTGCTGCTCTCAGCCCGTGCTGTCCACTCTGTCTCCCTTCTGTCTACCACCTGTGAAGATTCTAATTCAGGTCTGCCCATTTATACATTCCTGGGGGTGGCAAGACTCCAGGAATGTCTGTCCTCACCAACAATAGGTCAGAATTTGAAATGTTTTGGCCATGTCTGATTTAACTCTTTTATGTAGATATTACATCAGTGTTGTCAGCTTCCTAACCAAGGGTAGGACTTGGCTTCAAAACCAAGAAGCTGCTGTTTCATGCTTGCTTTGCAGACCCTGAAGCTGGGTTCCCCACAGACAGTTCTCTGGAGAATAAGTCTCACTCACAGGCAATATGAGGAGAATAAGATAGAAGTCAAGTCCGACAGAATAAGTGGCTCAAGTGTATAATGGATCCAAAGGGAAAAACTGTAATCAGAAATCTGGGTGTCATGTTAAAACAGAGGGAACAGGATATGGACAATGTTAAAATAGCAGTGGGATTAATGCTTACAAATCCATGCTTGGCACAAGAGCACATACCAGAGCAGGGTCCTAACATTTGAGCAGAATTTGGTAACTTGATATCCTAACTTGCATGAACAGAAGTGGAATCTAAAGATAAGGCACAGTGGGGTAGAAGGGTATAAACTGAATCCATTAATAGTGACCTAAGCTCAGATATATTCAAATAATACAGTACAGAAGGCATAATATGTCTGAAATTCTTAGGCTGGGAGTATCTATTTTTAGTGCTTCATCTATTATAGAAAAGCAAGAACCATAGAGAAGGAAGTAGGGCTATATAAGGATCCAGGACTGAAGCTCAGGCATAATATAGGGCTCTGGGGTATGATGCCGTGCCCTTGGGGCAAATTTTCTAACTAGATAGACTATAAAAATTGTCTTTCTGGTTTCAGTAATGACGACACTACATGCAGGACAGCAAAGAAGAACAGACTTTTGGATTCAGTGGGAGAATGCAAGGGTGGGATGAATTGAGAGAATAGCTCTGAAACATGTATATTACCATATGTAAAACAGATGACCAGTGCAAGTTCAATGCATGAAGCAGGGCACCAAAAGCTGGTACACTGTGACAATCCAGGTGGGGAGGGAGGTTCACGATCGGGGGACACATGTATACCCATAGCCAATTCATGTTGATGTATGGCAAAAAATCATCACAACCTTGTAAAGTAATTGTCCTCCAATTAAAATAAATACTTAAAAAAAAGATTGTCTTTCTAGTTTGAAGATTCAATTCAGTTCAGTTCAGTCCAGTCACTCAGTCGTGTCCGACTCTTTGTGACCCCATAAATCACAGCACGCCAGGCCTTCCTGTCCATCACCAACTCCCGGAGTTTGCTCAGATTCACGTCCATCGAGTCAGTGATGCCATTCAACCATCTTATTCCCTTCTCCTCCTGCCCCCAATCCCTCCCAGCATCAGAGTATTTTCCAATGAGTCAACTCTTCTCATGAGGTGGCCAAAGTATTGGAGTTTCAGCTTTAGCATCACTCCTTCCAAAGAAATCCCAGGGCTGATCTCCCTCAGAATGGACTGGTTGGATCTCCTTGCAGTCCAAGGGACTCTCAAGAGTCTTCTCCAAGGGATGATATGGGGAGGGGGGTGGGAGGGGAGTTCAGGATTGGGAACATGTATACACCCGTAGCGGATTCATGTTGATTTATGGCAAAGCCAATACAATATTGTAAAGTAATTAGCCTCCAATTAAAATAAATAAATTTAAATTTAAAAAAAGAGTCTTCTCCAACACCACAGTTCAAAAGCATCAATTCTTTGGCACTCAGCTTTCTTTACAGCCCAACTCTCACATGCATACATGTACACTGGAAAAACCATAGCCTTGACTAGATGGACCTTTGTTGGCAAAGTAATGTCTTTGCTTTCCAATATGCTATCTAGGTTGGTCATAACTTTTCTTCCAAGGAGTAAATGTCTTTTAATTTCATGGCTGCACTCACCATCTGCAGTGATTTTGGAGCCCCCCAAAATAAAGTCTGACACTGTTTTCACTGTTTCCCCATCTATTTCCCATGATATGATGGGACCGGATGCCATGATCTTTGTTTTCTGAATGTTGAGCTTTAAGCCAACTTTTTCACTCTCCTCTTTCACTTTCATCAAGAGGCTTTTTAGTTCCTCTTCACTTTCTAGGGTATCCCAATTCATATCCAGTCCTGGATGGCTCATAGGCAAAATACTTCTCTTTCTCTCCCTTAATGCTCTCTATTCTTCTTGCTTATTTACCTGTATATTCATTCCAAGTTCAGGGTAGTTTGCCACAGAGTATATAACTCAGGGTTTGGGATAGTATGCCAAGAAGAAAGTTTGAAATGGTAAGCCTATTCCTAACCACATGTCAATGGCTATAGGGGATAAGAATGGGAGCGGAAATATTTTAGTATTAACTTTTGGCGGGACTTGCCATGGTAAAACTGGTCCTTGCCAGGGGTTTCTCAGGGCTAAATCTGCTCTCTAGTAGCTCCACTTAAAACAACACCCTGATGAACTTTTCCTTGTAGAACTGGCATAGTGTCTACTTACCTCAGAGCCTGGCCCGTAGTTCAGTTCAGTTTAGTCACTCAGTCCTGTCTGACTCCTCGTGACCCCATGGACCATAGCAAGCCAGGCCTCTCTGTCCATCACCAACTCCCAGAGTTTACTCAAACTCATGTCCATTGAGTTGGTGATGCCATCCAACCATCTCATCCTCTGCCGTCCCCTTCTCCTCCTGCCTTTAATCTTTCCCAGAATCAGGGTCTTTTCTACTTTGGCACATAATAGGAACCCAATAAATGTTTTTGATTGAACAGAATCATAAATTGCTCACTAAAACAGCCAGACAAAACTTTCCAAACTTTTCACAGTGGTTAAAAGGATATAAAATTTTAAAGTTCCTTCTATAGTGAATCAACTACTTTGAGAAGTTTTTTACATTGCTGAAGTTTTCTCTTTTTCCTCAGGATTTAAAATCCTCCATTATATACAATTATTTCTGTAGGTGTATTGGGGAAAACTAAGACCCACTGAAATTAGTGGGCAACTGAAGAAAGAAGACAATCAATCAAAGGTAGGAAGGAACCCAAGTTTCTTAGCATGGAAGAGAACTGTTCCTCACCTTGTTACATACGTGTTCAGTTGCTCAGTAATGTCTGACTCTTTGAGATGCTATGGACTATAGCCTGCCAGGCTCCTCTGTCCATGGGATTTTCCAGGCAAAAATACTGGAGTGGGTTGCCATTTCCTATTCTGGGGATCTTCCCAAGCCAGGGATCTAACCCACATCTCCTGCATCTTCTGAATTGGCAGCTGGATTCTTTACCATCGAGATACCTGGGAAGTCCCCTCACCTTGTTAATGTGAATATAAAAGCTTATTCCAAAAAACAATGGCTAAGGGAGAAAAAAATGGAAGGATATATTCATGGATTTTATTTTGGGGGGGGAGGGGGGAGCTGCATCATGTAACTTGTGGAACCTTTGTTCCATGACCAAGGATTGAACTCGGGTCATTGCAGTGAAAGCACCAAGTCTTAACCCCTGGACCTCCAGGGAATTCCCTTCATGGAATTTTAAAGTCAACAATTACGTCTGTAAACTCCTTTCATTCTATTAAATATAAGCTCCTTTCCCAAGCAAGAATATTCTAATACTTTTTAAAACAATTTATTGAAGTAATCAACTATACAGCAAAGAGATTCAGTTATATTGTTATACCCAAGTCACGAAATCTCCCAATGACCACCAGGGAGCCGATATCCGATGCAAAAGCAAGAGAGTTTTTATTACCAAGCTCGAGCTGGGGCTCCCACCGTTACCGACTCAGCGGCTAAGGAGAGGAGCCCCGAACTCTGGGTTACATTGCTTTTATAGGGTATTCTCGCGTGAAAAATTCGAAAAACAGGAGTTTCTGGGTTGGGAGACATCTAATTGTTTACTTTCTGTGGAAGGGTTAGGTGTTGGGTTCTGATTGGTTTTCATTTCCTGGGCTGGCCATGGGTTCTGATTGGTTCTCATTTCCCGGGCTTAATTCGAATTTCCCAGGCAGGTCCTAAGTCCTGAATGTAAAGTCAGGAGATCCTGATCTGGGATCTGATTGGCTCGCAGGTGGTGGGCTGAGGTCAGGGGATTTCCAAAGACTCCTCAGAACTCTAAAATGGAGTCTTTTTTTTTTTTTTTTTTTGGCAAAATGGAGTGGCTTAGGCTCTTCATTCCCCACTTCTCAAGGACCCAGGACAGACCCAATCATGGGTCTGTAACCAGCTCTATATTTTCTTCCGATAAGGGGGCCACTGGCAGAGCTGTATATTGGGACCTGAGCACCATAAGCTGCACCATGTTGATGTGGCTCTTGATGAAGGTCATTAACTTGTTCAATAAACACAGCCTGAAGGTGAGTAGTAAAAGTAAGATAATCAGAGGCCCTGTATACCCCAGACAAGTCCCGATGTCCATCTTATGTCCCTCTGTCCTTCAGAAGTGAAGGAGACCTTGAAGAGGTCACAGTCAGGGCAATTACTGGTAAATCACTTGTTCTACATGTCTGAGGTGATAGGATTTACGAAAGTCATCGTGACCAGGTCCAATGGCCTGGCCACACTCCATTTCCACCAGCCATCATTTGAAGTCACACATTCCCATGCCTTACAGTGACAACTGTGCATGCTGCCACAAGTCTTTATCCGGTCTCTTTTGTGCCCTGGACATGCATAGAAACCCACTTTCCACAGATAAACACGTGCCCTGGAAGTCTCCATCAATTCTTTTAGGTGGAAGTATAAGTCGGGCCACCATGTGTTTACAGGGTGCGTGGCAGTCGTCTGGTTCAGCACATCGTATGTCTCTCCATTTCATAGTTTCCAGGTTACTTTAAAAGTTTGCTGTGAATTTTGGTCCTGGGCCACACCTAAAGCCTTCCAGCCCAGGAGGGAGAGCACCAGGAGTAGCCGGGTAGCCATTCTACCTACTTTTGTTGTCATCACAATTTTAGCTTGAGCGGGTTAATTTTGTCCAATTCAGCCTTCCACTGGGGGAGGAACTCTTCTTGTAAGGCGAACAGGTACGCAGGCCATGTGTGGGTGTAGTGGACCCAAGCAGAGATGCTGTCAACTTTGAGAACAATTGGTGTCATCAAGACGACAAGGAAGGGTCCCTTCCACCTAGGCTCTAGGGTCTCTTGGCGATGACGGCACACGTACACCCAGTCTCCTGGCCGGTAGCAGTGAGGTTCAGGTGGAGGGCCTGATTTAGATAGTGCTTTGAGCCTCTTCCATGTGTCCCTGTGGGAGTATTGTAAGGACTGGAGACAAAAAAGCAACTTCTGATCATCTATTTCTTTTTTTTTTTTTTTTAATTTTATTTTATTTTATTTTATTTTATTTTTAATTTTAAAATCTTTAATTCTTACATGCATTAACACTTCTGCCTTTAGGTTAGGGATTATTGGGGGAGGTATCCCATACATGATTTCAAAAGAGGTGAGTCCCAGTTGGTAGGGTGAGTTCTGCACCCAGTACAGGGCAAAGGGGAGGAGAGCCACCCAGTCCCCACCAGTCTCAACAACTAGTTTTGCTAATGTCTCTTTAGGCGTCCTATTCATCCTTTCCACTTGCCCTGAGCTCTGGGGCCTATAGGCACAGTGCAGCTTCCATCTAGCCCCCAAAGCCCGGGCTACCCTCTGGCTTACCTGAGACATGAAGGCTGGCCCATTATCTGACCCCACCTGTGCCGGAAACCCGAACCATGGCAAGATGTCTTCAGTTAGCTTTTTGGCCGCCACCTGTGCTGTTTCTCTCTTGGTGGGGAAAGCTTCTACCCACCCTGAGAAGGTATCTATGAACACCAACAGGTATTTGTATCCATATTTACCCGGTTTTACCTCAGTGAAGTCCACCTCCCAATAAGTTCCTGGTCTTGTCCCCCATTCTCTAATTCCTTGGTTGGCCAGATGAGGGACAGCGTTCGTGAGCTGGCATGCTTTGTAGTTTGATATGATGTGTCCTATTATCGTCCTGACATCTTTCATGGTAATCTTGACATGTCTAATCAGGTCTTGCATCTTGTGGGTTCCCAGGTGAGTGGCATGATGCATTTTTAGTAATACTTGTTTTCCTAGTTCTTATGGGAGGATTAGAGAGCTGTCTGCTGCTCTCCACCACCCATCCAGCTGTTGGGCCATAGGCAGGCTTTTTTATCCAGTCTAAGTCTCTTGTTGAGTAATTGGGCAAAGCTGGGAGAATAGGGCTCCCAGGGTCAGGCAGCTGAAGAGTGGCCTCTATCATGGTATTCTGGGCTGCATCCCTGGCTGCCCTGTCGGCCAAGTTGTTTCCCCTTGAGATTGGGGTGTCTGGCTTCTGGTGCCCCAGGCAGTGTATTATGGCTAGTTTTTTAAGAAGCCATAATGCTGAGAGGAGAGCTTTTATTTCTTCTTTGTTTTTAATCGTCTTTCCCTCGGCTGTGAGGAGTCCCCTCTCTCTGTAGATGGCCCCGTGTATGTGGGCAGTAGCAAAGGTGTATCAGCTATTGGTAGTGATCTTAAGCTTTTTGTCCTTTCCCAACTGGAGGGCTTTTGTTAGGGCGATTAGTTCAGCCCTTTGAGCCGAAGTACCTGGAGGTAGTGCTTCTGCCCACACAATTTGGGTTTCCATCCACTCCCGCATACCTGAGTCCATCTCAAACGAAACTGCTCCCGTCGGTATACCAGGTGACCTCAGCATCTGCCAGGGGGTGATCTTGCAAGTCCTCTCGCTTCCCACGCACCTGAGCTAGTATGTTGCTGCAGTCATGGATCAGGGCTTCAAAGTCCAGGTTAGGAAGCAATGTAGCTGGATTGAGAGCAGTAGGTGGTAGAAAGATGATTCTGGAGGGGTTTAGCCGTAGTCCCTGGTAGTGGGTCAGCCAAGCATTGCTGATCCTTCTATCTGGGGGTTGTTTCAGTATGCCCTCAATGGCATGGGTTGCGGTAATATGTAACTCCTGCCGTAGTGTCAGTTTGTCTGCATCTTTGACCATTAGGGCCACGGCCACAATCATGCTGAGGCATGGCCAGCATGGGGGATTTCCAAGGTCCCAAATGTTGCATCAGCACCCCTTTTGCTACTCCTTGTTTTTCATCCACATACAGGAGAAAGGGTTTTGTGACGTCAGGCAACCCTACGGCGGGGGCTGACAGCAGAGCTGTTTTAATAGTTTTGAAGGTGGCCTCCATCTGTTCTGTCCAGCTGAAAGGTGTGGTACTTTTGGTGGCTTCATATAAGGGTTTAGTCAGTTCCGCATAGTTTGGAATCCAAAGATGGCAGAAGCCAGCAGATCCCAAGAATTCTCTCACCCTTCGAGGTGAGTCTGGGGTCGGTATTTTGAGTACCATCTCCTTTCGTGCCTCTGGCAGCCACCTCTGACTTCTTTTAACACATACCCTAAGTAGGTGACCTCTGGTTGGCATATCTGAGCCTTTTTGGCTGAGGCTTGGTACCCTAATTTTCCAAGGGTCCACAGTAGTTTTCGGGTGCCCATGAGGCAAGTCTGTTGGTCTTTTGCTGCAACTAAGAGGTCATCTACGTATTGCAACAAGGTTAGTTGGGGGTGGTGTTGTGCCTCTTGAGTATTGTAGACCCTATCTGCCACTGTTATTAAATCCTGGATACTCTTTTCACCCAGGCGTTCTAGTTTTTGTAACTTTTTCCTGATGTCTGGAGCCGCCTGGTTGACAAAGTGCATTATCAAAGCAGCCTGAGTGCCTTCTGCTTCTGGGTCCATGGGGGTGTATTGTGTAAAGACTTCCATCAGCCTTTCCAGATAAGCGGCTGGACTTTCAGTGGGGCCTTGTTGAACATCTCCTACTCTAGCTAGGTTAGTGGGTTTCCATGCAACTGCCTTGAGCCCCCCCAACAGAGTCTGGTGGTAGACCTGGAGCCTCTCCTTACCTTCTGCCTTATTGTAATCCCAGTCAGGTCGCGATAAAGGAAAAGAGGTGTTAATTTCATCTATATTAGTGGTGGGTTCTCCGTTTGTCCCTGGGACCCTTTTACAGGCCTCATTCTGTATTCTCTCTCTCTCTTCCGTGGTGAAGAAAATCTGGAGCAGCTGTTGGCAGTCGTCCCGTGTGGGCTGATGAGTAAAAAGCACAGTTTCTAGAAGGTTAGTTAGATCTCTAGGGTTATCTGAGAACTTAGCATTCTGTGACCTCCAGTTATATAGGCCACTGGTAGAGAAGGGCCAATATTGATGAGGTTGGTTCCCTTCCTCATTGAGGGGACCGGCCACTTGTAAAGGGAGGGCAACAGTTGAGTCTACTGGCCCCGCCGGAGACATGGCTGGCCTATGGCGAGTATTTTTTGCAGGCCCCCCTTCTGATGCATTGGCCCTAGGTGGAGGGATAGCAGGGGCCCACAGTGGCTCGAGGGGTTGGTAAGGGGGTGGGAAGAGAAGTTCTTCCTCTGTTCCCCCTTGTAAAATGGGGTACAGCGGCGCCGTTGGTTCAGGTTCCTTGGGATCTTTCAGGTTCTTTCCTACATGTGTCACCAGCACCTGTGCGGTGGAGAATCCCTGTTGAGGCAAGAAAGGTTTTACCCATGGAGGGGGGCGCAATATGAGATCTTCCCATACTATGACATAGGGAACTTGGTCAGGGTGTCTGCTCCGTGGTCAGAAGATGATGTCTCAGACTCGGTGCACGGGTTCCAAGTCAAAGGTGCCCTCTGGGGGCCATCCCACTTGGAAGGTTGGCCATTCCGCGCTGCAAAAAGTGATTAATTTATCTTTCTTAATTTCCATGCTGAGGTCATGTGCACACATCTTGACCTCCCTAAAATGGTCAGTGATCAGGGATAGAGGGGTAAGGTTAGATTTACTTTGCCCCATCATTCCTAGATCAGTCAAATGTTGGTAAATTAACACAGACAGTACAGATAGCCACACAGACAGACAGAGAGACAGAAGATACAGACCTCCGGGAGTCCGGAGGCAAAACTGAGAGTAAGACAATGGCCTCTGGCCGTTCAGCGGGAGCAACCCGCTATTGTCTACAGAGAAGAGGGGCACTCCGTCCCCTCCGAAGGGGCCGGGGATGTCTCCCAATGACCTGCACCGGTGACCCAAAGCAAGAGAGTTTTTATTACCAAGCTCGAGCTGGGGCTCCCACTGTTACCGACTCAGCGGTTAAGGAGACGAGCCCCGAACTCTGGGTTACATTGCCTATATAGGGTATTCTCGCGTGAAAAATTCGAAAAACAGGAGTTTCCGGGTTGGGAGACATCTAATTGTTTACTTTCTGTGGAAGGGTTAGGTGTTGGGTTCTGATTGGTTTTCATTTCCTGGGCTGGCCATGGGTTCTGATTGGTTCTCATTTCCCGGGCTTAATTCGAATTTCCCGGGCAGGTCATAAGTCCTGAACATAAAGTCAGGAGATCCTGATCTGGGATCTGATTGGCTCGCAGGTGGTGGGCTGAGGTCAGGGCATTTCCAAAGACTCTTTCCTCAGAACTCTAAAATGGAGGGTTTTTTTTGGCAAAATGGAGTGGCTTAGGCTCTTCAATATATATTCTTTTTCATTATGGCTTATCACAGGACATTGAATAATATTCCCTGGGCTATACAGTAGGACTTTGTTGTTTATCCATTCTATATATACAGTAGCCTGTCAGGCTCCCCTGTCCATGGGATTTTTCAGACAAGAATACTGGAGTGGGTAGCCATTTCCTTCTCCAAGTATCTTTCCAACCCAGGGATGGAACCTGGGTCTCCTGCATTGCAGAAAGATTCTTTACAGATTGAGCCACCAGGGAGACCCCCATATATAATAGTTTGTGTCTCCTAATCCCAAACTTCCATCCTTTCTTCCTGCATCCACCCTCACTCTTAGCAACTACAAGTCTTTTCTTTATATTCTATGAGTCAGTTTCTGTTTTGTAGGCAGAAATCAGAGTCCAGAGGCTTAGAGTCTGAAAGTTATCAAGAGGATGAGAGATGTGCAAGGTTAATTAGCTTTAATCTGAGAGTAGTGTATATTTGGTCCAATTGATTTTAACCTATTTGCTGGGTGTGGTTGTACAAGTGTAGATCACAGCCAGAAGAAGTTAAGAAGTTTATGGGTGAATTCTGCCCTTACTAGAAAACCAATGAGAGAGATGGTACAACTCCTATCTCTTTTTACCTAGTCCCTTCTCTGAAAGGAATAAGAGTAGTCATTAAACAACTTATCCTGTATGTTAGTGCCAGCTCTTGGAGGTCTATCTCTTCATTGAGCTCACTCTTTTTATTTCCCCAAGCATGCTGTCTTTTCTGTCCTTCAGTTCCTCTTCCATTGACCGTTTCACTGTTTATTCCCTTTCTGCCTAACCTTCCATTCCTCATTTCTTGCTTTTTCCTTAGACCCCTGGAATATGTTGGCCTCACAGAGGCCAATGACTTTCTCTAAAGTCATTTTAACCTAGATCTTTCAGGAAGCCCTTGACCCAAACAGCTCATTTATAAATCCATAAATATCAAGTTGACAGAAAAGACTGGACAGAATTGAAATCAAATCCAAATATTGAGAAAAATACTCCATCTTCTCCTTTATCTTTCTAGTTTCAAAGTAAAGTTTCTCTTTATTTTAATTGTGAATTGCAGAGCTTTGAAAACATTTCTTCTTTTGTATTTTATCTACTATATATTTAAAAATGTTCTTAGAACTAAGAATGTTCTAAGTAATAATAACAGCATTGAATACTATAATTCAGCTATATTGGGGAAGACTTGGAGATTCCTCAAAGAAATCTTGATAAAGAAGCAGTCTGCATGGCAAAAACCATCACAACATTGTAAAGTAATTATCCTCCAATTAAAAATATATATATATATTTTAAAAAGAAGTAGCATAGTGTAGAGGAAACAGCACTGAGTTAAGAGTTGAAATCTCCATTTTAGTCCCAGATGCATCTTTTAATTCTCGTGCAACTTTGGGCAAGTTCATTCCTTCTCCAGTATAAAAATAGCAACATTTATAATAGTAATATGCATTTCATACTTACTATCTGCCAAGCAGTGAAAGGAGTACTTTAGATGCTCTATTCCATTTAATCTTTACAGCATCCTTATAAGATAGACACTATTATAATTAATACTTTGTTGATTATGTAGCTGAAGCTCAGAGAAGTTGAGAAAATCTCTAAGTTTCACATAGCCTTAGACTATGGAAGTTTTCAGAACCAAAGTTCAAGCAGTTAGTAAGTATCAGAACTAGGATTCAAACTCAGGTTCATCTGACTCCTGAGGTCACACTTTTAACCAGTAGGAAATGCTGTTGGCTCTACAACATTTTAATGAGCCTTAGTTTCCACATTCATTCTACTGAGCCTTAGTTTCCACATTAATAAAATCAGGGGATTAGATTGATCTCTAAAGTCCTTTTAAGCTCTAACAGGTTAAGTCTTATATTAAAAGAATATTGAGATCTCCAAGAGCAGCTAAAATAGCAGATAAAAGCCAAAACCCTGCATCAGTACTTTCCCTCACATTGCATGAAAGGGCCATGGCATGCCAAGGCTTTCATAGTGATGTTGGAAAGGAGGAATGTTCCACATCAGCAGTGTTTTGAGTCATAGGTCAAAGGAGAGAAGAGCCTAGCCTTTCCACCAAGAAACCAAAAAACTGGGAGAAACATGTGAGTTTTCAGTTCAGATCTAATACATTTGCCAGGGGAAAAAATAAACATTCTCTTACAAGAATGGAGGAGACCAACCCTGCACAAATTGTTAACAAATAATAATGTAGCAAACAATCTCTGAATCTACTAAGAATTTAGTCAGAGGCCTGTCTTTCAAGGAGGGAAAGCCTCAATATATTAAATTCAGTGTCAGAAATAAAAAAAAATATTTCCAGGGAGTAATATTCCAGAAGAGAAATACATGCCTTTGGTTGACATACAAAAAAAGGCATGGAGCACTGGTAAGGCCAAGAGTTATTCAGGTAGTTTTTCTTCTGACCCCATAAGAGACTGACCAGACTTGCCTGTGACTGTTCCGGCATCTCCAGTGGAGGCGTGTGTCGGTGGTGGCCTGCTGCAGGTTTCGGGGTACTGAGTGTTGCAGTACATGCATGGGATC
The DNA here is from genome assembly GCF_016772045.2 of Ovis aries. Taxonomy (NCBI): domain Eukaryota; kingdom Metazoa; phylum Chordata; class Mammalia; order Artiodactyla; family Bovidae; genus Ovis; species Ovis aries. Next base: position 75,240,317 of record NC_056080.1, read on the forward strand.
TTTTGAAGGAGGTCACCATTATCTTCATTACTTCCACCATAGTTTCAGTTCAGTACAGCTCAGTCCGGCTTTGTGCAACCTCATGAATTTCACCATGCCAGGCCTCCCTGTCCCTCACCAACTCCTGGAGTTCACTCAAACTCATGTCCATTGAGTCAGTGATGCCATCCAGCCATCTCATCCTCTGTCGTCCCCTCCTCCTTCTGTCCCCATCCCTCCCAGCATCACAGTCTTTTACAATGAGTCAACTCTTTGCATGAGGTGGCAAAAGTCCTGGAGCTTCAGCTTTAGCATCGTTCCTTCCAAAGAAATCCCAGGGCTGATCTCCTTCAGAATGGACTGGTTGGATCTCCATGCAGTCAAAGGGACTCTCAAGAGTCTTCTCCAACACCACAGTTCAAATGCATCAATTCTTCAGTGCTCATCCTTCTTCACAGTCCAACTTTCACATCCATACATGACTACTTGAAAAACCATAGCCTTGACTAGATGGACCTTAGTTGGCAAAGTAATGTCTCTGCTTTTGAATATGCTATCTAGGTTGATCATAATTTTTCTTCCAAGGAGTAAGCATCTTTTAATTTCACGGCTGCAGTAACCATCTGCAGTGATTTTGGAGCCCCCAAAAATAAAGTCTGACACTGTTTCCACTGTTTTCCTATGTATTTCCCATGGAGTGATGGGACCGGATGCCGTGATCTTCGTTTTCTGAGTGTTGAGCTTTAAGCCAACGTTTTTACTCTCCTCTTTCACTTTCATCAAGAGGCTTGTTAGTTCCTCTTCACTTTCTGCCATAAGGGTGGTGTCATCTGCATATCTGAGGTTATTGTTATTTCTTCCAGCAATCTTGATTCCAGCTTGTGTTTCTTCCAGTCCAGTGTTTCTTATGATGTACTCTGCATAGAAGTTAAATAAGTAGGGTGACAATATACAGCCTTGACGTACTCCTTTTCCTATTTGGAACCAGTCTGTTTTTCCATGTCCAGTTGTAACTGTTGCTTCCTGATCTGCATACAGATTTTTCAAGAGGCAGTTCAGGTGTTCTGGTATTCCCAACTCTCTCAGAATTTTCCACAGTTTATTGTGATCCACACAGTCAAAGGCTTTAGCATAGTCAATAAAGCAGAAATAGATGTTTTTCTGGAACTCTCTTGCTTTTTCCATGATCCAGCGGATATTGGCAATTTGATCTCTGGTTTCTCTGACTTTTCTAAAACCAGCTTGAACATCAGGAAGTTCACGGTTCACATATTGCTGAAGCCTGGCTTGGAGAATTTTGAGCATTACTTTACTAGCACGTGAGATGAGTGCAATTGTGCAGTAGCTTGAGCAGTTTTTGGCATTGCCTTTCTTTGGGATTGGAATGAAAACTGACCTTTTCCAGTCCTGTGGCCATTGCTGAGTTTTCCAAATTTGCTGGCATATTGAGTGCAGCATTTTCAAAGCATCGTCTTTCAGGATTTGAAATAGATCAACTGGAATTCCATCACCTCCACTAGCTTTGTTCATAGTGATGCTTCCTAAGGCCCACTTGACTTCACATTCCAGGATGTCTGGCTCTAGATGAGTGATCACACAATCGTGATTATCCGGGTCATGAAGATCTTTTTTGTACAGTTCTTCTGTGTATTCTTGCCACCTATTCTTAATAACTTCTGCTTCTGTTAGGTCCATACCATTTCTGTCCTTTATCGAGCCCATCTTTGCATGAAATGTTCCCTTGGTATCTCTAATTTTCTTGAAGAGATCTCTAGTCTTTACCATTCTATTGTTTTCCTCTATTTCTTTGCATTGATCGGTGAAGAAGCCTTTCTTATCTCTTCTTGCTATTCTTTGGAACTCTGCATTCAGATGCTTATATCTTTCCTTTTCTCCTTTGCTTTTCGCCTCTCTTTTTTTTTTCACAGCTATTTGTAAGGCCTCCCAAGATAGCCATTTTGCTTTCTTGCATTTCTTTTCCATGGGGATGGTCTTGATCCCTGTCTCCTGTACAAAGTCACGGACCTCATTCCATAGTTCATCAGGCACTCTATCTATCAGATCTAGTTCCTTAAATCTATATCTCATTTCCACTGTATAATCATAAGGGATTTGATTTAGGTCATACCTGAATGGTCTAGCAGTTTTCCCTGCTTTCTTCAATTTGAGTCTGAATTTGGCAATAAGGAGTTCATGATCTGAGCCACAGTCAGCTCCTGGTCTTGTTTTTGTTGACTGTATAGAGCTTCTCCATCTTCGGCTGCAAAGAATATAATCAATCTGATTTTGGTGCTGACCATCTGGTGATGTCCATGTGTAGAGTCTTCTCTTGTGTTGTTGGAAGAAGGTGTTTGCTATGACCAGTGCGTTTTCTTGGCAAAACTCTATTAGTCTTTTCCCTGCTTCATTCCGCATCCCAAGGCCAAATTTGCCTGTTACTCCAGGTGTTTCTTGACTTCCTACTTTTGAATTCCAGTCCCCTATAATGAAAAGGACATCTTTTTTGGGTGTTAGTTCTGAAAGGTCTTGTAGGTCTTCAAAGAACCATTCAACATCAGCTTCTTCAGCATTACTGTTTGGGGCAAAGACTTGTATTACGGTGATATTGAATGGTTTGCCTTGCAGATGAACAGAGTTCATTCTGTCGTTTTTGAGATTGCATCCAAGTACTGCATTTCAGACTCTTTTGTTGACCATGATGGCTACTCTATTTCTTCCTGCCTGCAGTACTAGATATAATGGTCATGTGAGTTAAATTCACCCATTCCAGTCCATTTTAGTTCACTGATTCCTACAACATTGATGTGCACTCTTGCCATGTCTTGTTTGACCACATCCAATTTGCCTTGATTCATGAACCTGACTGGAGAAGGCAATGGCAACCCACTCCGCTACTCTTGCCTGGAAAATCCCATGGGCAGAGGAGCCTGGTAGGCTGCAGTCCATGGAGTTGTGAAGAGTCAGACACGACTGGAGTGACTTCACTTTCACGTTTCACTTTCATGCATTGGAGAAGGAAATGGCAACCCACTCCAGTGTTCTTGCTGGAGAATCCCAGGGATGGCGAGCCTGGTGGGCTGCTGTCTGTGGGGTTGCACAGAGTCGGACACAACTGAAGTAACTTAGCAGTAGCAGCATGGACCTGACATTCCAGGTTCCCATGCAATATTGCTCTTTACAGCATCCGACCTTGCTTCTATCACCAGTCACATCCACAGCTGGGTATTGTTTTGCTTTGTCTCCATCCCTTCATTCTTTATAGAGTTATTTCTCCACTGATCTCCAGTAGCATATTGGGCACCTACTGACTTGGGAAGTTCCTCTTTCAGTATCCTAACATTTTGCCTTTTCATACTGTTCATGGGGTTCTCAAGGCAAGAATACTGAAGTGGTTTGCCATTCCCTTCTCCAGTGGACCACATTCATCAGACCTCTCCACCATGACCCGCCCATCTTGGGTTGCCTCTCGGGCATGGCTTAGTTTCATTGAGTTAGACAAGGCTGTGGTCCTAGTGTGATTAGATTGACTAATTTTCTGTGAGTATGGTTTCATTATGTCTGCCCTCTGATGCCCTCTTGCAACACCTACCATCTTACTTGGGTTTCTCTTACCTTGGGCATTTGTTATCTCTTCACGGCTGTTCCAGCAAAGCATAGCCACTGCTCCTTACCTTGGATGAGGGGTATCTCCTCACTGCTGCCTTTCCTGACCTTCAACGTGGGTTGGCTCCTCTAGGCCCTCCTGCACCCGTGCAACCACAATTCCTTGGACATGGGGTTGCTCCTCCCAGCTGCCTCCTCTGGCACTCTAGGCTGCTGCCCCTGACCTCGCACGTGGGGTAGCTCCTTTCGGCCGTGCTTAGTGCACTGGCTGCAGCCGCCTGGGCTAGTTGGCCCCAGGTAAATAGCAGGGAGGAAACACAGCTCCACCCATCAACAGAAAATTGGATTAAAGATTTACTGACTGTGGCCTCGCCCATGAGAACAAGACCCAATCTCTCCCATCAGGAACCTTCCATAAGCCTCTTATCCTTTTCCATCAAAAGGCAGACAGACTGAAAACCACAATCACAGAAAAGTAACCAATTTAATCACATGGACCACAGCCTCGCCTAACTCAATGGAACTATGAGCCATGTCTTGTAGGGCCACCCAAGATGTATGGGTCATGGTCTACAGTTCCAACAAAATGTGGTCCACTGGAGAAGGGAATGACAAACCACTTCAGTATTCTTGCCTTAAGAACCATGAATGGTATGAAAAGGCAAAAAGATAAGACACTGAATGATGAACACCCCAGGTCTGTAGGTCCCCAATATGCAGCAAGGTCTGATGCTATAAAGAGCAATATTGCATAGGAACCTGGAATGTTAGGTCCATGAACCAATGCAAATTGGAAGTGGTCAAACAGGATATGGCAAGAGTGAATATTGACATTTTAGGAATCAACAAACTAAAATGAACTGGAATGGGTGAATTTAACTCAGATGACCATTATATCTACTACTGTGGGCAAAAATCCCTTAGAAGAAATGGAATAGCCATCATAGTCAACAAAAGAGTCCAAAACGCAGTACTTGGATGTAGTCTCAAAAACAACAGAATGATCTGTTTCTTTCCAAGGCAAACCATTCAATATCATGGTAATCCAAGTCTATGCCCTGACCAGTAATGTTGAACAATCTAAAGTTCAATGGTTCTATGAACACCTACAAGACATTCTAGAACTAACACTCAAAAAAGATGTTGTTCTCATTTTAGGGGGCTGGAATGCAAAAGTAGGAAGTCAAGAAACACTTGGAGTAACAGACAAATTTGGCATTGGAGTACAGAATGAAGCAGGGCAAAGGCTAACAGAGTTTTGCCAAGAAAACGCACTGGCCATAGCAAACACCCTCTTCCAACAACACAAGAGAAGACTCCACACATGGACATCACCAGATGGTCCACCCTAAAATCAGACTGATTATATTCTTTGCCTCCAAAGATGGAGAAGCTTTATACAGTCAGCACAAACAAGAGATTCCAAGGCAACATTTCATGCAAAGATGGGCTCAATAAAGGACAGAAATGGTATGGACCTAACAGAAGCAGAAGATATTAAGAAGAGGTTGCAAGAATACACAGAAGAACTGTACAAAAAATACCTTCACGACCCAGATAATCACGATGGAGTGATCACTCACCTGGAGCCAGACATCCTGGAATGTGAAGTCAAGTGGGCCTTAGCAAGCATCACTACAAACAAAGCTAGTGGCAGTGATGGAATTCCAGTTGAGATGCTGTGAAAATATGCTCTAAAAGATCATGCTGTGAAAATGTTGCACTCAGTAAGCCAGCAAATTTGGAAAACTCAGCAGTGACCACAGGACTAGAAAAGGTCAGTTTTCACTCCAGTCCCAAGAAAGGCAATGCCAAAGAATGTTCAAACTACTGCACAATTGCACTAATCTCACATGCTAGTGAAGTAATGCTTAAAATTCTCCAAGCCTGGCTTCAACAATACATGAAAGTGAACTTCCAGATGTTCAAGCTGGTTTTTAGAAAAAGCAGAGGAACCAGAGATCAAATTGCCAACATCTGCTGGATCATCAAAAAAGCAAGAGGTTTCCAGAAAAAAAATCTATTTCTGCTTTATTGACTATGCTGCAGCCTTTGACTGTGTGGATCATAATAAACTGTGGGAAATTCTTCAAGTGATGGGAATACCAAACCACCTGACCTGCCTCTTGAGCAATCTGTATACAGGTCAGGAAGCAACAATTAGAACTGGATGTGGATTAACAGACTGGTTCCAAGTAGGAAAAGGAGTACATCAAGGCTGTATATTGTCACCATGCTTATTTAAACTATGTGCATCACAGAAGAACTGTACAAACTACCACTAGCTTTGTTTGTAGTGATGCTTCCTAAAGCCCGCTTGACTTCACATTCCAGGGTGTCTGGCTCCAGGTGAGTGATCACTCCATCGTGATTATCTGGGTCGTGAAGGTATTTTTTGTACAGTTCTTCTGTGTACATAATTTAAATTATGTACATCATGAGAAATGCTGAGCTGGAAGAAGCACAAGCTGGAGTCAAGATTTCTGGGAGATATATCAATAACCTCAGATATGCAGATTGACACCACCCTTATGGCGGAAAGCGAGGAAGAACTAAAGAGCCTCTTGATGAAAGTGAAAGAGAAGAGTGAAAAAGTTGGCTTAAAGCTCAACATTCAGAAAACTAAGATCATGGCATCTGGTCCCATCACTTCGTAGGTGGGGAAACAATGGAAACAGTGGCAGACTTTATTTTGGGGGGCTCCAAAATCACTGAAGATGGTGACTGCAGCCATGAAACTTAAAGACGCTTACTCCTAGGAAAGAAAGTTATGACCAATCTACACAACATATTAAAAAGCAGAGACATTACTTTGCCAACAATTACTTTGTCTAGTCAAGGCTATGGTTTTTCCAGTAGTCCTGTCTGGATGTGAGAGTTGGACTATAAAGAAAGCTGAGTACGGAAGAATTGATGCTTTTGAACTGTGGTGTTGTAGAAGACTCTTGAGAGTCCCTCGGATTGCAAGGAGATCCAACCAGTCCATCCTAAAGGAAATCAGTCCTAAATATTCATTGGAAGGACTGATGTTGAAGCTGAAACTCCAATATTCTGGCCACCTGATGCAAAGGTCTGACTCATTGGAAAAGACCCTGTTGCGGGGAAATATTTAAGGCAGGAGGAAAAGGGGGCAACAGAGGATGAAATGGTTGGATGGCATCACTGACTCAAAGGACATGAGTTTGAGTAAACTTTGGGAGTTGGTGATGGACAGGGAGGCCTGGCGTGCTGCAGTCCATGGGGTCACAAAGAGTCAGACACGACTGAGTGACTCAAATGAACTGATATTCCATCTGCATTCCCCTCCTCTAAGTTCTTGCCCAGTAACATGGCTTCAACTCTCATATCTATGTGGATGACTCCTAAATCTATATCTGCAGCCCTACCCTATCACACTAACTCCAAATCTGTATCACAGCTGTTTCTTGGACATTTCCACAGAGACGTTTAGATGTTGCTTCAAACCCATCAAATGTTAGATTTAACATCTTCTTTTCCAAGTCAGTTCCCAATAAAGTGGGAAAGGAACCTGACATCTATAAAGACAAATATAAATACAAAGTATTATATTTCTCATTCAGTATCAAAGGCAACATTGTTTACCCAGGCACCCAGGCCTGGGACTTTGGAGTACTTCTCCAAATCCAGGCACTTACTAAGTCTAAGAGATCCTTCCTTTGTGAGATCTCTTGTATCTGTTCCTTCCTTTCTATTCTCAACAGACTGATGAAGTCTAAATCTTAATCTCTCACCTTACATTGGTATTGTTGTGTCTCTCAGCCATGTCTGACTTGTTGTGACCCCATGGACTATAGCCCACCAGGCTCCTCTGACCGTGGGATTTCCCAGGCAAAAAATAGTGAAGCAGGTTGCTATTTCCTTCTCTAGGGGATCTTCCCAACCTAGGTACTGAAACCATGTCTCCTTTACCACTAAGCCACCAGGGAAGCCCCCTCATCTTACAGAAATGAATGCAAAGATGGAAAGCACTTGGCATACTATGGTGATCAAATAGTGTTAGATGCACTTTTAAGTACTAAATATACTCCACTTAGATGCCTTTCTGGTACCTCAAACTCAATATGTTCTTAACTGAATGAATTTCCTTCCCTAAACCAGCTTCTCCCAATATCAGTTGTTGACAGCATAATCTACTCACTCAAGTAAAAAACCCAGGCATGAGTTTTCTTTGAATTTTTTCCCTCTCTTGGTTTCTACATATAATTTCTCACAGCATCTTATCAATTGTCTCTGATATTTCTTTCAATATGTCTCCATTCTTATGTCTTTATGGGCACTGGGCTAAAGAAAAATCTTTTCAGTCAGACATACCTAAACCTGGATTTAGCTCAACAAATTACTGTGAAACCTTGAACAAATTATTTAGCTTTCTTGAATCTCAGTTTTTGCCTCTGTAAAATGGTAATGACATTACCTATGCCTTGGAGTCCCCCCCGCCCCAGATTGAATGAGATTATTGTATGTATAGTATTGATAATAGAGTTTTTATTTAGTTGCTCAGTTGTGTCCTACTCTTTTGCAATCCCATGGAATGCAGCACACCAGGCTTCCCTGTCCTTCACTATATCTTGGAGTTTGCTCAAACTCATGTCCATTGAATTGGTGATGCCATCCAACCATCTCATCCTCATTGTCTCCTTCTCCTCCTGCTCTCAATCTTTCCCACCATCAGGGTCTTTTCCAAAGGGTCAACTCTTCGCATCTCTTGGCCACAGTTTTGGAGCTTCAGCATCAACAGCAGTCCTTCAAATGAATGTTCAGGATTTATTTCCTTTAAGATTGACTGGTTTGATCTCCTTGCAGTCCAAGGGACTCTCAAGAGTCTTCTCCAGCACCATAATTTGTAGGCATCAGTTCTTCAGCACAGCCTTGTTTATTGCCCAAGACTCACATTGGTACATGACTACTAGAAAAACCATAGCTTTGACTATATGGATGATACCTCTCAAAAATATGTTCCTTTTCACCCCTCACAATTTTCCTCTTCAAATTTTTTAAAATGTAGTCAGTTGATTTGAGCTCTTAATGTATGCATTTATACTTACAAACATACCTCTGAGCACTTGTTTCGCTGCATCCCATATATTTTGGTATTCATATTTTTCCTTTCATCAATCACAGTGTATTTTCTAGCTTCTCTAGGATTTCTTCTTTAGCCCAGTGGTTGTTTAAGAATACACTGTTGATTTAATATACCTGTGAATTTCCGTTTTCCTTTTGTTATTGATTTCTAGCTTCAGCCCACTGTTGAGGGAGAAAATACTCTGTATGATTTCAATATTTTTAAATTTATAAAGACTTCCTTTGGAGCCTAACCTGTGGCCTAGGGAAAACGTTCAATCTGCATTTGAGAAGAATGCATAGTTTCTTTTGGGGTGAACTGTTCTGTGTATGTCTACTGTGTTTAGTTGAATTACAGAGTTGTTCAAGTTCTCTATTCCCATATTGATTTTCTTTCTAAATATTTTGTCCATTATTGAAAGTGTGATATTGAAGTCTCCAATTTATTGAAGAACTAATTCTCCCTTTAGTCTGTCAATGTTTACTTCATAAAATTTGAATGTTATTGAGTGTATAAATGTTTATAATTGTTATATCCTCTAGCTATGCTGAACTAAACTTTTCACTAATATATAATCCCCTCTTAGTCTCTTGTAACTTTTCAGATTTAAATGACATTCTAACATGTATACTATCATGTGAATTGAATCGCCAGTCTATGTCTGACGCAGGATGCAGCATGCTTGGGGCTGGTGCATGGGGATGACCCAGAAAGATGTTATGGGGAGGGAGGTGGGAGGGGGGTTCATGTTTGGGAATGCATGTAAGAATTAAAGATTTTAAAATTTAAAAAATAAAAAAAAATAAAAAAAATAAATAAATAAAGTCAGTTTTTCTACATGGTTTGAAAGGATGCATGCAACCCAATATTCATTGCAGCACTGTTTACAATAAGTAGGCCATGGACGCAAACCAAATGTCCATAGACAGGTGAATGAATAAAGATGGATATGGTACATATATACAATGGCATAATAGTCATTAAAAAGAATGAAATAATGCCATTTGCAGTAACATGGATGGACCTGGAGATTATCATATTAAGTGAAGGAAGCTTGGTACACTTTATATGCAAAATCTAAAAATTATATACGTACAAAGCAGCTTATTTACAAAGCAGAAACAGACTCACAGACTTAAGAGAATAATTATAGCTACCAAGGAAGATGGGCTAGGGGAGGGACAGATTGGAGTTTGGGATTGACATGTACATGCAGTTATATTTAAAATAGATAACAAAAAATGTCCTAATGTATAGCACAGAGAACTCTTCAATATTCTGTAATAATCTAAATGGGAAAAGAATTTGAAAAAGAACGGATACATATTTAAGTATAACTGAATCACTTTGCTGTACATCTGAAATTAACACAAAATTGTTAATCAACCATGTTGCTGCTAAGTCACTTCAGTCGTGTCCAACTCTGTGCAACCCCATAGACAGCAGCCCACCAGGCTCCCTCGTCCCTGGGATTCTCCAGGCAAGAACACTGGAGTGGGTTGCCATTTCCTTCTCCAATGCATGAAAGTGAAAAGTGAAAGGAAAGTCGCTCAGTTGTGTCTGACTCTTAGTGACCCCACTGTCTGCAGCCTACCAGGCTCCTCTGCCCATAGGATTTTCCAGGCAAGAGTACTGGAGTGGGGTGCCATTGCCTTCTCCGTAATCAACTATACTCCAACGTAAAATTTAAAAAAAAATAAAGTACTTTTTTATGATATTATTAAAGTTACTCCCAGAGAAGGTACTGGCACCCCATTCCAGTACTCTTGCCTGGAGAATCCCATGGCTGGAGAAGCCTGGTAGGCTGCAGTCCATGGGGTTGCTAAGAGTCAGACACGACTGAGCAACTTCACTTTCACTTTTCACTTTCATACATTGGAAAAGGAAATGGCAACCCACTCCAGTATTCTTGCCTGGAGAATCCCAGGGATGGTGGAGCCTGGTGGGCTGCCGTCTACGGGGTCGCACAGAGTCGGACACGACTGAAACAACTTAGCAGCAGCAGCAGCAGCAATAGCAGCAGCATAGTTACTCCAGCTATCTTTTGGTTAGTGTTTGCATGAAATTTCTTTTTCCATTCTTTCAATTTCAACTTATTTGTATGTTTGTGTCTAAAGTGAGTACTTGTAAGCAGTATATAGTGGCAACATGGTTTTACCCATTCTGTGGTCTCTGTCTTTTAATTGGTAAGTTTAATCTATTTACACTTAAAGAATTTACTGATAATGAAGGATTTAATTCTGTCATTTTGCTATTAAAACATATATCTTGTATCTTTTTTGTTCCTCTATTCTTCCAATATTGTTTTTTTGTCTTTGATTAAATTTTTAGTGTAGCATTTTTATTTCCTCTTTGCTTTCTTTTCTGCACATTTTAGTTATGCTATGGAGATTATAGTCAACATCCTAGATACATAATAATTTAATTTCAATTGACAGCAAGTTAGCTTCAAGAACCATACCTTAACTCTGCTCCTATCCAAATTCATCCCTTCATTTATGTTGTTGTCACAAATTAAATCTTTATATATTTTGTGCTCATTATCATAGATTCATAATTATCTTTTTATGAATTTGTCTTTATAAATCACATAAGAAACAAAAGAGAATTTACAAACCAAAAATACAATGATGTTAGCTTTTATTTTTGCTTATGCACCTTTCTTTACTGGAGATCTTTATTTCTTCATATGACTTTAAGTTGCCATATATTATAGCTTCCTTTCCCTTTAGCTTCCCTGGTGGCTTAGGTGGTAAAGAGTCTGCCTGCTATGTGGGAGACCCTGGTTTGATTCCTGGGTCAGGAAGATGCCCTGGAGAAGGAAATGGCAATCCACTCCAGCACTCTTGCCTTGAAAATCCCATGGACGGAGGTGCTTGGTGCAGGCTACTATCCATGGGGTCGCAAAGAGTCAGGCATGACTGAGTGACTTGATTTCACTTTGACTTGACTTTCCCTTTAGCTTGAAGGACTCCTTTTAGGATTTCTTATAATGGAGGTCTACTAACAACAATTTTTTTTTTTAGCTTTTGTTTATCTGATAATGTTTTAATTTCTACTTCATTTTTGAAGGATAGTTTTCCTGGTAACAAAATTCTTGGTTAACATATGACTAAGCAATTCCATTCCTAGGATTATACACAAAATAATTGAAAGCAGGCACTTGAGCGAGTATCTGTATAGAGTTAAGAAAACAAATTGAGATGCAAAAACATAATTTAAAAACTAATATAAAGAGCAAGAAACTCAGTAGAATTGCTAAAAATTCAAAGTGATAACAATGAAGAAAAATTCTGGGGTAAACAGTTAGTGAAAAGGATAAAGACAAATTAAACTAGTTACAAGATAATAGAAGTGGGATCAAAAATAATCTATTAAGAATAATGCTGAAACAGAATGACTTCTATTTATTGTACAATAAAACAGAAAACATATTAGAAGATATAACAATAGAAAAATTTTCTGAAATAATGGAATAATTGAATTTGCAAATCTAAGGACTATACTTGCTTTTCAACATTTATTTGTAGGCTTTTTAATAATGGATATTCTGATATGGAGATGACACCACCCTTAAGGTAGAAAGTAAAGAGGAAATAAAAAGCCTCTTAATGAAAGGGAAAGAGGAGAGTGAAAGTGTTGGCTTAAAGCTCAACATTCAGAAAACTAAGATCATTGCATCTGGTCCTGTCATTTCATGGGAAATAGACTGTGAAACAGTGGAAACAGTGTCAGAGTTTATTTTTCTGGGCTCCAAAACCACTACAGATGGCGATTGCAACCATGAAATGAAAAGACACTTACTCCTTGGAAGGAAAGTTATGACCAATCTAGATAGCATATTGAAAAGAAGAGATATTACTTTGCCAACGAAGGTCCGTCTAGTCAAGGCTATGGTTTTTCCAGTGGTCATGTATGGATGTGAGAGTTGGACTATAAGGAAAGCTGAGTGCCAAAGAATTGATGCTTTCGAACTGTGGTGTTGGAGAAGACTCTTGAGAGTCCCTTGGACTGCAAGGAGATCTAACCAGTCCATCCTAAAGGAGATCAGTCCTGGGTGTTCATTGGAGGGAGTGATGCTAAAGCTGAAACTCCAATATTTTGGCCACCTGATGCGAAGAGCTGACTCATTGGAAAAGACCCTGATGCTGGGAGGGATTGGGAGCAGGAGGAGAAGGGGACGACAGAGGATGAGATGGCTGGATGGCATCACTGACTCGATGGACATGAGTTCGAGTGAACTCCGGGAGTTGTTGATGGACAGGGAGGCCTGGCATGCTGTGATTCATGGGGTTGCAGAGTCGGACATGACTGAGTGACTGAACTGAACTGAACTGATTCTGAGTGGTGTGAGGTGATATCCCATGTGGTTTTGATTTTGATTTCCCTGTTGGTTAGTGATGTTGAGCATCTCTTCCTGTGTCCATTGGCCATCTGCATTTCTCTTTGGAAAAATGCTTATTAGGTCCTCTGTCCTTTTTAAAATTGGATTGTTTGATTTTTTTGATGCTGAGCTGTATGACATATTTGTATATTTTAGATATTAACTCCTTATCTAAAATATCATTTGCAAATATCTTCTCACAGTCAGCCCACTGCTTTTCTGTTTTGTAGATGATTTCCTTCTTTGTGTAAAGGCTCATCTTTACAGTGTAAATTTTTTTTCCTATTAGGATTTTCAAGAGCAGTAGATTTTCAAGTTCTGGATTGCCACTTCACTAACTGTATGACCTTATGTATGTCACTTCCTTAATTTTCTTCTCTCTGAGGATATTGATATTTGCAAATTTCTGATACCCATAGGCCCACTTTTTCAGCAAGGCTGAATCGAGGACAAAGCTCCCTAATTGGTAACTTACTGAACATCCACTTCCAGGCATAATACTTGGCAAAAGTATGAAGTGGACAAAGCTTATCTCTAGAATCCTTCCATCTTCATAATTGTCTAGGCACTTCTAATTTGGCTGCTTGTTTCAATTACTTCTGTAATTCTTCCAACAGCTAGTCTGGTAAGATTAGCTCATAATTATTTGAATGCTAAAGGTGTGGCAGTCAGAAAGGATTAGGGAAACATTTATGGAGAAGAGAGGTTAACATCTGAAGTGTGACTATATGGAGCAAAGGGAGTAGTCCATTTTGCTGGACATACAGGGTAGATTTCTGGGAGATAAAGGTTATATTGTGATCATATTCTGGGGGCTTTAATACCTCAGGATGGCAGTGTTTGAAATTAATTTGACTGACAGTGGGGAGCCTTTGAAGATTTTGTCTAGGGGGCGACTTGAACAGGATGAAGCATAGTTCTCTAAAAAGCCTCAGTTAAAATGCAAATTGTGCTCCCTGGGAAAATAATGCATTAGTTCATTAGTTCATTAGCACTTATTAATACCTTCACTTCAGTTCAGTTTAGTCGCTCAATCATGTCCGACTCTTTGCGACCCCATGAATCACAGCACGCCAGGCCTCCCTGTCCATCACCAGCTCCCAGAGTTCACCTAAACTCATGTGCATCGAGTCGGTGATGCTATCCAGCCATCTCATCCTCTGTCGTCCCCTTCTCCTCCCGCCCCCAATCCCTCCCAGCATCAGGGTCTTTTCCAATGAGTCAGCTCTTCGCATGAGGTGGCCAAAGTATCGGAGTTTCAGCTTTAGCATCAGTCCCTCCAATGAACACCCAGGACTGATCTCCTTTAGGATGGACTGGTTAGATCTCCTTGCAGTCCAAGGGACTCTCAAGAGTCTTCTCCAACACCGCAGTTCCAAAGTTATCAATTCTTTGGCACTCAGCTTTCTTCACAGTCCAACTACCACATCCATACATGACCACAGGAAAAACCATAGCCTTGACTAGACGGACCTTCGTTGGCAAAGTAAGATCTCTTCTTTTCAATATGCTATCTAGTTTGGTCATAACTTTCCTTCCAAGGAGTAAGCGTTTTTAAATTTCATGGCTGGAATCACCATCTGCAGTGATTTTGGAGCCCAAAAAATAAAGTCTGACATTTTTTCCACTGTTTCCCGATCTATTTCCCATGAAGCGATGGGACCAGAAGCCATGATCTTATTTTTCTGAATGTTGAGCTCTAAGCCAACATTTTCACTCTCCTCTTTCCCTTTCATTAAGAGTCTTTTTATTTCCTCTTTACTTTCTACCATAAGGGTGGTATAATCTGCATATCTGAGGTTATTGCTATTTCTCCCAGCAATCTTGATTCCAGCTTGTGCTGCTTCCAGCCTGGCATTTCTCATGATGTACTCTGCATATAAGTTAATTAAGCAGGGTGACAATATGCAGCCTTGATGTACTCTTTTTCCTATTTGGAACCAGTCTGTTGTTCCATATCCAGTTCTAACTTGCTTCCTGACCTGCATACAAGTTTCTCAAGAGGCAGGTCAGGTGATCTGGTATTCCCATCTCTTGAAGAATTTTCCACAGTATGGTGATCCACACAGTCAAAGGCTTTGGCATAGTCAATAAAGCAGAAATAGATGTTTTAATTATCAAAGGGGAAAGTGCTCTGAGGTACTTGGTCACAAGGACAAAAGAGAACAATATTGATTAGGAAGAAAAAAGAAGTAAACCAGGTTCAGAGAACAAGTAATATCTTAATGTCCATTGCAAGGGGGCTCTAGGTAGATGGAAGGCAGCAGGAAAAGATCTAGGATGGGAAGACATAAGGGCATCAAGAGTTGGGGTGCCAGACTAGGTCCCAGGTCCAAGTAAGTAATCTGAAAATAGCTCTGGCCCCAAAACAGCTGTCTTTTCTGCTGACTTGAAATGATACCATGAGAGATTCATTCTATATGTTCTGGAAAGAAATTTGTTTGAAAATAACTTGAGACATCTAAGAAAACTCAAATACCACTGAGTAACAGCACTTAATGCACATAATTGGGCTCTAGTTTATTTCTCAAAATTTCCCTTTTAACATCTATAAAATGGGAATAGTACGTGTTTTGCCTTGCTCGCATATTTGAGGTGAGAGAATGAGAGGGTGAATTGAAATGGTAGATGTTATAGAATGTTGTAAATGATAAATTGCAAGACCATTATAAGGAAGAGTGTGTATTTATAGCTTTCCTTTTTCCCCACAGTACTAGGCAGAGAGCTAGTACATTTTCTCATATGTACTTATTAATACTGAACTGAAATGAATAGCTGCAATTTAATATATTTTTGTAAGGATTATATGAAGCTAAAAATCTTTAGTAACAATAAGGACAAAAAAGTCCTTTTTTAGTCCACAATTGATCTTAGATTCCAGAAGATATACTAATTCAGAGAGAGCAATTGTTCACCTTTACCTTTGCTGTAGCCTCTGAAGATATTAAGAAGAGGTGGCAAAAATACAGAGAAGAACTGTACAAAAAAGGTCTTAATGACCTGGATAAATACTGTGGTGTGGTCACTCGCCTAGAGCCAGACATCCTGGAGTTTGTAGTCAAGCTGGTCTTAAGAAGCATTACTACAAACAAAGTTAATGGAGGTGGTGGAATTCCAGCTGAGCTATTTCAAATCCTAAAAGATGATGCTATGAAAGTGCTACACTCAATATGCCAACAAATGTGGAAATCTCAGCAGTGACCACAGGACTGGAAAAGATCAGTTTTCATTCCAATCCCAAGGAAGGGCAATGCCAAAGAATGTTCAAATTACCATACAATTGTACTCATTTCATATGCTAGCAAGGTAATGCTCAAAATCCTTCAAGATAAGCTTCAACAGTATGTGAACTGGGAACTTCCAGATGTACAAGCTAGATTTAGAAAAGGCAGAGGAACCAGAGATCAAATTGTCAACATCCATAAGATCATAGAAAAAGCAAGGGGATTCCAGAAAAAAAACATCTACTTCATTGATTACACTAAGGCCCTTGACTGCGTAGATCACAGAAAACTGTGGGAAATTCTGAAAGAGATGGGAATACCAGACCACCTTACTTGCCTCCTGAAAAACCTGTATGCAGGTCAAGAAGCAACACTTAGGAAGGAACAAGATGGTGGAAGATTAGGTGGATGTGGAGTACATCTCTGTCCACAGATGCATCAGGAATACACCTTTAGACACAGAATCACCTGCTAAACACCAGCCGAAAATGGACAGGAGTACCTGGCCACTGTAAAAGAATATACAGAAGCATGCAAAACTTGGTAGGATGAAGGAACTAGAAGAAATACAAGAGTGTTAGTAAGAATGGACCTGCCCTCGGACAGTGGGGGGAGTGAAACAGGGGTCCAATCCCCACATAGGGGTAATTGTCTGGGTCAGAGGAGAAACATTTAGGGCCGAGAGTGAAGCAGCTGATCCATGGAAGCCTAAATGGGATGAGAATCCGACAGTCTTTACTGCAGCCATACATGCCCTGCACAAGGATGCAGGTCCTCTAGAAGGTGCAGTGACTGGGAACTGGAGCATAGAGATTATGGAGTAATCCCAGGGTGAGGGCTGCTGTTGACTATGTAGATATGGACCAAGGGGATGTGAGCAAGAAGATTGTGGTGGGAAATTCCTGTGGAGGAAAGCCAGGCAGCCTCAGAAGCAAGGCAATACTTCTGAGTCATGCGTAGGGGATAGAGTCATCGCCATAGCCTCTCCCTCCCCACATGCCAGCAGGTGCCCTCCCCACATGCCAGCAGGTGAACAATAGAGAGGCTGGCCCCTCAAGTGCCTGACAGGCAGAACAACAGAGTAGAACCCCACCCAGGGTGCCCATTTAAGTGCCTGATGCACTGAACACCAGAGAAGGACCCCAGGCAAGGGAACCCTCTAAGTGACTGAATGGGTGGAGCAATGCAGAAAGACTAGCCAAAGGGGCCTTCTGATTGCCAGCTACCAGAGACTCATAAAAAGACTCTGACAGGGCCATAACTCCTCTGGCTGAGGCAGTCCATGTCCCTACACACTTGGTGCCATCAGGGTCCCTGCGACCCAAGCAGCTGTGCCACCTTCAGGCTCAATCCTCACTGGGGCAGAGCTGCCACCAGCCGAAAAAGTCTTGCATTTATGCATGCAGTGTAGCTTCTGCTGTGACTTTGTGATCAAGTGAACTGTGGCCTGCCAGGTTTCTCTGTCAGTGGGATTCTCCAGGCAAGAATACTGGAGTTCATTGGCCAATACTGGTTGCCATACCCTTCTAGAGCACTGTATTTCCTGCAGCCCTAGCCACCAACTCCCCTGAGTACCTGGTGCTGCCAGAACCCCTGAGAGCCAAGCAGCCACACCACCTCCATACCTGGCCCTCAATGAAGCAGACCCAAGTCCTCCAGGTCAGCTTCAGGAGCAAACCCCAGTGGATGACCCACATGCAGAGGGGGAAATTAAACCAAAATGGAAACCCAGGGGCAGTGTGGCTAAGGAAGAAGACTCAAAACATTCCCACGAGTTGTACAAGCTGAAGATCAAATCCACATGATCAACTAGGCAGACTCTGTGTCTATGGAATATATGAAAGGACATTGAGAGCTCTCTCACACACACAAAAATGCACTAGCTCTGATAGCTGTGGACATTGGAGGCAAGAACACACAGGAGTAGGACCAGATTAAAGTCTGAGCTACCCCCACAGCAGGTCTAGAGACCAACACAGTGTTGGAAGGCATCCTAGGGAAGTGAGGTGGACTGTGACTTCCAGAGAGGGAAAGGATGCTGACAGCAGAGACTCATGAAAAAACATTTATTAATCCCATTGTGACTTTTTATGTAGTTTCCTTTGGATTTTTTTTCTTTTTTCTTTCCCCCCCTTTTTTCCCTCTGTTGTAGCTGTCAATTTCATTAGCACTATGAAATCTAACTAAGCTTTTGAGTTTTTTTTTTTTTTCAATCACACTTTTTATTGCTGTTATAAACCTCTGTCTCTACTTTGGCCTTTTGGATTTATGCAGAGTTTTCCTTTTTTTCTTCTTTCTTAACTATAATTTTTAAATCTTTACAACCTATTATTGTTTTCTATTGTTTTTCTACATTTATTCCTTTGTTTACTTTTTGTACTCTTCTTTTCTCCTTGTAATTAATCTTATATATATATGTGTGTGTGTGTGTGTGTGTGTGTATACATATATAAATCTTATTTATCTACCTCTATTTAACTTTGCACTTCTATTCTTTTTTTTTTTATCACCATTATTGTTAGTTTTATTTGCATTGTTTTATTCCCCAGTTGGCACCTTGCTTTAGCTTTGTTTTCCAGTTTGTGCTTTAGTTAGTTTTGTTAACAGGTGGAAATTATATTTCATTTCCTTTATTTGCCAGGTCAATCTATTGTACCTTATTTTTGTTGGACTGCTTTGATTTTGCTTATGGGTGTATATGTATATATTCCATTATTTAATGACTACTTGCATGATTTTGTAATTGCCATTTGTCTGAGGTTTATTTTTTTTCTGGGTATTTGCTTTAATTTCATTTAATGCAATAAAAAACCACCTATAAAATCTCTGTTCATGGCCAGAGATCAAGCCCTGTGTCTTTGGAGTGGGAGTACTGATTCCAAGACTTAAGACAACCAGAAAAGTCCTAACTCTAGGGAGTATCAACTAGTGAAAACTCCCACAAAGGAAACCACTTGAATACAAGACCCACCATCACCCACTACCAGTAGTACCCTGTGCAGAACAACTCATCCAAAGAGCAAACAAGATAAAAATACAAACGAAATCATCAGCAGACAGGATTACCATCTCACTCAGCCTTGACCATCAGAGGGAAGGGGGAAAAAAGACTCAGCACAAATCTCACCCCATAAGAAGCTTACACAAACCACTGGACCAATGTTAGGAGGGCAGAAACCAAAAGGAAGAAAGAAGTTAACCTTGAAGACTGGGAAAAGGAGACCTCAAACACAATAAGTTAAAAAAAAAATGAAAAGGCAGAGAAATACTGCAGAAATAAAGGAACAAACTAAAAACATAAAAGTCCAAATAAATGAAGAGTAAATAGGCAAACTACCTGAAAAAAAAATTCAGAATATAGTAAAGATAATCCAAAAACCTTGAAAATAGAATGGAGAAAATACAAGAATCAATTAACAAAGACCTAGAATATTTAAAGAATAAGCATACAGAGGCAAACAACACAATTACTGAAATTAAAAATATTCTAGAAGGAATCTATAGCAGAATATCTGACGCAGAAGAACGTATCAGTAAGCTGGAAGATAAAATGGTGGAAATAACTACTAAAGAGCAGAATAAATGAAAAATAATGAAAAGAACTGAGGATAGTCTCAGAAACCTCTGGGACAATATTAAACATACAAACAGTTGAACTATAGGAGTCCCAGAAGAAGAATAGAAAAGAAAGCATATGAGAAAATTTTTGAAGAGATTATAGTTGAAAATTTCCCCAACATGGAAAAGAAAATAGCTAATCAAGTCCAAGAGTTGCAAAGAGTCCTATACAAGGAGAAACATGACAAGGCACATACTAACCAAACTAACAAAGATTAAGTACAAAGAAAGAATACTAAAAGCAGCAATGGAAAAGCAGCAAGTAATATACAAGAGGAACCCCATATGTCTAATAGCTGATCTTTCAGTGGAAACTCTGCAGGCCAGAAGGGAATGGCAGGATATATTTAAAGTACTGAAAGGGAAAAATCTACAATCAAGATTAATATACCTAGCAAGGATTTCATTCAAAATTGATGGAGAAATAAAAAGATTTTCAGACAAGCAAAAGTTAAGAGAATTCAGTACCACCAAACCAGCTTTACAACAAATGTTAAAGGGACTTATATAATCAGGAAACACAAGAGAAGAAAAAGATCTACAAAAACAAACCCCGAACAATTAAGAAAATGGCAATAGGAACCAATAGGCAATATATCAATAGGCAAAAAAATAGGCAATATATCAATTATTTTAAATATAAATGGATTAAGTGCTCCAACTAAAAGACACAGACTGGCTGAATGGATACAAAAACAAGACCCATATATATGCTGTCTACAAAAAAACCACTTCAGACCTGAAGACACATACAGACCGAAAGTGAGAGGATGGAAAAATATATTCCATGCAAATAGAAAGCAAAAGAAAACTGGAGTAGCAATCCTCATATCAGACAAAATAGACCTTAAAATAAAGAATATTAAAGGAGACATGGAAGGACACTACATAATGATCAAGGGATGAATCAAAGAGGAAGACATAACAATTGTAAATATCTATGCACCCAATGTGGGAGCACCTCAATACATAAGACAAACACTAACAGACATAAAAGGAGAAATTGACAGTAATACAATAACAGTAGGAGACTTTAACACCCCATTCACACCAATGAACAGATCATCAAAACAGAAAATTAATAAGGAAACAAAAGTCTTAAGTGATACATTAGACGAAACGGATTTCATTGATATCTTCAGGACTTTCCATCCAAATGCAGAATATACCTTATTCTCAAGTGCACATGGAACATTCTCCAGGATAGACCATACCTTGGGTCACAATTCAAACCTCAGTAACTTTAAGAATATTGAAATCATAATCAAGCATCTTTTTGGACCACAACACTATGATACTATATAGCAATAACAAGAAAAAAAAACCATAAAGCACACAAGAACATGGAGATTAAATAATACATTTCTAAGTAACAGGTGACAGAAGAAGTCAAAACAGAAATCAAAAAAATTTTAGAAACAAATGACAATGAAATCACGACGACTAAAAACCTATGGGATGCAGCAAAAGCATTTCTAAGAGGGAAGTTTATAGCAATACAATCCTACCTCAAGAAACAAGAAAAAAATATTAAATAGACAGCCTAATTTTATACCTAAATCAACTAGAAAAAGAAGAACTAAAAACTCCAAAAATTAGCACAAGGAAAGAAATGATAAAGATTTGAGCAGAAGTAAATGAAAAAGAAATTAAAAAACAATGGGCTTCCCTGGTGGATCAGAGGTTAAAGCGTCTGCCTCCAATGCTGGAGACCCAGGTTCAATCCCTGGGTCAGGAAGATCCCCTGGAGAAGGAAATGGTAACCCACTCCAGTATTCTTGCCTAGAGAATTCCATGGACAGAGGAGCCTGACAGGCTACAGTCCAAAGTGTCACAAAGAGTCGGACACGACTGAGCGACGTCACTTCACTTCAATGATTAATAAAACTAAAAGTTGGTTCTTTGAGAAGAGAAATAAAACTGGCAAGCCCTTAGCCAGACTCTTAGAGAGAAGAATAAACCCAGCAATATTAGAAATGAAAAATGAGGGGTTGCAACAGGCAATGTGGAAATACAAAATATTATAAGAGACTATTATTAACAACTGTATGGCAATGAAAAGGATAACCTGGAAGAAATGGTCAGGTTCTTAGAAAAGTTCAATCTTCCAAGACTAAACCAGGAAGAAACAGAAATTATGAGCAACCCAATTACAAGCACTGAAATCGAAACAGTGATCAAAAATCTCCCCAAAAACAAAAGCTCAGGACCAGACAGCTTCACGGGTGGATTCTATCAAACATTTAGACAAGAGCTAATGCGTATTCTTTTAAAATTCTTTCAAAAAATTGCAGAGAAAGGAACACGTCCAAACTCATTCTATGAGGACACCATTACAATGATACCAAAACTTGACAAAGACAACACACAACAAAGAAAACTACAGGCCAGTATCACTGATGAACATAGATGCAAAAATCCTAAAAAAAATTCTAGCAAACAGACTTAAATAACATATTAAAAAGCTCATAAACAATGATCAAGTTGGGTTTATCCCAGGGATGCAAGTATTCTTCAATATACACAAATCAATCAATCTGACACACCATATTAACAAATTGAAAGAGGAAAATCATATGATAATCTCAAGAGATGCAGAAAAGCCTTCGAAAAAATTCAGCACCGACTTATGATTAAAACACTTCAAAGAATGGGCTTAGAAGGAACCTACTTCAACACAGTAAAGGCCATATGTGATAAGCCCACAGCAAATGTTATTCTCAATGGTGAAAAACTGAAAGCATTCCCCCTAAGATCAGGAACAAGACAAGGGTGTCCACTTTCACCACTATTACTCAAACAGTTTTGGAAGTCCTAGCTACAGCAATCAGAGAGGAAAAAGAAATAAAAGGAATCCAGGTCAGAAAAGAAGTAAAGCTCTCAGTGTCTGAAGATGACATAATATTTTACAGAAAACCCTAAAGATACTACAAGAAAATTACTAGAGCTAATCAGTGAATTTAGCAAAGTTGCAGGATACAAAATCAATACACAGAAATCACTTGCATTTCTATATACTAACAATGAAAAATCAGAGAGGGAAATAAAGGACTCAATCCCATTCACCATTGCAACAAAAAAGAATAAATTGCCTCGGAATAAACCTACCTAGATGTACAAGCTGGTGTTAGAAAAGGCAGAGGAACCAGATATCAAATTGCCAACATCCACTGGATCATGACAAAAGCAAGAGAGTTCCAGAAAAAAACATCTATTTCTACTTTATTGACTATGCCAAAGCCTATGACTGTGTGGATCACAATTTTTTTTTAAGTTCTTTATTTTTTAAATTTTAAAATCTTTAATTCTTACATGTGTTCCCAAACATGAACCCCCCTCCCACCTCCCTCCCCATAACATCTCTCTGGGTCATCCCCATGCACCAGCCCCAAGCATGCTGTATCCTGCGTCAGACATAGACTGGCGATTTAATTCTTACATGATAGTATACATGTTAGAATGCCATTCTCCCAAATCATCCCACCCTCTCCCTCTCCTTCTGAGTCCAAAAGTCCGTTATACACATCTGTGTCTTTTTTCCTGTCTTGCATACAGGGTCGTCATTGCCATCTTCCTAAATTCCATATATATGTGTTAGTATACTGTATTGGTGTTTTTCTTTCTGGCTTACTTCACTCTGTATAATGGAAAATTCTGAAAGAGATGGGAATACCAGACCACCTAACCTGCCTCTTGAGAAATCTGTATGCAGGTCAGGAAGCAACAGTTAGAACTGGACATGGAACAACAGACTGGTTCCAAGTAGGAAAAGGAGTACGTCAAGGCTGTATATTGTCACCCTGCTTATTTAACTGATATGCAGAGTACATCATGAAAAACACTGGACTGGAAGAAACACAAGCTGGAATCAAGATTGCCGGGAGAAATATCAATAACCTCAGATATGCAGACGACACTACCCTTATGGCAGAAAGTGAAGAGGAACTAAAAAGCTTCTTGTTGAAAGTGAAAGACGAGAGCGAAAAAGTTGGCTTAAAGCTCAACATTCAGAAAAAGAAGATCATGGCATCTGGTCCCATCACTTCATGGGAAATAGATGGGGAAACAGTGGAAACAGTGTCAGACTTCATTTTTGGGGGGCTCCAAAATCACTGCAGATGGTGAGTGCAGCCGTGAAATTAAAAGACACTTACTCCTTGGAAGAACAGTTATGACCAAACTAGATAGTATATTCAAAAGCAGAGGCATTACTTTGCCAACTAAGGTCCGTCTAGTCAAGGCTATGGTTTTTCCTGTGGTCATGTATGGATGTGAGAGTTGGACTGTGAAGAAGGCTGAGCACTGAAGAATTGATGCTTTTGAAATGGGGTATTGGAGAAGACTCTTGAGATTCCCTTGGACTGCAAGGAGATCCAACCAGTCCATTCTGAAGGAGATCAGCCCTGGGATTTCTTTGGAAGGAATGATGCTCAAGCTGAAACTCCAGTATTTTGGCCACCTCATGTGAAGAATTGACTCATTGGAAAAGACTCTGATGCTGGGAGGGATTAGGGGCAGGAGGAGAAGGGGACGACAGAGGATGAGATGGCTGGATGGCATCACGGACTCGATGGACATGAGTTTGAGTGAACTCCAGGAGATGGTGATGGACAGGGAGGCCTGGCGTGCTGCAATTCATGGGGTCACAAAGAGTTGGACACGACTGAGTGAATGAACTGAACTGAACTGAACTGATGGATTGAGATCATTAAATCTGTTCCTAAAAACATCCAACTATCTAAAGACCTGTCCCACCAGATTCCCTGGAGCACAGAGTGTCTAACTCCACCCTGAACTCCTTCAGGGGTTGTTGAAGGTCAACAGCTATAGCAGCATGGGATTCAATCTCCATAGAGGCAGATGGCAAACACCATTGTTGTTCCGTTGTTGGCAATGCTCTTGGTAAGTGCCAATTTGTAGTTGACATCATGTATGGATGTGAGACTTGGACCATAAAGAAGGCTGAACATCAAAGAACTGATAGTTTTGAATTGTGCTGGAGAAGATTCTTGAGTGTTCCATGGACTGCAAGGAGATCAAACCAGTCAATCCTCAAGGAAATCAACCCTGAACATTCATCGGAAGGATTGATGCTCATGTTGAAGCTCCAAAACTTTGGCCACCTGATGTGAAGGGCTGCATCATTTGGAAACAACCCCAATGCTGGGAAAGATTGGGGGCAGGAGAAGGGGGTGACAAGTCATGAGATGGTTGAATGGCAATACTGATTCAGTGAGCATGAGTTTGAGCAAACTCCGGGAGGTAGTGAAGGGCAGAAGAGTCCTCTGGTGTGCTGCAGTCCCTGGGGTCACAAAGAGTTGGACATGACTGAGTGACTGAACAACAACTGCAAATATTTATGGCTAGTCTGCTGAAGTCCAAATTTGCTTTAGACTATCACCAGTTTCTAATTAAGCACAGGTTTAGAGTACTTCTCTATGCTATTTAACTTTTTTAAAAAGTGATCTAGTATGATTCATTTATTGGATCAACTTTTGTGTTTAATTTTATTATAAGAAAGTAGATAATTATTTTGCTCTAAAGGCTTCATATCAGTAGTTACTGATTTTTACCTTATTTTATCTTTGCTGAAGGTCTTTGATCATTTCAAGAATTTAAAATTTGAAGGGAAAATTTTAGAAGCCTTTAAATTTAAAAATGTATTCTCCTGATCTTCAAGTTATAGTCAATTTTTACAGGGCCTAAGTCCTGTGTGTACACCCATGGCGGATTCATGTTGATGTATGGCAAAACCAATACAATATTGTAAAGTAAAATAAAATAAAATAAAACAAAATAAAATAAGTCCTGTATTTCAAAGCACTCTGTAATGGGTTCGAAATGCTTCTAGCTCTTAATATCTCTCTTGGTTCTCTACTTCCTTAAATACATCCCAATCTTTCTTGACATCCCCAATACCAATGAACTTTTTAAAATTAATATAGGTCAGTGCAAGGACATATGTGTAGTAAGGTAAAAATAAGATTTGCTTATGGAGATCTCAGTTTTTAGAAGAGCAAATATTAAAATTTGAGTTAGCAGACCTGTTTTCTAGTCCTTCGCTAGAATTTTACTCTATTTGGCAAGTCAATTTCCCCTTCAGGGCCATAGTTTCTCTATAAATAAAATGATTTATTGAACTAGAACATGTCTAAAGTCTCTTCCACTTCCATTAGATGAATTTTCATGACTGACAGTAAGAGATACCATTCTCCCCATTGGCCTAAGTGAGTGATGTCAAAGAACCTGCACATGCTAATTGTTTCATTATGTTACAAGGCTCTTGTAGCAAAATATCATGGAAAACCACTTGTCTAAGTACTCTTGTCTAAGTACTCTTCTGATTGTAAACTTTAGATTCTGCACAGGCCTTTTAGAGTACTTGGTTGATGTATCTCTTCACCCACACGGTGGCACATCAAAAAATTTAACCAGGAGTTATTTTCATTAGAATCACCTGGGATGAATATTGTACAGTTCCATTCCAACCTGCTGTAAATAATAATATCCTGAGTGGATGAGGACTGGAAATTTGTAACTTATCAAGGTCTTCAGCTGATTCTACTGTTCGCTAAGGTTTGAGAATTGTGGAATACAAAGTTAGAGTCAGTCAAGAATATGTCAGATACAGGGAGAAGCAGAATAATTGTGCTTGCTGAGGTGGGAATAGTGTGGATGAGGAGGTAGCACACTTAGCGTAATAAAAACAAATACCTGTCTATAGAACATCAAAAGCAACTGAACATAGTAGACTTGAAACTAAACACAAGAATACATGAGAATTAATCTTCAGAGGAGAAAAGTGAAATGTAAACATTTGACATTTTAAAAAAAATCACTAAAGTTAAAGATATTGTACGTGTAGAGAGTACAGTTAGTAATGTCTTTAAGCTGCCCTGATTTTATTAAGAGGACCACTTGCTACTTTTCCCCAGAGACCAGGAGTGTGACACTGGAATTGGAATTTTTCTTTTGGAAGGTGAAATTTCTCAGAATGGTTTAAAAGCCAAATCATCAAGAGATTCTCTGTACCTGAGATGCCAAAGCTGGCAGGAGAAATAGTGGAAAGAAAGCTAGAGGAAAAGGAAAATGTGAGAAAGAATATGGAAAACAACAGATGAGTCAGAGAAAGGAACTAATCAAAGAGAGTTTATAGAAATAAAAACAGAAGGCAAGGAATGTAAAATAGAGACTGGGATTAAATAAAGCTTGAAAGGTGAAAGAAGAAAACTAGGCAAATGGCTTTCAGAGGAGAACTCTAACTTGTCACATGAAAGAAAACATAGTTTGATTCTGTATCTAATATGGAATAGGGTCCACTGAAGGTCTTTGTGCTCATACAAATGACTTTCTTCTTGAAGATGAAAGCTGGTTTCAGGGTTGTTCCTGCGTTAAAATATCTTTAAGAACTGGTCTTTTAAAAAAGAAAAACATTCAAATTACTTTGCACATGACTGGTTATATGTTAATTTCCCAAAAAGACAAATTCTTAACCATGGGTAACAGTGTTAGCCTTAGGTATAGTGATAGGCTCTACCTTGTGATTCAGGGTTAAAGGGTTCCCACTCAGAACCTTATTCTTTACTAGTCTGGCCTGAAATTCCCAGGGAAGAGTCATTCCAGTTCATTAACTTCATCTCAATATTCTCTGTTAAAATGCAAGCATCTTTCCTGGAAGAGGTAACATATTAACCAATTCACACCATTAACATTTATTAGTTTTCTCATATTAGCTCTAATGTCTTTCTTTGGAACAAGGCCCAGAGGAAAGGGGATAAATCCCCATAAGTTTAGAATTTGTTGTTGGGGTGGTGGTGGAGTGGAGAAAATGGTCACAAGGGCATTATGGTATTAGAAAAAACTGTAAGAACAGAGTTTTTATAACATTCCATTTAAAGTTGACCTGAGAAGGGTTGGTGAAGGCCAGGAGAAATTGAAGGGAAAGGTATGCAATGGAATCCTCAGAAGTCAGTATTCATGGACTGGATATATATAAGGTGGAGGAAAAGTGTTCGAAAAAGGTATAGACACAAGAATATATTTTGGGATGGGAAGATGGGGTGGAGGGAGAAAAAGCTCTGAAGACCATGCTCTTGGTAAGACCTCTCTGAAGCTCAGTTTTCTCATTTGTTAAGATAAGGGGAAAGGACTAGATAATATCAAAACTCCTTCAGAGGATAAGATTCTTGGATTTTTACTTCACAGTGTGATCCAGGGCCTTCAGTTCCTGGTAAAGTTGAGTTCTTAGTGTACATACTGTTAACAAGCACTCTGATTGGAAGTGTGAAACAAATGAAATATTTGAATAATAGCTTGCTGGCTGGTCTGTCTGTTGGTAAAAGTCCAATGAATCACACATTGGTTTTGCATTATGGAAGGAAGTGCATTCTCATAGGATTAAATGCCTATACATAGGTTTTAATAACTAGAAAGAAGGTATAATGAGTTTTTGCAGTTTCAACTTTCTTTCAGAGAATGGCATTGCTGAGAAGTAATGTCTCTCCCTGGGCAGACAGTCAAGAAAAGAAAAAAATTAACAAATTTTCAGTCTGTTAATAATTTATCAAGATATACTGAACCTAAAAGAAATGCCTTGGCCATTATATGAAAATGGTGTCATAGGATAGATCATCTAATTTTCAATAACTATATATACATATGGTGGTTTAGTCACTAAGCCATGTTGGACTTTTGGGATCCCATGGACTGTAGCATGCCAGTCTCCTCTGGCCGTGGGGTATCCCAGGCAAGAATACTGGAGTGGGTTCCCATTTCCTTCCTCAGGGAATCTTCCTGACCCAGGGATCAAACCTAGTTCTCTTGTACTCAGGCAGATCTCCTTCATTGCAGGCAGATTCCTCACTGACTGAGTCACCAGGGAAGCCATATACATACTTATAAATGTGTAGAAAAACCCTCCCAGCCCTCCTAGTAACTTAGCAGAAAGAAAAGATGTGCTTTAAACATTTATTGATACCTAAATATAATGTCCTCCACTGAGTTCATGAGAAGTAGAAGTTCAGTAACCTTCAACCCTCTGGCAAGGAGGGCCAAGACCTATTGCCGTCAGAGATGAATTGGAAGGTTACCAGAGTTCATTAAGCCCAGTTCTCTCATTTTAAAGTTGACAAGGTGACTTGGCCACGATACAAGAGTGATATGGAGGCAAAAGCTAGTGATACAGAGGAAAAACAGGTCTCCTGAGTGCCTACAGAGGCAGTGTGCCATCATAGTAGAGTACAGACTTTAGAACAGCAAACAGGTTCAAACACCAAAAGAATTACTTTCTAACTATGCGACCTCAAATTAGTTACATAACCTTTCTCTGTTTATTTTGAATTAGAAAATAATTGCTTTGAAAGTTGTGCTGGTTTCTGCCATACAAAAATGTGAATCAGCCACAAGTATACATATATTCCCCTCCTTCATGCCTGAAAAATTATGGATGGATGTTCATAACATTGTACAGGAGGCAGTGGTCAAAGCCATCCCCAAGAAAAAGAAATGGAGAAAGGCAAAAAGGTTGACTGAGGAGGCCTTACAAATAGCTGAGAAAAGAAGAAAAGTAAAAGGCCAAGGAGAAAAGGAAAGATATATCCATCTGACTGCAGAGTTCCCCAAAAGAAGGAGAGATAAGAAGGCCTTTTTAACTGAACAATGCAAAGAAATACGGGAAGACAACAGAATGGGAAAGACTGGAGATCTCTTCAAGAATATGAGAGATACCAAGGGAACATTTTATGCAAAGATGGGCACAACAAAGGACAGAAATGGTATGGACCTAACAGAAGCAGAAAATATTAAGAAGAGGTGGCAAGAATACACAGAGGAACTATACAAAAAAGGTCTTAATGACCTGGATAAACACTGTGGTATGGTAACTCACCTAGAGCCAGACATCCTGGAGTTTGAAGTCAAGTGGGCCTCAGGAAGCATTAATACTACAAACAAAGTTAATGGAAGTGATGGAATTCCAGCTGAGCTATTTCAAATCCTAAAAGATGATGTTGTGAAAGTGCTGTACTCAATATGACAGCAAATTTGCGATACTCAGCTGTGGCCACAGGACTGGAAAAGTCAGTTTTCATTTCAATCACAAAGAAAGTCAAAGCCTAAGAATACCCAAACTACCACACAATTGTACTCATTTCACATGCTAGCAAGGTAACGCTCAAAATCCTACAAGCTAGGCTTCAACAGCATGTGAATCAAGAACATACTGGATGCTTGGGGCTGGTGCACTCAGACGACCTAGAGGGATGGTACGGGGAGGGAGGAGGGAGGGGGGGTTCAGGATGGGGAACACGTGTATACCTGTGTCGGATTCATGTTGATGTATGGCAAAACCAATACAATATTGTAAAGTAATTAACCTCCAATTAAAATAAATAAATTTATATTAAAAAAGAAAAATAAATAAATGCAGTAGATGCACAGGAAAAAAAGAAGAAGAAGAACTTACAGATATACAAACTGGATTTAGAAAAGGCAGAGGAACCAGAGATCAAATTGTGAATATTCATTGGATCATAGAAAAAGCAAGGGAATTTCAGGAAAACATCTACTTCTGCTTCATTGACTACACTAAGGGCTTTGACTGTGTGGATTGAGAAACCAGAATTGAAAGAGACACAGGTACCCCAATGTTCATCGCAGCACTGTTTATAATAGCCAGGACATGGAAACAACCTAGATGTCCATCAGCAGATAAATGGATAAGAAAGCTGTTGTACATATACACAATGGAGTATTACTCAGCTGTTAAAAAGAATTCATTTGAATCAGTTCTGATGAGATGGATGAAACTGGAGCTGATTATACAGAGTGTAGTAAGCCAGAAATGAAAGCACCAATACATTATACTAACACATATATATGGAATTTAGAAAGATGGCAATGATGACCCTGTTTGCAAGACAGCAAAAAAGACACAGATGTGTATAATGGACTTTTGGACTCAGAGGGAGAGGGAGAGGGTGGGATGATTTGGGAGAATGGCATTGTAACATGTATACTATCATGTAAGAATCGAATCGCCAGTCTATGTCCGACGCAGGATACAGCATGCTTGGGGCTGGTGCACGGTGATGACCCAGAGAGATATTATGGGGAGGGAGGTGGGAGGGGGGTTCATGTTTGGGATCGCATGTACACCCGTGGTGGATTCATGTCAATGTATGGCAAAACCAATACAGTATTGTAAAGTAAAATAAAGTAAAAATAAAAAATATAAATAAATAAAATAGGAAAAAATAAGATAAATAAAATACATCTACCAAAAAAAAAAAAAACCCTCTGGAAAATTCTGAAAGTGATAGAAATACCAGACCACTTTACTTGCTTTCTGAGAAACCTGTAAACAGGTCAAGAAGAAACAGAACCAGACATGGAACAATGGACTGGATCCAAGTTGAGAAAGGAGTATGTCAAGGCTGTATATTGTCACTCTGCTTATTTAACTTATATGCAGAGTACATCATGCTTGAAATGCTGTGCTGGATTAAGCACAAGCTGGAATCAAGATTGCTAGGAGAAATATCAAAACCTCAGATATGCAGATGACATCAGCTTATTGGCAGAAATCCCAGAGGAACAGAAGAGCCTCTTGATGAAGGTGAAAGAGGAGAGTGAAAAAGTTGGCTTAAAACTCAACATTCAAAAAGCTAGGATCGTGGCATCTGGTCCCATCACTTCATGGCAGACAGATGGGGAAGCAGTGGAAACAGTGACAGACTTTGTTTTCTTGGGCTTCAAAATCACTGAGGACAGTGACTGCAGCCATGAAATTAAAAGACGCTTGCTCCTTGGAAGAAAAGCTATGACAAACCAAACAGCATATTAAAAAGTAGAGACATCACTTTGCTGACAAAGGTCCATATAGACAGAGCAATGCTTTTTCCAGTAGTCATGTTTGGATGTGAGAGTTGAACCATAAAGAAGGATGAGCACAAAAAAATTGACGCTTTTGAGTTGTGCTGGAGAAAACTCTTGAGAGTCCTTTGGTCTGCAAGGATATCAAACCAGTCAAGTCTCAAGAAAATCAACCTTGAATATTCATTGAAAGAACTAATGCTCAACTGAAGTTTCAATACTTTGGCCACCTGATGTGAAGAGCTGCCTCGCTGGAAAGGACCCTGATGTTGGGAAAGATTGAAGGCAGGAAGAGAAGGGGTGACAGAGGATGAGATGGTTGGATACCATCACTGACTCGATGGACATGAGTTTGAGTAAGCTCTGGGAGTTGGTGATGGACAGAGAAGCCTGACATGCTGCAGCCCATCGGGTAGCAAAGAGTCGGACATGACTGAGCAACTGAACTGAACTGAACTACTTCTTTTGCATGAAATTTATGACTCCTAGGTAGGTTATTAGTATTACTTTTTTTTTTTTCATTTTTAGAGATTTCCATGTGCTGAGTCACTTCAGTCATGTAAGATTCTTTGGGACCCTATGGGCCGTAGCCCAACAGGCTCCTCTGTCCATAGGATTCTCCAGGCAAGTACACTGTAGTGGTTTGACAGGTCCTCTTCCAGGGGATCTTCTGGACCCAGGGATGGAACCTGCATCTCTTATGTCTCCTGCATTGGCAGGTAGATTCTTCACCATTAGCACCACTTGGTAAGGTATCTATGATTCCCATTTTTTAAAAAATGGATTTTCCAAATGATACCACTCAGGCATCTGCCTATTGATATGTCTTATCCAGTGATTCATATGGGTTGAGTACAGAAGAGGAATAGCCCTGAATATAATATTTCCTCACTTGATATTTGTTCCAGAAGTCAGCCAATATGAACTCAAGGGATCAAAATGTGAAGATTCTCTTGCCAACTCCTCTAATGTGACCTGGGGCATTTTGAGAAGCATTTGTACATTAAGATCCAAGGCGGCTTGCATTCAACCATTTCATTTGTTTTTAAGTGACTAATCTTCAAATGGAGCTCTGAACAGAAGAAAATATATCAATGATACTCACACTTACTGCCCCTCCATTATGATATGTGAGTCACGGCCTCCCACTGCTACTTCCCTAGGCACCTCAAGCCTGTCTGTTTTTTTCTCATTGCTTTAGTCATTACAACAAGGTGTGATTTCCCCTGAAAGTTGGAAATTGCAATTCCTGCTGTAACTGACACATTTATCAGATGGATTCGAGTCTTTCACTGTCCTGATTCAGGTCAGAAAAGCAATAAACTAAGCCAGTGGAATCAATATACCAAAAAATAAGCTTTGAGACTATGGAGAAGTGTCAATATCTGTTAATATGTCTCCACTCTTCCAAAATGAGTTTTATTTACATCTGTGGACACAGAATAGTGCCTGCCATTTCAGTAAACAAAGAATATTGTGACCATAAAGCCATCAGCCACAGCATCCGCCCCTAGCAGAGCACCCTGAGAGGAATACAGGATGGAGAAAAGTAGGATACTGGTCCTAAATAGTTAAGATGTATATCAAAGGAATAAGTTTAATGAACCCAGATCCTTACATCTTCCCATACATAGAAAAAACACTAAAATTATTAACTTAAGAGGTCTGTTTTTTTGTGATTAGCAGTAATCTGTTGATGTTCGACTACATGATTTTTTTTTCAGCAAAACGAAACATATATGTGTGTGTGTGTGTATACACACACACACACATATATATACCTTGATTTCTCCATTACCTCTTTTTTTTTTAAATTACAAAACCAAAAAGCTTTTCTTTTTTATTAAGTTGGAGTGTAATTGCTTTACAATGTTGTGTTAGTTTCTGCTGTATACCTACATGAATCAGCTGTATATCTACATATATTCCCTTCCTGTTGAGCCTCCCTCCCATGGCTCCCATCTCACCCCTCTAGGTCATCACAGAGCACTGAGCTGAACTCCTTGTGCTATATAACAGCTTCTACTAGCTATCTACTTTTCACAGGTAAGTGCATATATGTCAATGCTATTCTCTCAATTCATTCCACTCTCTCATTCTTGCCCTGCGTCCATGAGACTGTTCTCTACATCTACATCTCTTTCATGTGCTGCAACTAGGTTCACCAGTACCATTTTTCTAGATTCCATATATATGCATTAATACATGATGTTTGTTTTTAACTTTTTGACTAACTTCATCCTGTATGACTGAATCTAGGTTCATCCATATCACAACAAATGATCCAATTTTTCCCTTTTTATGACTAATATTCTATTGTATATAGGTACCATATTTCTTTTTTGATTCATCTGTCATCAGACATTTAATTTGCTTCCATGTTCTGACTATTGTAAATAATGCTGCAATAAACATTGGGGTACAAGTGTCATTTTGAGTTATGGTTTTCTCAAGGTATATGCCCAGTAGTGGGATTACTGGGTCACTTGGTAGTTCTAGTTTTATTTTTTTAAGGAAGCTCTATACTGTTCCCCATAGTGATTGTTTCAAATTATATTCATACCTATAGGGCAAGAGGGTTCCCTTTTCTCCACACCCTCTCCAGCATTTAACATTTGTAGATTTTTTGATGATGGCCATTCTGACCAGTGTGAGGTGATACCTTATAGATTTGATTTACATTTCTCTAATAATGAGTGATGTTGAGCATCTTTTCATGTGTTGGCCATTAGTATGTCTTCTCTGGAGAAATATTGGTTTAGGTCTTTTGCCCATCTTTTGACTGAATTGTTTTTTATATTGAGCTGCATGAGCTGCTTGTATTTTTGTAGATTGATCCTTTGTTGGTTAATTCATTTGCAAATATTTTCTCCCATTATGAGACTTATATTTTCATCTTGTTTATGTTTTCTTTTGCAGTGCAAAAGCTTTTTAAATTAGGTCTCATTTCTTTATTTTTGTTTTTATTTTCATTACTCTTGGAGGTGGGTCACAAAAGATCTTGCTGTGATTTACGTCAAAGAGTGTTCTGCATATGAGTTTTGTAGTGTCTGGACTTACATATAGGTCTTTAATTCACTTTTAGTTTACTTTTTTGCATGGTGTTATGAAGTGCTCTACTTTCATTCTTTAACATGCAGCTTTCCAGTTTTCCCGGCACCACTTATTGAAGAGGCTTTCTTTTCTCCATTGTATATTCTTGCATCATTTGTTAAAAATAAGATGACCATAGGTGCATGGGTTTATCTGTGGGCTTTCTATCCTGTTTCATTGATCTATATTTCTGTTTTTTCTGCCAGTACCATACTGTCTCAATTAATGTAGCTCTATAGTATAGTTTGAAGTCATGAAGCTTGATTCCTCCAGCTCAGAATTTCTTTTTCAAGACTGCTTTGGCAATTCAAGTCCTTCTGTATTTCCATGCAAATTGTAAAAATTTTATTCTACTGTGAAAAGTGCCCTTCATAAATAAAAAGCTATTACATTGAATATGTAGATTCCTTTCAGTGGTATACTCATTTTCACTCTGATTCCTTCAATACAAACATGTGGTATATCTCTCAGTATGTTTGTGTCATCTTTGATTTCTTTGATCAGTGTCCTATAGTTTTCTGCTACAGATCTTTTGTCCCATTAGTATGCTTATTCCTAGGTATTTTATTCTTGTTGCAAAGATGAAGGGAATCATTTCCTTAATTTCTCTTATTTTTTTTTTTGTTGTTAGTGCATAGAATTGCAGGAACTTTCTGTGTATTAATTTTGTATACTGCAACTTTACGAAATTCATTGATCATTTCTAGTATTTTCGTGGTAGCATCTTTAGGATTTTCTATGATAGTATCTTATCATCTGCAAGTAGTGCCAGTTTACTTCTTTTCCAATTTGGATTCCATCTGCTTCTTTACTTCTCTGATTGCCATGGCTAGAACATCCAAAACTTTTTTGAATAATAGTGGTGAGAGTGGGCCCCTTGCCTTGTTCCTGATCTTAGAGAAAATGCTTTTAGTTCTTCATCATTGAGAATAATGTGTGTTGTGGGTTTGTTGTATATGGCCTTTATTATGTTGAGGTAGGGTTCCTCTATGCCCACTTTCTGGAGGATCTTTTTATCATAAATGGATGTTGAGTTTTGTTGAAAGGTTTTTCTGCATCTATTGAGTATTGAAATTATCATGTGGTTTTAATCCTTCAATTTGTTAACTTGATGTGACACATTGATTGATTTCCATATATTGAAGGATCCTTTCATCCCTGAGATAAATTCCACTTAATCATGGTGTATAACCCTTTAATGTTTTATTGGATTCCGTTTGCTAGTATTTTCTTGAAGAATTTTGCCAGAATCCAGCTCCAGCAGCCTAGGATTCAACCTGAAGGGGTGAGCAGTGTGAGTGAGAAACTGAGGCAGCATCTTATTTTTCTTAGATTGACTGTTTATTTCAAGGTTATGATTCTGTTTTATACTTTAGGTCAGAGGTTTGATATTTTTAGTTCCCATTGATCCAGATTTATTTTTCTCCAAAAATCATTGTTGCCCCTCAAAAGGAGTTCCTTCCTCAGCAATTCTCTTATCTACTTTTTTTCATGTGTCCTTGTGAATACACTGTAACTCATGCTAATGTCTGGGCTGCATACCACATTCCTGTTTATTTCTTATCTTTCTAAGTCCTGTTTGCCCCTAGTTTCTTAAGCTCACTATTTCTTAGAAAGGGCTTCTAGCTAATAATATCTCTAAAGTCCCTAATTTCCATCAGCTATAGTAGAATATGCTAACATTACACCAATCCTTAAATCTTTAGCTTCTAACTATTTTAATTATTCCTAAGCCCTAAATCGTCATGACTCGGATAATCACGATGGTGTGATCACTCACCTAGAGCCAGACATCCTGGAATGTGAAGTCAAGTGGGCCTTAGAAAGCATCACTATGAACAAAGATAGTGGAGATGATGGAATTCCAGTTGAGCTATTTCAAATCTTGAAAGATGATGCTGTGAAAGTGCTGCACTCAATATGCCAGCAAATGTGGAAAACTCAGCAGTGGCCACAGGACTGGAAAAGGTCAGTTTTCATTCCAATCCCACAGAAAGGCAATGCCAAAGAATGCTCAAACTACCGCACAATTGCACTCATTTCACATGCTAATAAAGTAATGCTCAAAATTCTCCAAGCCAGGCTTCAGCAATATGTGAACCTCGAACTTCCTGATATTCAAGCTGGTTTTAGAAAAGGCAGAGGAACCAGAGATCAAATTGCCAACATCTGCTGGATCATGGAAAAAGCAAGAGAGTTTCAGAAAAAACAAAAACAAAAACAAAAACAAAAACAAAAAACAAACAAACATCTATTTCTGCTTTATTGACTATGCCAAAGCCTTTGACTCTGTGGCTCACTACACACTGTGGAAAATTCTGAGAGAGATGGGAATACCAGACCACCTGACCTGCCTCTTGAGAAATCTGTATGCAGGTCAGGAAGCAACAGTTAGAACTCCACATGGAACGACTGACGGGTTCCAAATAGGAAAAGGAGTACGTCAAGGCTGTATATTGTTGCCCTGCTTATTTAACTTATATGTAGGGTACATCATGAGAAACGCTGGACTGGAAGAAACACAAGCTGGAATCAAGATTGCTGGGAGAAATATTGATAATCTCAGATATGCAGATGACACCACCCTTATGGCAGAAAGTGAAGAGGAACTAAAAAGCCTCTGATGAAAGTGAAAGAGGAGAGTGAAAACGTTGGCTTAAAGCTCAACATTCAGAAAACGAAGATCATGGCATCTGGTCCCATCACTCCATGGGAAATAGATAGGGAAACAGTGGAAACAGTGTTAGACTTTATTTTTGGGGGCTCCAAAATCACTGCAGATGGTGACTGCAACCATGATATTAAAAGACGCTTACTCCTTGGAAGAAAAGTTATGACCAACCTAGATAGCATATTCAAAAGCAGAGACATTACTTTGCCAACAAAGGTCCATTTGGTCAAGGCTATGGTTTTTCCAGTAGTCATGTATGGATGTTAGAGTTGGACTGTGAAGAAGGCTGAGTGCCAAAGAATTGATGCTTTTGAACTGTGGTGTTGGAGAAGACTCTTGAGAGTCCCTTGGACTGCAAGGAGATCCAACCAGTCCATTCTGAAGGAGATCAGCCCTGGGATTTCTTTGGAAGGAATGATGCTAAAGCTGAAACTCCAGTACTTTGGCCACCTCATGTGAAGAGTTGACTCATTGGAAAAGACTCTGATGCTGGGAGGGATTGGGGGCAGGAGGAGAAGGGGTCAACAGAGGATGAGATGGGTGGATGGCATCACGGACTCGATGGACGTAAATCTGAGTGAACTCTGGGAGTTGGTGATGGACAGGGAGGCCTGGCATGCTGTGATTCATGTGTTTGCAAAGAGCCAGACACGACTGAGCGACTGAACTGAACTGAAGCCCTAAATTCAGCAAACTCCTTTGCCATAAACACTTTTCTCACAAATGGGCTTCAGATAGCAGTCCCTCCCATGGCCTCAAGCTGTGGCCTCCGTGCTCACTCTGGAACAGCCTTTTGTAAAAGTCCTTGAACAAATGTCAATGATTAACTTTATGAATTATTCTTTGAGCACAGCTGCAGAAGGCTTTATGCCTTCTCATGTTCCTCTCAAAAACAATAAGCACCTTAATATTCTCTTCAGTCAACTCAGCCAAGGAAAGGAAAAAACAAGTCAGAATCACAAAGTCTAACTCCTTCATTCCTGATCTTTGCCTATGGAACACAAGGAGAAAGTTTAGGGCTGTGCCTCCATTTTGTCAGTAATGCCTAACGTGGCTCGTGACAGATTTTTGCATATTTTCATAAATGATATTGACCTGCAATTTTCCTTTTTTTGTTGGGAGCTGTGTTAGGCATTACTGACAAAATGGAGGTACGGCCCCCAACCACCTCCCCTCACCCTGCAGGCACCATCCCAGAATGAAGGAGATAGGTTTTGTGATTCTGACTTGTTCTTTCCTTTCTTCCATTGAGTTGGCTGGAAAGAATGTTAAGGTGCTTATTGTTCTTGAGAGAAGCATGACAAAGCACAAAGCCTTCTGCAGTTGTGCCCAGAAAATAATCTATAAAGTAACTATTGACATTTGTTCAAGGATCTTTACAAAGAATGTCCCAGAATGAGCATGTAGGCCATAGCTTGTGGCCATGAGAAGGATTGTTATCTGAGACCTGTTTGTGAGGGAAATATTTATGGCAAAATAAATTTGCTGAGTTTAGGGTTTAGGAATAATTAAGAATAGCTAGAAGCCTTTTTAGGAGATAGTGATCTTAAGATGCTATGGGCATACAGGATTTAGAAAGATAAGAAATAAACTGAGGAATGTAGCATAAGTTACAATGTAATCACAAGTTAAGTATAAGACACATAAGATAAAGTAGACAATATATAGTAAAGAAGATTCTGAGAGAATTGCTGAAGCAGGAACTCTGTTTGAAGGAGAACAATGATTTCTGGAGACAGTAAAACTGGGTGGGGTAAACTAAAAATTTCAAACCTCTGACCTAATGCTTTTATCAAAATGTAAAAGAAAACCTGAATTTTGAAATAAACATGTAGTTCCATACTATGAGTCAGAGGCTACATCATTGTCTGCCAACACCACTCACCCCTTCATGCTCATTCCCTGGCAGCTGGAGCTGGACTCTAGCACTTTTTTTTGAAATTTTTGTCTGCTTTTTGCATCAGGTTGATAGTGGCCTTGTAGATTGTGTTTTGGAAGGTTTCTCCCAATTCAGTTTTTGGAAAGAGTTTGAGAAGGCTAAGTGTTATCTCTTCTGTGAATGTTTAAAGTGTTCCTCTGTGAAGCTATCTGGCCTCGGGCCTTATCTGGCCTCGGGCCTTTTGTTGTTGGAGGTTTTCTAATCACAGGTTCAATTTCAGTGCTTATGATTGGTCTGTTCATATTTTCTGTTTCTTCCTGGTTCAGTCTTGAAAGGTTGTATCAATACTTTTCTCAGAATTTGTCCATTTCTTCCAGGTAGTGCATTTTATTGGCATATGGTTGCTTGCAGTAGTCTTTTATGATCCTTTATCTTCCTGTGGTGTCCACTATAACTTCTCTTTTTCCATTTCTAATTTTATTGATATGAGTTCTATCCCATTTTTTTGTGATGAGTCATGATAATGGTTTATGTATTTTTTTCCTCTCAAAGAACCAGCTTTTAGTTTTATTGATCTTTGCTATTGTTTTCCTTATTCTGCTTTGATCTTTATGGTTTCTTTCCTTCTACTAACTTTGGGGTTTTTTTGTTCTTGTTTTTCTAATTGCTTTAGGTGAAAGGTTACTTTGTTATTTGAGATTTTTCTCGTTTTTGAGGTAAGATTTTATTGCTACTAGCTTCCCCATGAAGCTACTTATGCTAAATCCCATAGGTTTTGTGTCATTGTGCTTCTGTTATCATCTGTTTCTAGGTATTTTTAAATTTCCTGTTTGAGTTCTTTAGTTATCTCTTAGTTATTTAGCAGCATAATGTTTAAACTCCATGTGTTTATTTTTTACAGTTGTTTTTCTTGTAATTGATATCTAATCTCATGGTGGTGGTGTTGGAAAAGATGCCTGATATTCTTTCAAGTTTTAAAAAATAACTGAGACTTGATTTTCAACCCCCAAATGATCTATTCTGGAGAATGTTTTTTGTGTATTTGAAAAGAAAGTGTATTCTGCTACTTTTGGACAGAATGTCCTGTACATATCAACTCATTCCATCTGTGCTAACATCTTATTTAAGGATCATGTTTCCTTATAAATTTTCTGTCTGGATTATCTGTCCATTGGTGTAAATGGCATGTTAAATTCTCCACTATTATGGTGTTACTGTCGATTTCCCATTTTACGGTTATTATAATTTACCTTATGTATTGTGGTCTTCCCTGGTGGCTCAGATGGTAAAGAATCCACCTGCAATGCAGGAGACCCAGGTTCAAAATCTGAGTTGGGAAGATCCCCTGGAAAAGGGAAAGGTTACCCACTGCAGTATCCTGGCCTGGAGAACTCCATGGAATGTATAGCCCATTGGGTTACAAAGAGTCAGACACGACTGAGTGACTTCCACTTTCAGTTTCACTTTATGTATTGAAGCGCTCCATAAAATATTCACAATTGTTATGTTCTTTTCTTGGATTAATCCCTTGAGTATTATGCAGTGTCCTTCTTGTTTCTTGTAATATATTATTTATTATAAAGTCTACATTGCCTGACGTGAGTATTGCTACTCTGGCTTTCTTTTGACTTCCATTTGTGTGGAACAACTCTTTCCATCCCCTCACTTTCATTCTTATGTGTCTTTAGGTTTGATGTGAGCCTCTTGTAGGTATCATATTTACATATCTTGTCTGGAAAAGAAATGCAAAAAAGCAAAATTGCTGTCTGGGGAGGCCTTACAAATAGCTGTCAAAAGAAGAGAAAAAAAAAGCAAAGGAGAAAAGGAAAGATATAAGCATGTAAATGCAGAGTTTCAAAGAATAGCAAGGAGAGATAAGAAAGCCTTCTTCAGTGATCAATGCAAAGAAATAGAGGAAAACAACAGAATGGGAAAGACTAGAGATCTCTTCAAGAAAATTAGAGATATCAAGGGAACATTTCATGCAAAGATGGGCTTGATAAAGGACAGAAATCCTATGGACCTAACAGAAGCAGAAGATATTAAGAAGAGGTGGCAAGAATACGCAGAAGAACTGTGCAAAAAAGAGCCTTATGACCCAGATAATCATGATGGGGTGATCACTCATCTAGAGCCAGACATCCTGGAATGTGAAGTCAAGTGGGCCTTAGAAAGCATCACTACGAACAAAGCTAACGGAGGTGATGGAATTCCAGTAGAGCTATTTCAAATCCTGAAAGATGATGCTGTGAAAGTGCTGCACTCAACATGCCAGCAAATTTGGAAAACTCAGCAGTGGCCACAGGACTGGAAAAGGTCAGTTTTCATTCTAATCCCAAAGAAAGGCAATGCCAAAGAATACTCAAACTACCGCACAATTGCACTCATTTCACATGCTAGTAAAGTAATGCTCAAAATTCTCCAAGCCCAGCTTCAGTAATACGTGAACTGTGAACTTCCAGATGTTCAAGCTGGTTTTAGAAAAGGCAGAGGAACCAGAGATCAAATTGCCAACATCCACTGGATCATGGAAAAAGCAAGAGCCAAACATCCACTGGATCATGGAAAAAGCAAGAGAGCTCCAGGAAAACATTTATTTCTGCTTTATTGACTATGCCAAAGCCTTTGACTCTGTGGCTCACTACACACTGTGGAAAATTCTGAGAGAGATGGGAATACCAGACCACCTGACCTGCCTCTTGAGAAATCTGTATGCAGGTCAGGAAGCAACAGTTAGAACTGGACATGGAACGACTGACGGGTTCCAAATAGGAAAAGGAGTACGTCAAGGCTGTATATTGTCACCCTGCTTATTTAACTTATATGCAGAGAACATCATGAGAAACGCTGGACTGTAAGAAACACAAGTTGGAATCATGATTGCTGGGGGAAATATCAATAACCTCAGATATGCAGATGACACCACCCTTATGGCAGAAAGCGAAGAAGAACTAAAGAGTCTCTTGATGAAAGTGAAAGAGGAGAGTGAAAACGTTGGCTTAAAGCTCAACATTCAGAAAACGAAGATCATGGCATCTGGTCCCATCACTTCATGGGAAATAGATAGGGAAACAGTGTAAACAGTGTCAGACTTTATTTTTTTGGGCTCCAAAATCACTGCAGATGGTGACTGCAGCCATGACATTAAAAGATGCTTACTCCTTGGAAGAAAAGTTATGACCAACCTAGATAGCATATTCAAAAGCAGAGATATTACTTTTCTGACTAAAGTCCGTCTAGTCAAGGCTATGGTTTTTCCAGTAGTCATGTATGGATGTGCGAGTTGGACTGTGAAGAAAGCTGAGCACCGAAGAATTAATGTGTTTGAACTGTGGTGTTGGAGAAGACTCTTGAGAGTCCCTTAGACTGCAAGGAGATCCAACCAGTCCATTCTGAAGGAGATCAGCCCTGGGATTTCTTTGGAAGGAATGATGCTAAAGCTGAAACTCCAGTACTTTGGCCACCTCATGTGAAGAGTTGACTTATTGGAAAAGACTCTGATGCTGGAAGGGATTAGGGGCAGGAGGAGAAGGGGACGACAGAAGATGAGATGGCTGGATGGCATCACTGACTCGATTGACATGAGTCTGAGTGAACAGGGAGGACTGACGTTCTGCAATTCATGGAGTCGCAAAGAGTCGGACACGACTGAGTGACTGAACTGAACTGTCTTTGTATCCATTCATCCAGTTTGTGTCTTTTGATTGGAGCATTTAATCCATATACATTTAAGGTAATTTTAATATGCATAATCCTATTACCACTTTCTTAATTGTTTTAGTGTGCTTTTTTTTTCACTACTGATTCCAATGGTGTAAATCAACTATGCTCCAGTTAAATTAAAAAAAAAAAAACTTGCACTTTATAATGTATGTGGTAGGATTTCCACCTTCTTAAAAATACTACTAGAGCTACTAAAAAAATTGCATTTACAAAATAATTGATAAACTATTCCTCTGGATTGTACAAGAAAGTACACAGGGACCCCTGATAGACTCGAGTGTGTGATATTAATCACCAATAACTTCTTTCTTTCCTGCTCCATCAGAGGCTGGGCTCTCCTTCTTTTCAATCTCTCCATCTGATGCAAGTAAATCTTCAGTCTCTTGGTTGGCCACTTTGACCTGTTTTACCATTGCTCCCTTTTCCCCTTTTGTTTGTACTTTTCTGTCTGAAGGTTTATCCTTTCCTGCTACCTTCTTTGGCTTTGTTTCCACTTTGACAGGAGCAGATTTAGTTGACAACCTCTCAGGTCTCCTCTTGGGTACCTCTGCTGCTCCTGATGCAGAGCTGACCTTCCTTTGGGGCACCCTGGCAGTAGAGTGGGCACGTGCTGGGAGTGGGGAGAGGAGTCTGGAAGCTGGTCTACCTGACCATGGCTGCTCTTTCCCTTGCCTGAGCAACTGAACCCTCATGGGACCTATTCTTAATTTTTACTGTTTTATTCTCTTTTCTTTCTGCTATTCTGATTGAGTGACTTTTACTACTCTTGTCACCCAGATCACTGATTTGTTTTTTTACATTCTCTGACCTCCTGCTGGTTTCCACTAGTGTATTTTTAGTTTCAGTAAATGAACTCAAAAGTTATAAATCTTTCTTTACAGTTTCTAGCCCTTTGCTGAAGGAGGCTTACAATTTGCCTAGACTTTCATCGATTCTCTCATCAAACTCATTCAGTTTTCTATTGAGTCTGATTCTGATGAACATCTTTACGCGTGTTACTCTGAATTCTTTATCTGATAAATCTCTTATCTCCTCTTCATTTAGTTGTTTTTCTGATATCTCCTCGTGTTTTAAAGATATTCTGTAATCCCTTCATTTTTCCTAACTCGTTTGTTTCTACGTATATCAGCTTCATTTGTCACCCCGCCTTGAAAGAATGGTGCTAGTCTTATGTAGGAGGTGTCCTATAGGGTATAGTGTACAATAGTACACTATAGTACCTATAGT
The DNA here is from genome assembly GCF_016772045.2 of Ovis aries. Taxonomy (NCBI): domain Eukaryota; kingdom Metazoa; phylum Chordata; class Mammalia; order Artiodactyla; family Bovidae; genus Ovis; species Ovis aries. Next base: position 75,284,672 of record NC_056080.1, read on the forward strand.
GTCCTATAGGGTATAGGGTACAATATCTCCTGGTCAACAGAGCCAGGCATCCCAGGGGTATCCCCTCTGTGGGCTGCATGTGCCCTCCTGTGATGGGTGGACAGCAATTGTGGCAGGTGTGCTGCTGGGTGAGCTTGGTCCCCAGGCAGACTTGGATGTGACCACTGCAGATGGCCTTAGTAGGTTGAGCTGGTTCCAAGTCCAAATATCTACAGGATCTGGCTGAAACTGCTGCAGGAGGGGGTGCTGGTGCATAGGCCTGGTCTCTTGAGTTATCAGAGGAAAGCAGGGGCAGGGCAATATCAATGTTATTTAGGCTGATGGAAACTGATAGAAATGGTGCTCACCAGCACCAGGCCAGCTAAGTGGAAAGAAAGTAAAAACAAATGATGTCTGCCAGTACTTCCATCCCGAAAGTTCCACTGGACCCCTGCCCCTCTGTTGCAAGACCTGAAATTACTCAATGACTCTCCTTGTATGGCCCAGGCGCTTTTCAAGCTG